>NW_028261383.1:160933122-161233122 GCF_051295495.1 Thamnophis sirtalis
TTCCCCAGCCAGCATTCACGAATGCTGGCTGGGGAATTCTGGGAGTTGATGTCCAGACATCTTCAAGTTGCCAAGGTTGAGAAACACTGCATTAAACATTAGGTTAGCTCAGTCAGCTAATTTACTTTGTAGATTAGTTTATAACAGGAGGGAAGCTTGGGGGGGGGGGCAAATGTTACTTCTGGCATCCCATTTACTACCCTGGAGCCGCAGTAATGTAGGGAGGACTGAAGATTTGGGATTTCTGAGAAATGATTGTAGAGGTTAAGGAGGGGGAAGGGAAAGGATGCCATTAAAAAGAGCCGAGGTGGCGCAGTGGTTAGGGTGCAGTACTGCAGGCCACTTCAGCTGACTGTTATCTGCAGTTCAGCGGTTCTAATCTCACCGGCTCAAGGTTGACTCAGCCTTCCATCCTTCCGAGGTGGGTGAAATGAGGACCCAGACTGTGGGGGCGATATGCTGACTCTGTAAACCGCTTAGAGAGGGCTGAAAGCCCTATGAAGCGGTATATGTCTAACTGCTATTGCTATTCCTATTAAGTTTGCACTGGCTTACACTGTGGTCCTTAAAAATTCCAAGTATTGGGAAAACTGATTTCCCAGAGATTTTTCCAAGGTAAGAATAAAAAATAAGCACAGGTAGTCCTTTGCTTATGACCACAATTGAGCCCAAAATATATGTAGCTAAGGGAGAAATTTGTTAAGTGAGTTTTGCCCCATTTTGAGACATTTCTTGCCCCGTTTGTTAAATGAAGCACTGCAGTTGTTAAATTAGTAACACAGTTGTTAAGTGAATCTGGCTTCCCCATTGACTTTGTCAGAAAGTCACAAAAGGGGATCACATGACCCCAGGACATTACAACCATCATAAACGTGAGTCAGTTGCCAAACATCTGAATTTTAATCACATGACCATGGAGATGCTGCAACAGTAGTAAGTGTGAAAAATGGTCATAACTCACTTTTTTCCAGGGTTGTAACTTTTGAGTGTCACTAAATGAACTGTTGTAAGTTGAGGACCACCTGTACTGGATGTGTGATCACAGTTGGGACTGGAACTTTCATGTTTGGAATGTTGGAATGTTTATTCAACTTGTATGCCGCCCTATTCCCGAGGGACTCAGGGCAGCTAACAAACCAAAGGGAAGGGGAATACAAACAGAAGACAAGACAAACAAGTTAAAACAAAACAACAGTCACAACAGTTTAAGTGGGGCTGGGAACTCATCAGCCCCAGGCCTGCCGGAACAGCCAGGTCTTAGAGGCTTTGCGGAAAGCCGGAAGGGTGGTGAGGGTCCGGATCTCCATGGGGAGATCATTCCAGAGGGCCGGAGCAGCTATAGAGAAGGCCCTCCCCCTAAGTGGGGGAGTTGTTAAGTGAGACACACCCAATTTCACAACTTTTTTTTGCTGTGGCTGTTAAGTGAATCACAGTTGTTAAGCAAATCCAGCCCTTATTATAAATAGATGCCAGGTAGCCAAATTTTCATTACATGATGGCTGGAACATTGGAACAGTTATAAGCAAAAGGACTAGTCAAAAGTCATTTTTTTCAGTGCTGTTGTAATAAACGGTCGTAGGTTTAGGATTATTTATATATATGAGTTATGACTGCAAAGACTTTCCTCCACCAGGAAAAAGAGCCAAAACGCCCAGCCTCACCACATTCTCTAAAACAGGGGTCTCTAACCTGCTGGTTGAGGAATTCTGGGAGTTGAAGTCCACAAGTCCTAAAGTTTCCAAGGTTGGAGATCCCTGCTCTAAAAGTCCTAGCCAAGATCTGAAAGTAAAATGCAGCTGCCCAGGCTGGAGGTTACCTGCCTCTTCTGAACAAAAATTTAGGACAAAGCTATGCAGCTCAATGTCCACTTCCACCTCTTGACATGAAATTAATAGTTTTACCTGGGCACATCCACTGTTTAAACCACATTACATCTGTGTTTCCTAAATCACCATGCTACAACTGCAAGGGAAAATAAGTGAAAGATCCCCTTGAGCATGTGGAAAGCATGTTCAGCACTCAGAAAGTTGGCCAACTGCCTAGCTCGCTTCTGTGATTAACCAACCATTGATCCCCCCATCCCCATGAGATAAAACTACAAAATGGAGAGAAGTCTCCTTTTTTCTTTCTATGCTGTATCTGTAGCTCAGGAAATTGGGATTTTCCAAAGGTTGGGAATAGCAATAGCACTTAGACTTATATACTGCTTCATAGTGCTTTAAAAGCCTCTCTAAGTGGTTTACAATGTCAGCCTATTGCCCCCAACAATCTGGCTTCTCATTTTACCGACCTCAGAAAGGATGGAAGGCTGAGCCAGCCCTGATAATCAGTGAATTCACAGGGTTCAGACAGATGCGATGCATCACGCAACAGATAATCTCCAAAATGGGCATGTAAATTTTAAAAAAAAATCCATTGGGTTATTCCTAAGCCATTGGCAAAGATTGCTGGCTTCCCCAAAATCACTGGATGAAGCATTGTGAAGACACAATGCTGCAGATCCAGGCACAGATCCTGCGGTTGGCTCAGAAATGACTAGTTTTGGCAAAGCTTTTCAGCACCAAGTGCATATAACGGGAGCGTGCGCATGCAGGCGGGGGAGCCCCAGAAACCGGAAGAGCAGCTCCCTGGTGCACACGCACGAGAGCACTGGAAACTGGAAGAGCAGCTCCCTGGTGTACATGGGCGCACCAGGAAGCTGAGCTTCTGGTTTCCGGCGTGTGCATGCGCGCCAGGGAGGCGCTCCCATGCGCGTGCAGACCAGCTGGCAGGCCCCGCACGTGCATGCTGGAACCCGGAAGAGCAACAGGTGACGGTTGGCGTGCCCAAAGAGATGGCTCTGCGTGCCACTTCTGGCACGTGTGCCATAGTTTCGCCATCACAGGACTAGCTTGTTTCTGGATGAGTCATAGAACATACCGACTGTGCCTTGCTTGGTTTATAACTGACATGTCTTTTGAACCCAGATCTTGAGGGGTTCGGTTCCACCACAAATGTGCGAACGACAAAAGCGCGCCTGACTAAACCGTGGTGACAAAACCGCGCCGACGAATGAGCGCTGAAGCGCGCCGACAAAAACGCGCCGACAGAAGCGTGCTGTAACCTAATCCTAAACCTAACCCTAAACCTTACCTTAACTTAAATCGTGCTTCTGTCGGCGCGCTGTTGTCGGCGCGCTTTTGACGTTCACGCTTTTGTCGGATCACGGAGGGGTTCCGGGTTGACTTTTGTCTCGAAGTGCCACATTCAGTTATCTGTTTCAATGTTTTCACAAACTTGGCTATGTTAAGGGGTGTGAACTTTTCATTCCCATGCTGGCTGGGGCAGCCTGGACGATGAAGTCCATCCATCTTAAACTTGCCACAGTTGAAAAATACCGCGTTGACTCCGTAGAGAGAGTTTTGCTAGCTGGCTCTAGCCTTGTGGTCCCATAAAAGGGAGCAAACTGTGGGCTCTCCCAAGAGATGCCTCTTGCGTAACATTGAACAACATGTTCTTGAATGAATTGGGCCACCTTGGTTAGGACTTACGAGCCTTTATAGCCATCCTTAGAAGATCACCACAAGCTGGGCCACAAGTAATGCTGGACCACAGTGTGGCTAGTTTGCTTTTGGCCTAGCAGGCTGTGGAAACTCAGCCAATTCTGGCTTGTGCAATGAACCATATTGGCCTAATGCCATGCATGAATCAAGGTACAATTTGTTCGTTCTGTTCTTCCCCTCCCCATTACTCTTCCCTCTCGGGGTACACAGTACGACCTAAAATATTCTCTGTTTCAGATGAAGTGCTGCCGTCCCCAAGAGCTTTGTTTGTTTATTTCATATCCTGCTTTTCTGCAGGAACTCCAGGTGATCTCCTCCCCCCGCCCCCAGCTGTCATGTGGACTCCCATGAGCAAGGGTGGACTTTTTATCTGTACCTTCACTCTTACAGAACATCATCTACATTCACACATTGTCCTGAACTACAGCTTACTGAATCACTCAATCACTAAATCACTGGCTGGATTTGCACAATGCAGATTCAGAAACCCAGCAATCACCCTCTGGCTCTAGTATGTGCAAAGGCTCGTCTTTAAAGGTACTACAGGGAATCTGCCTCTGTAGCCTTGGAGAAACATGGCTGCCCCTCTTGAAAGGCACCCTGGAATGAGCTCTCTCCCTGCCTGCTATTGCTCTTACAGAAAGAGATCACCAAAACATACTCAATGCACATGCCCTTTTATAGCCTCAGAGCGGACCTTTTGCAAAAGCCCTTCTACGCTCCCATCGGCAGTATTCCAGAGGAATCTATGCTTCTGATTCCTGGCACTTGATCGTCCTTGTGCCGTGAAAAATAGGCTAGCTCCTGGGATTCAGAAGAATTGCTCCCTGACCCTCAGAGAGGACAAGATGTGTTTTTTCGGGAATGATACGATATCACCCCACTCCACCCTTCCTGCAATTACAAGCCCGTTTGGCTAGCATGAAAAAAAATTGGCAAGATTTCAGGAAGAACAACATTGGGGAGGTGGGACCCCCATCACAGAATAGGCCAGGTCAGGGGTGAAATTCAGCAGGTTCTCACTGGTTCTGGAGAACCAATAGTGGAAATTTTGAGTAGTTCGGAGAACCGACAAATGCCACCTCTGGCTGGCTATGCTCCCATCTATTCTCTGCCTCCTGAGTCCCAGCTGATTGGGAGGAAATGCGGGTTTTGCAGTATCCTTCCTCTGCCACGCCCACCAAGCCACATCACACCCAAGCCACGCCCACCAAGCCACACCACGCCCACCAAGCCACGCCCACAGAACCGGTAGTAAAAAAAAAATGAATTTCACCACTGGGCCAGGTCCTCCTTGAGGCTCATTTGGAACTCTAGCCATACTAACCTTGAACAGCTTCTTTGACTGCTGGACCAGTCATGGACCTGGATTGCTTGAAAAGATAATTAGACTCTGATCCGAGGAGAAAAAAAAGGTATCCTTCAGGCATTTTTTAAAAAAATCTCTGGGACGGGTGCCTGGCATTCCTGAAAACTAGAATTCCAAGTTGCTTGACGGAGTTACTGCTTTTTGTTTAAGAAAAACTAAAGTATGCTTGAGTTAAAACCAGGGACGTTATTTTCACTTAGAGCATACTTGAAACTTACAACCAAATCTGACAGATTGATGAGGTCAGCCTTAATGCACTGTTTTAATTCCATTACTGAACTCTTCTTGGCTGCCGTTACCAAAGTGTTTGGAATCAATTGCTGGCATCCATAAATTGAGTACCATCTTTATTAAAATTTCCTCTCCTGCCTGCCCCATGTTACCTGATACTTGTTGCTACCATTGTGGATCTTTTTGCTAAAATTGCCAACCTTGTTTTTTTTTTTAAATCAAATGCCTAGACATCAGTGGTTTTCTCCTATGGTTTGAGACTTCAATTCTATAACTGTTTGAAATACTATTTATTATATGCCTATAATATACTATTAAAATATTAAATTATATACTATTAAAATTAAAAGACGTTTGCTCCTGGGGAGGAAAGCTATGGCAAATCTAGACAGCATACTAAAAAGCAGAGACATCACCCTGCCAACAAAAGTATGTATAGTCAAGGCTATGGTTTTCCCACTTGCAGTGTATGGCTGTGAAGGTTGGACCATAAGGAAGGCTGAGTGCCAAAGAATTGAGGCCTTTGAACTCTGGTGCTGGAGAAGACTCCTGCGAGTCCCTTGGACTGCAAGGCAATCAAACTGGTCAGTCCTAGAGGAGATCAACCCTGACTGCTTTTTAGAAGGCCAGATCCTGAAGATGAAACTCAAATACTTTGGCTACCTAATGAGAAGGAAGGACTCACTGGAGAAGAGCCTAATACTGGGAAAGATTGAGGGCAAAAGAAGAAGGGGAAGACAGAGAATGAGGTGGCTGGAGGGAGTCACTGAAGCAGTAGGCGTGAGCTTAAATGGACTCCAGAGGATGGTAGAGGACAGGAAGGCCTGGAGGAACGTTGTCCATGGGGTCGCGATAGGTTGGACACAATTTCGCAACTAACAACAATATACTATTATTATATGTCTTCCGAAGGATGTAGCCTTTCCTCAGGTACATCAGTGAGATGCTAGAGAAACTTTTGAGGACCCTTGTCTCTTTAATTACACCCTTCCATTCTGCAACAGCATTTTATTTTATTGTTTGTTGAGATAGGCAGAAGAATAATCACCTGTGATTTCCATGAAGATGGAGATACGGTTTTACTTGCTGGCATATTTTAATGGTTTCTTCCTTTATTTCTCAAATAGCAAAAAAGCACCATTTCTCCATCAGAACTGATTACAGAAAGCATAAAGTACAAGGAAACTGAGTCGCTCTGTGAGTGAAATGGTCAGTTTCCAAATTAAAAATATATAAAAGAAATAAATAAACAAACCAGTAATTAAAACCTATCTAGAGAAAGTAAAATAGACACCAGAATTAAAAAAAACAAACCAACCCTCCCATCTTTGTCAAGAGATTGTTACTAATCCAGTTTTGCCAAAATCAGCATGAAAAATAATATTAAGCAGAATCTAACTGGCTATAGCAGCTGTTTTTTTACTCAAAGCAATTTCCTTATAAAAAAGTTGAATAAAAATAGCCACGTAGACAACCCCTTCCTGGAAACTGACTTTCTGTCTGGATCCTTAATCAATGCTAAGTTATTAGGGCTAGTAAACCAGAGTTTATGGCTTAATGCAATGTGTGAATGCAGCCAATTGTAGCTTAACTTAATATTTACTGGAATAATGTGTATCCTAGCACAATGCTTGAAACAAGTAAGTTTAAGACCATTTCATTTAGTTCTGATTTTTCTGACTTTTGTAGATTCTGAAACTTAAAAATTGCCCTACTGAAGATAAATCTTTGTTACATTATTTTCTTCTTCCACAAACAACTGATTTTCTAATATCAGATTTTCTAATATCTTATTTTTTGTTTCCCCAAAAATAAGTCACCCCAAAAAAATAAACCCTAGTGCTTATTTCAGAGCCCATGTAGTTCAGTTTACAGTTGAGTGAATCATCTGGACTGACTGGGGATGAGCACTTTGTAAGCTGGTGAACCACAGATTTGCCTTCTAGAGTGTAGCCTAGAATATTGTACAAATCTAGCCTATTTTTTCCCCCTGTGCGTGGAACAGATTCTTAGGACTACAGTAGCTAGACCCATGTCAGGCTATTGTAGTTTATTCAACAAACCAAACACATGATTATATAAACCATGGGTTAGTTACAGTGTATAAATCCAACCAGTGCTTCATTCGTCATTCCTTCCCTCTCCCAACAAATCTCTAGGAAGTGTTGAAAGGAAGTTGAGTTTCAAGGAGCATGCAAGATTTTTCAGGCCACCCATGATATTTAGCCTTTGCAGTGATGGGATTCAAGTAATTTAACAACCGGTTGGCCCGGGGTCAGGTTGGCTGGCGTGGGAGGCGTGGCCCATCCCTGTCCTCCAGCTCCTCCGCATATGCGAGATGAGCCTCCCGTGATAGCCAATCTGACCCTGGGCGAACCAGTGGTTAAATTAACACACACACCCCGCTATCAAAGTGGATCCTGGGCGCTGCGCTGCAATGGAGAAAAGGGAACAAGGGAAGGAGGAGGAGGAGCAGGAAGAAGAAAGAGGGAAAGCAACCTTCTCCTTTCCTTGCGTTGGTGCTCTGTTGCCCGTTTCTCCATTGCAGCGCAGCGCCCAGCATCCACTTTGATTGCGAGGTGCGTGGGCGGATAATTTAACAGCCGGTTCACTTGAACCGGTGCAAACCAGCTGAATCCAACCACTGCCTTTATGTGATATACTGGAGGACAAAGAAGTGGAGAGGGCTAGAAGAAAACTTCCCTTCGTTTAAGTTAAAGTAACTTAGTTCAGTGGTCTCCAACCTTGGCAACTTTAAGACTTGTGGACTTCAACAGCTTTGCTGGCTGAGGAACTCTGGAAGTTGAAGTCCACAGATCTTAAAGTTGCCAAGGTTGGAGACCACTGACTTAGTTCATAGAATTATCCCCCAATAAATTAAATACTTTACTCCTTTTTAATCCCATTTTGACTTTGGCGGCTGCTTTTTAGGGCCTGGTGGTTGCACCAGTGGTGAAATTCAAAATTTTTTTTACTACTGTGGTTGTGGCTTGGTGGGCGTGGCAGGTGAAGAATACTACAAAATCTCCATTCCCACCACACTCTGGGGCCAGCCAGAGGTGGTATTTGCCGGTTCTCCAAACTACTCAACATTGCCACTACCAGTTCTCCAGAACCTGTCCGAACCTGCTGGATTTCACCTCTGGGTTGCATCCAGAGCTTTTGAGTTGTGCCCGTCTCCTTAACAGGAGTGCTGAATTTTTTTAAAGGTCAGTGCCCAACTTGCCAGCCATTAAGCATTACTGTCAATAGCAGGATTGGGATCCTTATACATTCCTGCATGCGGTAAGCCCTAACCCAGTTTGGTTTGACGCAGCTCAGTGTGCGATCTTGACCGCCTTCTAATTTCCTCCCCCTTGGTTTATTTTTCAATAGCAGAAAGAGCACTAGTGGCCTATGCACAGCTAATGAGAAGCTGCAGAACCTCACTCTGCCTGGCCAGCTGCCTTGGCTAAACCACCAAGCGAGCCGATGTCTGGATTTCCACCAATCCTCTTGAAAACAGGATTAATTGTTCCATACCAAAAAGAAAATTATTACGTAATTTAACAGAATGTCACAACTTTCGTTTCCCACTTCCCAACTTACACTTAAGCGCCTGCCCCTCAATACACAAAACATTTTGTGTGTTTTTCTAAGTATGTGTATGATAAAGTCTCCATAGCTTCCAACAATGGAGCTGCTCCTTTTTTGGCTGGATTTATATAACAGGTTACACTATTGATGAAAGAAATGTCCTTCTGGGTTCGGCTCCAAGTGGGGAAAAAGACACTGGAGACGTGGAGGCTGCTTGGAAAGATGGTTTATTGTTGGACAGGGCCACATGGCTTGAGCCCTGAACAGAAAAGGTGATCACATGCTTCAATGTTGGTGGAGAAGAAGAGAAGGGCTGAGGGAGGGGCTGCTAGGCTTTTTATAACCTGTTCAGTCCCACCTCTCTGTTTCCTGTTCCTGTGTAAGAAATGTATTCTGATTGATTGTCAGACTCCCATAGGGCCATGCAGGGGCAACTCTCTGGGCTGTGTTTTGAATCCAGGTTTAGTTGAGTTCTCAGATGCCATGTTGTCAATTGAGTAAAGGGCCAATGTTATCATGCCTTTACTCCCATCCCCCCTGGAGCTGCAGTGGAGAAGTCTTTATTATGTAAAAGGGACTAGCTTGGCCTTCTTAATGGCCCATTAACAGTGGGGATGGGCAGGAAGCTACAGGCAACTATTCTGTCTTTTAAAACATGTTTCTTTCTTTTCATATCCAGAGAAATATTCTGCCTTTTCAATATTTCCTAGGATATTTCATTTTTCTGGGAGAGGGCTGGGTGATAACTTCCCACACTATAATGTGGTTTGTTTAGCTTAGTATGTTGCATGGACCTAACCAATTGACATATCGTAATTAAACAAATCACAACTTAGCATACATACCCTAATTAGTAAGATATCTGAATTTTATTTCAGAGCTTCCTTCCCATATAACATGCAGGCATCTATAATTTTTTAAATATCTATGACTGTGATGGCAAACCTATGGCACCTGTGCCAGAGGTGACGTACAGAGCCCTCTCTGTGGGCACATGCACCATCGCTAACTGCTCTTCTGGTTTCCGATGTGCGCATGCACCAGAAACTAGATGCTGTTTGGGGGTCGTTTTGAGGGCCATTTTCAGGCTGCTTTTGGGGCTGTTTTCAGGCCATTTTGGGGGCAGAAACAGTCCCAAAATGGCCTGAAATGGCCTGGAAAATGGCCTGAAAACAGCAAAAAAACAGGCATGTGTGCGCGGCCAGCTGGTCTTCAGGTTTCCTGCACTCTGGTGAGTGCACATGCCCATGCGTTCTCATTTGGGCACTCAGTGCCAAAAAGATTCGCCATCACTGATCTATGATATGCTGCTCTTTAATGACATCCAAAACCTATTGAGGTGCTGCCAGCCTGCAGAATTAAAATCTGCTTTGCTGTCCATTGTGCAGTGAATCCCCAGGATATTATAACTACTTGCCTGGCCAAATAGCTAAAGGCATATTTTCCCATGAGCAGATACAAATTCAGTCAAATTCAGATTACCTGCCTTCTCCCATACAGGTAGAACTTCCTCCTCAGTTTTTAAGGTCAAATAGGAGATGTCCTCCTAGTCCTTAAATTTCAATCTGATGCTCAAAGTCCAGGGCCCATTTGAATTGCTGCAGGCTGTCAGGGGACAACTCGACAATGCAGGATTTTTTTTTTCTTTTTCTTAGTTCCACTCCAAAGCAGTTGGCACGAAAACCCCACTGCAATGCTCCAGAAGGCAAAAATGTTCTTTGCAATAATAGCAAAAGCAGCAACATTACATCAAGATGCAGGAGGAAGGGTTGGAACAGCAGGAAAGACGGAGGATGAGTCAGAAATGAAACTTACTTGTCGGGAGGGTGTAACAGTGCTTTCCTTATCAAAAAGTAGTGGTGGTGGAAAGAGAATGGCAAGAAGGAACAAGAAGAGAGAAATATTAGAGACAAATTTAGATGGGAAATTGTAGTGGCTTTTTTTTTTGCCTTTTCAAGTTGCAAAGTATGCAAGGCAATAATGATGTTTTTACCCTCTCTCCCCATTTTTAACATTAAAAGCAGCCAGCCTTTTGAGCTGCAGAATTTATCAAAAAATTATTCTAGGTTGTGGAAAGTAATAACCAGTTAACACAGTTTGTTCTATATTAAAACCCAGCATGGCTTCATTATAAAATGGCAGCACTATTTAATCCCTTTAAGATGCTGGTTTCTAGCTGACCCTACCAAACACTTTCATCTCCGCCATTAAAAAAAGTTCCAGCTTTGAAGGGAGATTCATTCTAAAATTCCACACTGGAACAAGAGTGGATTGTGGAAATTTGCACAAGGCTGATATTCCTACCTGCCCTGCATTAGAATTCAGAATATTGTAATTTGTGAAAGTGTTGACTGTGTACTTTTTTTTTCCTCAAGAAATCCTGTTTGTCTTCTTTACCTGCACAGATCCCCAAATCCTTCTAAGGGGAAATTAGCACTATACATTTCTTAAAACTCAGGTTTTCTTAAAACTCTTAATTTCATTTGAGCTTCCAGCCTCTTCTTTTTATTGCACTGCATGTTAACGTAACTGAGCAACTGAGCTAACGTAACTAATGTAAGTGAGGAAAGAATAAATGGAATTAACCCCTTGGCTTTTATTGGATCCAACTGGCCATGCTGTAATATTAAGTTATTATATTGAGAACCCTCCTTTTGAAACAGACACTCCAGGTACTCCCTCCTCTTACAGGTATTCCTTGACTTACAACCACAACTGAGTCCAAAACTTTTGTTGCTAAGTGAGACATTTGTTAAGTTAATTTTGCTCCATTTTACGGCCCTTCTTGCCACAGTTGTTAAGTGAATCATTGCAGTTGTTAAATTAGTAACATGGTTGTTAAATGAATCTGGCTTCCCCATTGCTTTTGCTTGTCAGAAGGTTGCAAAAGGTGATCACATGACCTTGGGACACTACAACAGTCATAAATGTGAGTCAAGTGCCAAGCGTCTACATTTTGATCACGTGACTATGGGGATGTTGCACCGGTTGTGTGAAAAATGGTCTTAAGTCACTTTTTTCAGTGCCATTGTAACTTTGGTCACTAAATGAATGGTTGTAAGTCGAAGACTACCTGTATTTCCCCCTACAACTACCATACTGTGAAGTAGACTGACTAGCCAAAATTATCCTATGAGCTTCCCTGACGAGGCTGGATTACAACATAGATCTCCCCAAATGTAATTCAAGATCATAATTGCTGCAGACAACAGCTTTGAATGAAAAGTATTTACCGTATTTTTCAGAGTATAAGATGCACCTTTTTTTCTCAAAAAAGAGGCTGAAAATCTGGGTGCGTCTTATACACTGAATACAGTATTTTTTGCCTCCCGAAACTCTGCCCCCTTCACCAAAATGGGCGTACAGAGCCTGTAGAAGGCTTTCAGAGAGCTCCTGGGGGCTGGGGGAAGTCAGAAATGAGGAAAACCGGGCCCTTTTTTGCTCAATTTTGTCCCCCGCCCCGCGCTCCCAGGAGCACTCTGCAAGCCTCATAAAGACTACTCATGCAATTTGTTTGACAAAAAATGGGCCTATGTTTGCGAAAAACGGGCTGTTTTTTGCTTGTTTTGGGTGCCCACCCCCAAGAGCACTCTGCAAACCCCCTAAAGGCTGTTCATGCCTTTTTGGGGGAAGTATGCTATGTGCAAAAACTTTTTAAAAAAATTTGCCTCTTCGAAATCTTGGTGTGTCTTATACTCTGGTGTGTCTTATATGCTGAAAAATACGGTATTTCAAATACTGAATCATACTTTCACCATATGAGTGGCTTGGATTAACAGCCTCTACTGCTCTCCGTAAAACATGGCTTGATCGGAGCCTATGACAAAGATAGGCTCTATAAAACACAAGGAATAGAGATTTAGAATAAGTGACAATAGAGTTTACACGCACAATTGAGCCCAAAATTTATGTTGCTAAGTGAGAAATTTGTTGAGTGCGTTTTCACCCCATTTTACTACCTTTCTTGCCACAGTTGTTAAGCGAATCACTGCAATTGATTAAAACACTGATGTTATAATAATAACACAGATGTTAAGTGGATCTGGCTTCCCTGTTGACTTTGCTTGTCAGAAGCTCACAAAAGGGGATCACGTAACCATGAGATTCTGCAACCGTCATAAATATGAATCGGCTGCCAAGTGTCTAAATTTTGATGATGTGACCATAGAGATGCAACAGTGTAAATATGAAAAACGGTCATGTCACTTTTTTCAGAGCTGTTGCAACTTCGAACCATCACTAAATAAGGTGTTGTAAATTGAGGAACATCTGTGCATTCAGAGAACAGGGGTGAAATTTGTTAAGTGAATCACTGCAGTTGTCAAATTAGTAGCCTGGGTTCTTAAGTGAATCTGGCTTCCCCATATGGAGACTTTGCTTGTGAGAAGGTCGCAAAAGGGAATCACATGCTGTCCCCAACACTGCAACCGTCATACATCTGAGTCTGTTTAATGTAAATCATGGGGATGCTGCAATGGTCATCAATGCGGAAAAAAACGGTCATAAGTTGCTTTTTATTCAGTGCCCTTGTAACTTGGAATCAGAGGTGGCATTCAGCAGGTTCTGATCAGTTCTGGAGAACCAATAGCGGAAATTTTGAGTAGTTTGGAGAACCGGTAAAAACCACCTCTGGCTGGCCCCGCCCCCATCTAGTCTCTGCCTCCCGAGTCCCAGCTGATCAGGAGGAAATGGGGATTTTGCAGTGACCTTTCCCTGCCACGCCCACTAAGCCACGCCCACAGAACCGACAGTAAAAAAAAATTGAATCCCACCACTGCTTCCAACTGTCACTAACTGAGCTGCTGTAAATCGAGGACTACCTGTAGTAACCTGTGCCAGATGTTTAATCTTTCCCCCAGCCAATGCCCGTTGTTGGGACCTGCAGTAACACACCTACAAGGAGTGAGCTGGATTCACACCTACACCCACTCGGCCCCGTTGCCATTGGGCAACCATCCGGCCACCGCTACCCACGCCCTTCCCTTACGTCACACAGGCGACCTCGCCCGTCCGAACCCCCCCGCCCCGCCCCCATCCGAATGCCGTCACTCGCTCCCCATTCATACCTTCCGCACACTTTCCCTCGCTTCCCCATTCACCAACGAGTTCCGGGGAGGCGAGACGTCGCGTCACTTCGGCCTTCTCATTGGCGCGGCGACCTCACAGCTTTGGAGGTTGGAGGAGCGAGCGTGGCGCGGGGGGGGGGGGAGAGGGGGGAATAGGGCGGGACGAAGAAAAAAAGGCGGGGAAAGCTGGGGAAAGCCCGGATGTGACCAGGGTGGCAGTCGAGCTCGCCGGGAAGCGGGGCTTGAGTTCATAGCGGCGGGAGAGCGAGGCTGCGGAGGGCGGGGCTGATGGAGGGAGAGCCAGGGCCTCTCGGGGTAAGGGCCGCCTTGGGCACCGGAGCGGCGGTTCGGGGCAGCGGGGTCCCCGGGGAGGCGTCTGGCGCAGGGGCGTGGAGCAGCAGTTCTTCGCGGCTCCAGGATGTCGGCGAGGGCGTGAGAGGCTGGCTGTGAAGGGTGAGGGTCACGGTTTCCTCCGGGTTTGAACGCCGGACGGCTCGGGGAAGCGATGGCCGGTGGGGGTGGTTTCTGACTCTTTTCTAATAGGCCAAATAAAATGGTGCAAAGGAGGCGGAGGGGGGTGCTGAACACGTGTCCTTTTCCGCCCTGGAAACCCCAGAATATTACTTCCTGATCGGAGCAGACCTTCTGCATGTTCTCAGAGGCACTGTTTTCCTGGCTATCTTATACGAATTCGGCACAAACCTTGGCGCTCCGGGGGCAGCAACGGAGCACTTCCTCCCCGGGATGAGAATGAGTGGGGGGAAAATAGGATATAAGGGATGTGTTGAATTGATTTCATTTCTTCTCTTTTTCCCCCCTTCCTCCCAGGGAATTTCAGGTGACATTTTAGTTTCATAGCAGGAGATAAATTTGATGAAGAAATACAGTCCCACCCTTAGGCTTATTTGGTGAGCTTTGTAGCCCCCCTCAAAAAAGGGGGGGTGTTTAGTGAAGTTATGGACACGGTGGCTCAGTGGCTAAGACGCTGAGCTTGTCAATCAGAAAGGTCGAATCCCTAGCACCCCGTTACGGAGTGAGCTTCTGTTACTTTTCCCAGTTTTTGCCAACCTAGCAGTTCGAAAGCATATAAAAACGCAAAGAGAAAAATAGGAACTACCTTTGGTGGGAAGGTAACAACGTTCTGTGCGTCTTCGACATTTAGTCATGCCAGCCACATGACCACGGAGACGTCTTCGGACAGTGCTGGCTCTTCGGCTTTGAAACGGAGATGAGCACCGCCCCCTAGAGTCGGGAACAACTAGCACATATGTGCGAGGGGAACCTTTACCTTAGTGAAGTTAATTGTGACGTACTCCCATTGCTGTGCTAGCTACCATAATAATCTTGTATCACAGGACTGTGGAAAGGTGCTTTCCTGTATGTTCTTTGCTTCTTGCACATTATTCATTTATTCTGTTGATCTTGATTTATGGAGCAGATCTGGCACAATTAGGGGAATGTGGAATGAAAGCTAAATTCCTTTGCAAGCATTTCATATCCCATTATCTAGTCCACAGTCCGGATACTCCATTTCTAGTTATTCACAAGTTACTCCAATTCTGCTAAGTTATTAAGCAACACTAATTAAAAGTTTCTTCTTTGTCATTTTAACTTCATTTTATTGTTCCATAGTGAGAGAATCTTGACTACTGTTGATAACTAACTCATGGAAAATAAATTATGCTTCAAATATAGGGCTATCAGATATTGGTTACAAAGATCTGGAGGACAGCAAACTAGCGGTCAACTGGATTTTTACAGAGCAGTTTTAGATGGCTTCCAGTTGTGCTCTACTGCAGCACCTAACATCTCAGCAAGCCAAGCCCATAGGGAAGAATTTGGTGATACTAGGAAAAAAAGCAGTCTGTGCAGGAAGGGAAAGTATAATTGGATAGTGTTGGTAGACTTTGTACAGTATGTAGAATAAGTTTAGTCCAGATAAGATTGGAATAATTCTTGTAGGAAACACTGCCAGCCATTAGTCAGCTGTCAACAATATTGAATTAGATGGGACAACTTATTTCTATAAGAGGAAATCGATTTCTACTTCTAGGGTGGATGAAGGCCACATATGGCTCCCCGGCCCATTTTCGTAGAGCCATCCTAACAAGCTGTCATGTTTCAGCTGCTTTCTGAAAACTGGAAGTGCAATTTCCTGCCATTTGATGTTGAAAAGAGTTGTACCACTCTTAAGACTTGCCACATTTTAAAAGAAAATAAAATGTCCCGCAAAATCTGAAAAGTTTCTGGAGGTCTGATTTTTACCTGCCAGATGGGCTTATTTTTGCCTATTGTAGGCCTTTCCCCTCTCCCCCCCCCCACCACCTCCAGATTTTTCACTTCCTAACTTTCAAGAGCTTCAAGCCCAGGCTTGAATAGTGTTATAGCTGGGAGTAGACAGATCTTGACAGCTGCATATAGGACCCAAACAAAATGTGACAGATAACATTTCAAACATAGGTGGTAGAGACATGGAGCCAGCAATAGTGAAAAAGTTGACGCTGGATTGGCCAAGTTCTAAGATATTCTGAGACAATGTTTGGTCTGTTAGATGAAATGCTAATGTGAACCAGGAAAATGTAAATAAAATTCATGGTTTTCCATGACATTGGTTTATTTCCCAGAGAATTCTATCTTGTTCGCGTGTCTACTTTTAAGCATCGTTCTATTGGTCTTGAGTGTATAATAACGGATATCCACATTTCACTGAATTAATATAAAATGAAATGCTGAAATGGGGGCAATCTCGATGGCAAACACAAGCAAATTATACAAGTGGCAAGATTTTGAGAAGTAATTGATCGCAAAACAGGTATTATAAATAAAAATACGTAGAAAATGTGCAAATTATACCTGCTTTCTAAAACAGCATTAACATTACAGAATTTGGTATTTATCGTACTGATTTGAAATATCAAATTGATATTGTCAATAATTTCATGAGTATTGGAGGCTGAATTGGGATCGTGGAATCAAAATCTATTAATTTATAACTAATTGAGAATTCTCATAGATTAATGGGTATTGAATTTATTTTTGATTACCGTATTTTTGGGAGTTTAAGACGCACCTTTTTCCTCCCTAAAAGAGGGTGAAAAATTGGGTGCGTCTTATACACTGAATGTAGCCTCACCCAAGCACCGGCCCCAATCCTTTGTTCTCTGCCTCCCAGCAATTGACTTCCTTGCAGAAAACAGGCTTGCGGATGCTGGAATAGGCTATAACAGCGGTCTCAACCTGTGGGTCACGACCTCTTTGGTGGTTGAAGGACCCTTTCACAGGGGTTGCCTAAGACCATCCACCTCCACCGGCATCGCCCATGCTCAGGAGTGCGTCCTGAAGCGGCAGGTTCATGAAGAACATCGTGTGGCAAAGCAGCCTCCTCCCCGTTCTGGGCACAACCCAGACGCTGCCCTGCCCAGTCTCCATGCCAGGGGAAGGCCGAGGCGCTTAAGGGGGAGAGAGACAGGTTCTTCTGGGTGGCAGATCAGCCTTGCCTCCGACGTATGTACGAAGGGAGTGCGGTCGGCGGTGCAGCTTCAGCCCAGCCGCCTGCACAGGGGCTCGAAGATACCCGGAGAACAGGAGGCCGGCAGGGTAGTTGGGCCACCCGCTTCAGCCAGTGGGATGGGCTCTCGCCCAGGCAGGTGCATCCCGGGATTCAAGCTGCCTTGGGCCTGGACGCTGCCTTTGCCGCCCCCGCCGCCGGTCCTGTCCTGCGGGCTAAACTGAGCTTGGAGGCTTTTTGGCCTCCAGGAAGGGCTGGCAGGAGAGGTCGGAGGGGAGGACAGGCCCCGCCCATCCATTCCTTCAGTCCTGAGGAATTCCACTCGTATGGAAGCAAAGTTCGATGTAGTTTAAGCCTCTGTTTAAAATCCCATTTAAAGGGCAATTTCTTAATCTGCATTAAATAGATTGCTCATACGAATTAACCACTACGCGCTCCCACGCCTGGTTGTAATGATTCGAAAGAAAGAAAGAAAGAAAGAAAAGGAAGGGAGGAATGGAAGGAAAGAAAGAAAAGCAAGGGAGAGAAGTAAAGAGAGAAAAGGAAGGGAGGAATGGAAGGAAAGAAAGAAAAGCAAGGGAGAGAAGTAAAGAGAGAAAAGGAAGGGAGGAATGGAAGGAAAGAAAGAAGAGGGAGGGAGAAATGGAAAGAAAGAAAAGGAAAGCAAGAAAAGGGAGAGGAATGGAAGGAAGGGAAGAAAGAAAGAAAGAAGAAAATGGAGGGAGGAATGGAAAGGGAAAAAATGGAGGGAGGAATGAAAAGAAAGAAAGGGAGGAATGGAAGGAAAGAAAGGGAGGAATGGAAGGAAAGAAAGAAAGAAAAAGGGTGGGTGGGGGGAACGGAATGTAAAAAAAGTTAACTTAATAAAGTGAAACTCATTTAAACCGTGAACTGCTGCTGGAGGCAGGCAGGGAGGTCATTTTATCCTGGAAAATCCCAGCCTGGCTGATCTTCTCCCAAACCAGGATTGGCAGATTAATCACTATGCTTTAATTATGTTCAATTTGTAATAATGAAAATACATCCTGCATATCATATTAACTTTATGATTCACAACAGTAGCAAAATTACAGTTACAAAGTAGCAACGAAAATAATGTTATGGTTGGGGGGGGTCACCAGAACATGAGGAACTGTATTAAAGGGTCGCGGCATTGGGAAGGTTAGACCCACTGGGCCAGAACAATCCCTGCAGGAGAAATTGAAAGTGAAACTTGCTGTTTGCTCCATGCGGCAAATTGCTGGGAGGCAGAGGCAGATTTTTATTTCTTGTGCTAATCAGGCTGTTTGCTGCAAGGAGATAAGTCAATAACTATAAATGCCTATAGAATGTTCAAATTCTTAGACTTACTTTTGAAAGACTACTGTATTATTCTTCTAGACAGCTTAACAAAATGAAGAAGCTTTTTAAAATAAATGCTTGATCTGAAGAGGCCCAGTGCTATTGTATCTTCTTTTAAATAGCAGAAAATAACTATACTTCCAGAAAGCACATCAATTTTAACAGCATCTGTACAAGTATAGTCGGAAATGTACCCTACAAATAGTGTATATTGTCTGTATTTTTTGCTGTTTGTTGCAAGGAGGCAAATTGCTGGGAGGGAGAGGCAGATATTTTCCCCTTGTTTTCCTTCCCAAAAGCTAGGTGCGTCTTATACTTTAGAGCGTCATACTTCGGAGCGTCTTCTACTCCGAAAAATACGGTATATACAAGCTTGATATTACCACCAATAACATTAGGTTGAAATCCTTGTGATTCTCATATATCTTAGATGGCCATAACCTCCACTGTGAGCGATCAGAGCTTCTCAAGGTTGTAGCCTAAAGCAGGGATCCCCAACATCCGGTCTGTGGAACGACACCAGTCCATGGCATGCCAGAAACCGGGCCATACAAACAAGCGAAACCCCATCCGTAGGATGCAGGCAGCATGTGAAACCACGCCCCCTCTGGTCTGTGGAACAAAACTCTCCATGCAACCGGTCCCTGGTGCCTGAAAGGTTGGGGGCTGCTGGCCTAAAGCATCTAAGTGAAGGTTTGGGAATATTGGAGTTGACCAAAATAAAGCCACGTTTTACAACATCCTGGCTAGAATCTCTGGATTCTGGAATGTGATATGCCATTTCTTCAGATGTTTAAACATTCTCATTTCCCACAGGTGGATCGTTACAGCTATAATGGATGATTTAAACCTGCACTACAGATTTTTAAATTGGAGGAGGAGGATCCGGGAGATTCGAGAGGTGCGAGCCATTCGTTACCAAGAGAGGTTCAAACACATCCTTGTTGATGGAGACACATTAAGGTAGTGTGTCATTTTTGAATGTTGAAAGAAACTTGAATGGGAGACGTCTATTAAATATTTAAACAAAGAGCAGAGAGTGCTCAGCATAGGAAGGGTACATATTTTCTACTACTCAAGCACATTTAGGATTTCTACTTTGTCTGAAAAGCAGGTTTAATGTTTACAGTTTTTTTAAAATGACTGTGGAAGAATAAATCCATTGAATAAATATGAGCAATTAAAGACAATGTTTTATAGTGACATTCCATCAAAAATTATTTTAGCTACTTGAATAGCATTACCTAAAGCAAGAATTTCAGAATATTTTAGTCTCCTGACCAAAATATGGAGTTGCCTTTGAAAATGCATCTCATTTCGTATTTCTTTAATAGTTTGGCTAATCTCCAAACTCTAGTCACCTTAATGAGAACTACTTTGGTGTAGTGATTAACGCCTTGGGCTAGAAATGGGGAGACCATGAGTTCTAGTCATGTCTTAAGCTTCAAGCCAGCTGGGTAACCTTGGGTCCAATCATTCTCCTGACATCCTAAAATGCTGCTTAGACAACTATAGAGACTAGTCAGAGCATCTGATCCCATTCCATAATTAATCATAATTAACTTAAAGTGATAAATTAATACCTGTAAGGGGTTTTTTTCCTAATAAAAAAGATACTCATTTCAAATTATAAGTATTCCGTGTTTTAATTTTGCATTTGTTTGCTGGGTTTTTGCATTCTGTACATACACACATATTGTGTGTGTATGTGTTTGAACAATGTGAATTCTGTCGTTTTACATCTGAGTTAGCAACCTTTAGAACCTCCTTTGCTAGTTAGTTTTTGTGAGATCTTGCTTCCAGTTATCTTACAACAGCAACATTAATTGGGGAGGGATGTGTATTTTATCCCATCTTTTGCAAGGATGATATAATGCTTAATGATGCTCTGTTTCTTGCCATTGTTTGGATAATTAAATTCTACTGGGACTCTTAGTACTTGTATTGGCGTATGAGTGTGACACAAGATATATTTATTGTATTTATTTTTCACATTTCTGAACTGCTTATCTCCCTCAAAAAGAGACTTTTGAATCCCAGTATACTTTTGATCCCAAGCTGTTACCTAAAAAGCTGCAAATCTTTTTTTTTTTTTTTAAGAATTGGAGAACTCTGGTTCCCATTATCTGTCTGAAATGACTTTGCGAGTGATTAATTCCTCTTGTTGCTATTAAGCACAGAAACCTCGGAAACCAAATATTGAGGGAAACTAAACATCCCTAGGCTAGAATGTTATTTGTTTTCTCTTGAAGATGCTTCTGGCCAGTTAAATGTGAATGTTTTTAGGGATGAGCAGAATTTTAGTTGTGAAGATCTATAGCCTAGCTTTTGCATCTTCCCTAGCATCAGTCATCCATTCTTGTTTTTCCTTTTGTTCTTTTGTAATGACACCTATTTTGGCTTGAGTATTGGAGAACCGGACCTTGTATCTTTTCTGCAGTTACCATGGGAACTCTGGAGAAGTTGGTTGTTACGTTGCTCCTCGCCCGCTGACCAAAGACAACAATTATTTTGAGGTAACCAGTTTAGCTCACCATCTGGGAAGTCACTTTCAACATTACTCTTCTTAGAGACCCTTCTCTGACATACTGTCCTTCCTTCTCTTTTTATTACTTCAGAGAACAAGCGTAGAATGATTTGATACTAATTGTATGGAGGCAGAGTTTTGCTAAACATTGATTGATTTTAAAAGATTTTCCAACAAGGGGAGATATTTGACTGTAGAACAGTTGCCGTTGATTGTGCTAAATTTTCTTTCATTTTCTTTTAATGAGATGGAAGAGAAACATAAAGGAGCAAATCTTTCAGCTATATTTAGTTCGTTTAGCTAAATTAAATTTAGTAGAGTATAATAGAAAACGCGCCCCCCCCCAGTTCTGTTAACATTTGGGGATACATCCTGTGACCTGTCACTCAATAGCTCTTGACCCAGAATGGTTGTGCAACATTGGACCAGGTGAGCTGTAAAGCTCAACCATTTTATGAATCTTCCCTTGGACAATTAATATTTATGTAAACGGCTACTGTTTCAGGAAGCTTTTCTCCAACTTTCCCTAGCTATAAGTCAGTATTGAAGGTAGGCTTTTATAACCTGAGACACCCCCCCCCCCCCCCGGTATGTCAGGAATACGCTCCTGGAATCCCCAGCTAAGTGTGATGATTGGAAATGCTATGAGATATAACCCCAGTATAGTTGGAAATCATCAGGAAAAAAAGTTTCATAGAAGAATCAGAACGATATTTTTGCTGAGTAAGAAAGTTGGAAGGAAATAACTTCCTTGTTCAATAATTTCCTTGTATAATAAGCCATTGTGCATGAATATTGAACTCCTTATATAACAGAGCAGTTGGCTACTGTCATGAAAACAGGAGCACTGTATTGTATTGTGGATCCATCTCTGGTATTTAGAAGCCTGCTTTGTAGATCCTCATGAGCAAAGAGGTGCAGGGGAGGTGCTTCTAAATAATGTGGAAAAAAGCTAATCAAAATATATTTTCTTAGCCTTTATACATACATTCCACAACTTGATGCCTTCTGTCTGGCTTTTTGTTTATTGTAACCAGCATGCTACTCAACAGGGATTTACAGAGTTCTCTGGAGTTCAAAGTTTTTTTAAAAAATGCATTCAATTGTTTTTCAATTAATTTATATGCTTGCTGTCTGGAATCCTTTCTAGAAACTCTGTGCAAAATCAGAATTATATAGGTGTGCACATTTGCACAAGGTTTTTTAGTAAGGATTAAGATTAAGTAAGGAAGGATTAAGAACAAAGGGTACTTTAATGGGGAGGTTGAGTGATGAATGCCTTGTTTAAAGCAGTTACAGAGTTCAGGTCAGGAAAGCTTGTCCTGGGAACCTTTTGGCTTGCAGTTCATTCTTATAAATGTTACATTTCTGCCTAGGTGGGACAAATGAGATGGATGTTTTACATTATATTATTTGTCCTTGGCTTTTATTCTGTCAATTGGTTAAACAACAGATATACTCAGCCCTTGGCTCCTTTTCATATTTTATAAAGACATAGTCATCATCTTTGTAAAAAATTGCGTGGGTGAAAGGTTTTGGTGTATCCATTCTTTCCATTTGTTCTAGGTGTCAATTGTGGACAGTGGTGTGCGTGGGACCATTGCAGTAGGACTGGTGCCTCAGTATTACAGTTTGGACCATCAGCCTGGATGGTTACCGCATTCAGTAGCCTATCATGCTGATGATGGCAAGTAAGTTAACAAGCTTGGCAGATCAGAATATAACACTCATCCAGTGTATGTTTTGTCTAGATAGGTGTAAGGAATAAGTCAGGCAGTACCTCAATTAAAGAAGCCAGAGTCAGTTAAATGTTGGCTTACAACTTTGATAACCACTGGCTAGATTGCCTAAACATGGATGAAAACTCTGAACCCCTATAAGATCCATGGTTTCAGAGTGCATACATGACACCTGTATGCATTTAGCAGAGAATGGGGATGATATTTTAATA
Organism: Thamnophis sirtalis; assembly: GCF_051295495.1. Taxonomy (NCBI): domain Eukaryota; kingdom Metazoa; phylum Chordata; class Lepidosauria; order Squamata; family Natricidae; genus Thamnophis; species Thamnophis sirtalis. Next base: position 160,956,234 of record NW_028261383.1, read on the forward strand.
TATTAGTAAAAGATTTTTTAATTCATTCACTTTGTTGAGTAATTGTTAAATGCTGAATACTTATGAAGAACGTATCAAGGTCAGGTATGTGTGTGTATATATTCATTCATATATACGGTTTTATCATGTGTGAATGTGTGAGAAACTGAAATAGATGGTAGTATTCCAACTTGTGAAAAACAAAGTTAAATAGATTTGTGGATCTGTCAAACTAGAGGCATCTTCTCTAGGATTACAAAGTGGATCTAACTGCACTATTGTTATTGAACATCATATCACACTAGCATACTGTTGATTAGTTGTTCTCCAGCAATCATTTAAAGTTCTCTGTGAGATTTACAGAGATTTTACCTGAGATTTATCTTATCCAGACTTTACAATGGTCGAGCCAAGGGACGTCAGTTTGGGACAAAATGCAATTCTGGGGATCGGATAGGCTGTGGGATTGAGCCAGTGTCCTTTGAAGTCCAGACAGCACAGATATTCTTCACCAAAAATGGGAAAAGGGTAAGTTCTGACTCAGCCTTCCATCCTTCCCAGGTGGGTAAAATGAGGACTCAAATTGTTGGGGACAATATGCTGATTCTGTAAACTGCTTACAGAGGGCTGTAAAGCACTGTGAAGCAGTACATACTGTAAGTCTAAGTCCTATTGCTATTGAGCTGAAGGTATTTACTGCAGCAGTGTTGCTAAACCGGAGGATATGTGGGTTTGGTTTGGTGTTTTGATGGGACAGCTGCCTGGGAATTTCATGTGCCCTGTCTTATACTCCAAATGAAAAAGTTGGGAACATAAATGAACATAGAACATAAAGGAGACATGAACATGTTCCCACCTCCACCTCAATACATTGAGTGACTTCCCCAAAGCAATCCACTTAAATTCATGACTAAGATTTTATTTGATCCAGGGGTCTTCTGCCTGTCCTTCTTGAAACTGTTCTACCCAAGTTAAAGAGAATGTGAATGTGTGAAAATTATGGATTGTACAAGTTAGGGCCAACAAAGAATGAGTCAGCTTGCATTTTTAAATAATTTCACACTCATTGGACAGTATACTTAGGTATAAGAAACTTGCCATACGGGGGAAAAAACAGTAGCTTTTTTTTTAATTGGGTGAAAGAATTCAAATTATGTTTCTCCCCCTCCACTTGCAATCCAGAATGGTACAACCCAAGGTCTCTGCCAGCTAATTCTGCCACTTCATTCTGTACAGTCTGTAGGCTTTTTGCTATGATTAGCCAGCTAGATTAAACTGATCTAATTTATGGAACTGTTGCCTCCTCTTAACAGGTGGGCTCAACAATAATGCCACTCTCGCCAGAAGGTCTCTTCCCAGCCGTAGGGATGCATTCACTGGGTGAAGAAGTCCGGCTCCATCTCCATGCAGAGTTGGGCAGTGAAGAGGAAGATGACAGCATTATGATGGTGGACAGTTATGAGGATGAATGGGGACGACTGCATGATGTGAAAGTCTGCGGCACAGTAAGTGAGCATCTTTGGGGAAGGAAGCAGAACACCAGAAACCAGGGGTGGGGGCTTTTCTGTGGTCCTTGAGTAGAGATCCACCGGAGTTACAATGATTTGTGTTTGTGAGCATGAGAGTATGCATCCTTCGATCCGTTATCATCTCTTTGATCTTTAGAAAAGGAAAATATTTTTGTTAGCATCAAATAAGAGCAAAATCCTTAACCCTTACACCCATCAAATACCTTTCTACAATGGGCCAGCAAATGTATTCTTGGTGATGGGGGATTGTGTTCCTGGGTAAACAACAACGAAATATCAGAAGGAAGGTGTTGTGTTCTGAAGCTTACTTAAGATTAACTTAGAAGTCTATTCCGTGATTTGGCATCAAGTTTCTCTGCTCAAGACCTGCTTTGTATAAACAGTACTAAGTATTTTGCAGGCAGTGGAAGGTGTTGCATAATTAAAGGGGGAAACTCTATTCTTACTACAGAGGGAAGGGGATGTATTTTTTTTCCACCTCCAGAATGTATGTCACTCCCATATGCTTGCAGCTCCGAGCTGGCAGCTCTTCCCAAACTTAAGTCTATACTTTTTGTTCGTTCATTCATTCACTTCTTCCTATAGCTGCCCATCTCACCCAAATGACACTGAGAGGCCTGCAATTCTGTACAGTGTAGTAGAGAAAGGCATGGGGTGGGAAAACAGCACAGCCAGTCCCATTTTGGATTCCAGCAAGCATTTGCTGCAAGCCAAATTCCCTGTCAGAGGATGAAACCACAAAAACTGACTCCCAATCACTTTGTTTCTTTCTCTTCCATTATACACACACACACACACACACCTCCCTCTGAGCTGATCTGAGCAGCATGTCAGGTTTCTGTTCAGAGTGACTGGGACTTTGAATAGGGAAAAAAAAACCTTATCTTAAGAGTGAAGAAATTGAAGCATGTTGTTGTAGCTTATTAGTCATAAGAGGATGAAATCACACAAATCTTGAGAGGGTAGTGGTGGTGGTGATGAGGGGATTTTTATGCTCCAGGGAAAAAGGCATAACTTCAGGGAGTTGGCCATCTAGACTTTTGACTTTTGTTGGCTCTTGTCATGCCCAGACCAGCAAAAGAAGGATCAGCAGGACTTTTCATGCATGGTTTTGGAGCATTGTGGAATGCGTACAGAGAAACACCCAGAGCATGTTCCTGATTTTCACTATGCAGTTCTGCGAGGCCTGTGGTTGTCATTGTGTATTACATTCTCTGCAGCTCAGCGCTGTGGATGGACCAGCTTCCTTACGATACCAGAAAGAAGTTGCGTGGCTGCCAATACATTGGCTGCCATCCAAGATGACAATTTAGGCTCATACTCTGAAGCGCAGCTTTGGCAAGCCAAAGAAAGGGCAGTTGTCTGCATTGTGAGAGTGGGATGTGTAGGTGCTAACGGAAGAGAAGTTCGAACGACAAATCTGGGCCCCTGTTTTCAGACTCGCACTGACAGCTTGCTGAAGTCCAAAAGGGAACGGATTGTCCCTGGGCCTGCACTTCTCTTCCCTGTCGCAGAGTTACATCCAGAAGCAGAGAGTGGGTTAGCAGCTGGGAGGTCACCCAGCATTCCTCCTGAGGCTCTTACTGTGTCCATGGGCTGCCAGCTGCTTCTCTCTGTCCTGCTGCTCTTGAGATTTTTCTCACTCCCATTTAAAAACATTTTGTCCTGTCTCTTGTGGTCTCAAATTGATGCTTGGCAGCTTGTGTAAAAATTCTGAAATCCCAGTGGGAAACTGAAGAAAATGGGCTTTTCCTTTCTTTGGAGACTGTGGGATAGACATGATGACATAATCCTACCCTCATCAGATCCAGCTAGCGACTCGGTGCTGCTTCTTTGGGCACATGTTGCAAAGGCTCGCTGGCGTGTTCTTCATTTGCGCCTCCTTGGGAGCCCTGCTCTCTCTGGACCTACATTTTATTCCTTTAGTCTTTCAGTGTACCTTGCTGCTGAATTCCTTCTAATACAAAACCAGAGCCTTTATGACCCTCATGGAGGTAGCATAATAGAGTTACACATGAATATCTATAAATGATTTATTTTAACTGCTTTACAAAGTGCTCTGGGTTTTACAAGTCTTAAGAAAAGGAAGGAAATGGCAAATGACTCGGGTCCTGAGCACTGGAAAAAATGACTAAGAGTTCCTATTCACGTCATCTGAGATTCCAGTTTGTATTACCCACAGATTCCAAGGACATGTTTGTAGCTATAACAATGTTCACGAGGCAGTGGGAGTAAGAGAGAAGAAGCCGTGTTAATCCTCACATCCGACAATATGTACTCTCTCTCTTTATCTTCTAATGGAATTGTAATTCGTGGTTGGGAGGGCTGGAGTTAACAGCATGGAGTTAAAGGAATAAGGATGCCCTCTCCTCGCTAAATGTTGTTAGATACTGTTGTGGGATTGCTAATCCTTTCTATCTACTGAGTTCTTTGAGGCTCTTATAGGTGTGTTTTCTGTTACAGAAACTAGGATTCTTAGTTAATGGAAAAACTGGTGTCTGTCTTTTGTGGTGGTCATAAAGCTAGTTTCAAACACTAGAATGTGTGTAGTATGGCCACTATCACTCTTAAGCAATCTCTTTGCTTGAGAAAGCAACCAGTGATAGAAACTTGCTGATTTGACATGTAAAATTCTCGTCTTGCAAAGTCCTAGCTCGAAGAAAACAATTCGAACTTGAGGGGATAGGTGGCAGGGCAGAAGAAATATTAAACACTAGAATACTGTTTTTATATGAACCTTTCTACAAGAGCCATAATGAATGGACTTAATAGGTATCAGCAAATCTTTTAGTCATCTGCATTAAAAGTAGAAAGATCCCTTTAGTCTTTATTGTGACATTGTCAGGTCACAATACTCTTTCAGGAGAGTAAACAGGGTACATGAGCTGCCTGAAATACATTTTAATTTATTTTAAGATGATGTCTTCTATAGAAGGAAACATTTGTAGGTTAGGGTCGAATTGTGGAGTTGTTGGGGTTCTTTGATCTTAGTTGTTCTCTTGCAAATGTTTCATTACCAATCTAGGTAACATCATCACTTCTAAAAGGAGTAGGGTTTTCTCTATTTTATATGCTAATGGTTTGCCCTATCAGTGTTGATGGGAGAGGTTTTAGTTCCTTGATTAAACTATTATTTACTGTTAGTTTGTTTGTCCAACTTTCTAGTTCCTTGATTGGCATATTGTTTTCTTCTTGAGTGTTGATATCTTCTCCCAACTTGTATTAAAACAAATATATTCATATTTAAATCTACGTTATTATGCAGTCATAGATCTGTTATTATATATTTCAAAACGGCATAAAAATTAAAAGTTATGAAATGCAATTCTCTAGAAAATTGCTAATTGCCGAATAATGGGAGATACGCAAAAAGCTTCTTCATCTGCGACCTGGAATTTTAAGATAAGCTGAGCGAAATTTAATGCAGAATCTATGAATTGGACAATGCAAAAAAGAAAAGAACCCCAAAACCTACCTTTATCATAGATGTGAACTCTATTTGCCTATGAAAGAAAATGAAATTATGAAAAAAAAATGAATACTATATATGAGCTGTCTTAGTTTGTGTGTATTTGCAAATTGGAAAATCTTCCATAATTTTGCATTCAAAACTTTGTCCAGTATTTCCTCTTAGTTATAAATGGAATAGCAAGACAACTTACAAATTGAAGATAATTTGCTATGTTGTGTAAACTTTAGGAGGACAATCCCTTTGGATATTTATACATTTGCAAGATTCTGTGCTTTTTGTGTGTGTTTATGTTCTTTCAGAAAATCTTTTTTTCTTAAATGTTTTGCTTTATTTTCAGAGTGGGCAAAGGGCAAAGAATTGATGCCCATGCTTTCCTGAGTTTATTCAAGTTATGGCTATAAGGCTATGTCTGCCTTTCATTTTGCTTTTTTAAAAGAACAGTATTTCACATAAAGTATATAATTTTGAAAAGTAGTATAAAACTGTCTCAGTTTTAAGAGGAATTTCCAAAAAGCACATTGCTTTTTTATATCTACCCACTCACCCACCCAAATCAATGGTTTCATATAATCTGAACACTTTGGCCCCATATGTAAAGAATGAGTGAAGGGATTGGCCTATAGAAAATAAGTAATAAAATTATAATCCTTGCAAATGCTTATAATCCACTCCTCCCAAGTTTCCACTGAACAGTTTAAGGTATTTAATAGCAATGAATACCATAAATGAGCTGTTAAAGTATCCTTTACAATTTTTAAAAAACTAATATACTGTGAGCACTAAAAGCTGCAGAGGATATAGGTACAGTAAATGTCAAAATATTTAAAGTATTCAAGAATTATGTGTTTAAAGATTATGGAGAAAGACACTGTAATCGGTATAATGTAATACCTATGAATAACTGCAATATTATAAACAGACTCTAACATCATCTGGAATCGAATATCTGTTTAATAACCAATCTCCAGTTTATAGAAAGATGTTCAGTTCTTCACTAAGTTAAACAAAGTGATCCCGTAATAAAGTGTTGTAATGCAAAATGCTTGAATTTGGGTTGTCAGCCAGCTTCTTTTTCTAGATACTTTCTTTTTCATTGTCCTTCCTGGTTTGCTATATTTTCCATCCAGTCCTGACATCAGCATTCTATAACCATGTAACATACCGAAGTCCCACTAGGTTTTTGGGGGGAGGTATTGTAATTGTACTTTTGTAAAAAAATTCTTCAAAAACAGTTGATATCTCTATATTCTGAATAAGTGTTGTTGATTTGGGCAAATAAGAAGATGAGAAAGAAAGAAAAGGAGAAGAATGAGTTCACTTTCAGCTAAATCAGACTTCTCCAACCTGCGACTTCCAACTCTATTAGGTTTCAATTCTCATAAACTCAACTATCATGGCTATAGATTGAGCTACCTGAAGAATTAAGAGATTTAGTGCAACACATTTGAAGGGTAACAGATGTGATGGCATTCCAAGATGGAGTTGGTGTCCTGAGTGGAATCCTACCTTTCTACAGAGATAGAGCCATAAGAAATTGTGGGTCTCATTTTGCAAAAATGGGTAAGTAGCTTGAAATCCTGACCCAAGTTTCAGTGTTGTAGAAATTTATTCAGACATTGCTTGTCCATGAATGTGTTGGGATAGAATTCAACACGGATACTTTTAGCCTTCCCAATTTTCAGCATAACACATCCAATGGAGAAAAGTATTAGGCTATACTGTACTGGAGTGGGTTTCGGTAATTGTCCTCCCTTTTTGCAATTTGTATATGAGAAAGTGCAGAAAATAAGTAGAGGAAAAGAAAGGAGAAAGGACCATACTTCTGACATGTTTGTCCTCAACTGCTTTGCATAAGGCAGTTCCTCTAACTTGTATGTTTTGCTTATGCAACAGTGAGATTTCTTTGTAAATATTTTGATGTGTTAAGGCTAAAAATGGCTGTGGACTGTAATTTTACGTACGGTATACTCCTTTTATGTGTCATTGCACTACCAGAGTTTATTCGTGAGTAGAGTGCTAAAGGTTGTGCAAGGGTTTTTTTTTTTAAGTGATGCCTAATTTTAAATGTCACTGTCACTGCAATCTCCCCGGGAACATAAGGAGGTCAGAACAAGGAGAATTTTAAAACACCTGAGGTGGATGGGCCTGATTGAAAGAAATCAGACTTCAACAGAATTGTGGTAATTATAGAGCCTGAAGGTTTGCAGACCACCTCTGGTATTTCTGTTGAGTTTGTGTGAGATCTGTCTGCTTTACAACCAGCAGAAGGACATAGCACCATCCTGCTCTGGATACTTCACACTACATTTGGGCTATGTGCTTTGGACCTGGTACATGTAAGACCTGCTTAACAACTTCAAAGCGAGCTCATTGTGGTTCTATTCTATATGTTCCTTGCTCTGTTTTTTTAAAAAAATGAACAGAGTTTATTTATATATTTCTTTGTTCATCAAATCTGTATCTCACATTTCCAGCAAAGCCGACTTGCAGCACACCTCATGTAAGAGAACATTCCGGTACACGAATCTTCCGACTGTGTTTGTAAAAGGCTCCGCTGTCTTTCTGCCATTTTTTTCCCACTCTCTACTCCTTCTGTTCTCCATCTACTCCCATCTGGCTGTCTATGTGAGAGGACAATAAGTAGTTCAGTCAGTGGCGACCATTACCCAGATTAGCCTTCCGATGAAGTGGTTTATTTACAATTAGTGTGAGGGCTTATTTTTTTGGCATCGGAAAGTGGAATGGGGGAAGGAGGAAGAGGCAGAGCCCATATTACGGTCAAAATGTTATGGCACCAAAAAGATCTCTCTCTCTCGGTGAGTCATTCTCCTTCCCAGCTGTATTGCGTGCAAGTGTTTTGACACTTGGAAACTCCCAGCACAAAGGGGTAGATTCAGATGGTGAGTCATTGTATCTCTTCTATGGGAGTACTCTGGGTCAGCGGCGACCCAGGCATGTGCTCTAAAAGCCTTAGCCTTCCAGTAGCTTCCCCGGCTGTAACACGAGAAGGACCCATCTTCACACTGGGGTGAAAGCACTGCAGCTCTTTTGCCTACAAACCAGGCTGTCATCTGGTGTTTTGCAGTAGACAACATCTGTAAAACTGGGCTTGAAGGATTGCCAAGGAGACATTCCGGCCTTTTTCTGGGGAGCCTGTTGTTCCGCAAGATTTGAAAGAGTGATTGGAGTTCAAGCTTTGAGCCAAAATAGGCTTCTGTGGAGCTCTTCCCCTCAACCAAATACTCTTTGAGTTGTTGTTTGCCTGTACCAGCTCTTCCTGTGCTGTCTGGCTGTTAACTACGTTTCGCAAATGCTCTGCTTTAATACCCTCTGCTGATTTCTAGTTTATGCTTCCTCCCCCTGCCCCACATTGTCCTAGAGGGGAGAGATTGTACAGATAATGGTAAAGATTGCATCACATTAAATTCGGAAAACCACAGTAATTTTAAACACTCAAGCACCCCAGTGAACCAATATGATAGGAGGAGGAAAAGGAAGAAGAGGAGGAGGGGAAGAAGAAGAGGAAGAAGGGAAGGAAGGAAAGGAAGGAAGAAAGAAAGAAAAAGAAAGAAAGAAAGAAAGAAAGAAAGAAAGAAAGGGGCTTTCCTCAAGTGCCTAAAAGATATCAAACCCAGCACTGGGAGAATCTGTCAGTGCTAAAACTGATGTACCAGCCACTTCATTACAGTATTACCTATACTATCACTAACAGCAATAAGATTTTGGAGGGATTTCTTGAGCATGAGAGAAATTCACATGAGAAATACAGTGAATTGCCTGGATCCTACATTTCTAGAATTTTAACAATGGCTTCATGGACTCAACAATAGCGCGATAATTCTGAGTCTGCCAAGTATTGCATGTCATCCTGGGGATCACTTATCAGCTTTATATTTATGAATCGATCTGTCTACAGGTCCATCATATTGTAATTGGCCAAGAGAGAAAATACATGCATGAAGTAACTAACACAGGTTCTATCTCACATCCAGATTTTTGTGTTAGACTAAGACTGAGCACTGGATGTTCACAGCTATATTTATTTTTGCTTTCTAGAAGCCAGGGAAACTGCCAGCTCAGGCAGTAAAAAGATGCATTTTGTTCTTTAAGAACAGTGTTTGACAATTGGTTACATTGGAAGAAAGACTGCAGTGGAATTTATAGCCTGGCATTTGATGTGACACATGAATGTGTTCTTAAAATATTTTTGGAAAGTATTTCTTATCTATTAAGGAGACCCCTGGGAATTCGTACAAAAATTTCCTCCAGGCATATGCATATACAAGTCCTCAGCTTACAATTGTTCCTGTAGTGACTGTTCAAAGTTACAACAGCAGTGAAAAAAGTGACTTAGGGCCGTTTTTCACACTTGCGACTGTTGCAGCACCCCCCTGGTCACATGATCAAAATGCAGATACGTGGCAACTGGTTCCTACTTATGACGCTTGCAGTGTCCTGGGAGCCATATGATCAGCTTTTGTGACCTCCTGACAAGCAAAGCCAATGGGGAAACCAGACTCACCTAACAACCATGTGTATTAACAACTGCAATGATTCACTTAACAACTTTGACAAGGAAGTTCATAAAATGGGCCAAATCTAACTTAACAACATCAATTGTTAAGGGTTTTTTTTTTGAGTCGTAAGTTGAGGACCACCTATATATACTCTGTGGTACCTGGACTATCTCAGTCTTAGGCTGAAAGCAATGAAGTGGTTAGCCAATAGGCTGCTGTGTAGAGACTGCCTGTCCAACACTTCCCAGGACAATACAGGTGGCCTCTAGAGAAACTACATAATAGCACACAGTGTTCCATTTTCTTTTCTTCCAGCGGGAGATAGAAGAACTGGCTTGATGAAAGTCAAAAACCAACATCCTGTGTTCAAAAAGATCAAGTCCTGCCAAGTTTGAAGGTCAAGTTTCCTTTGAGTCCTGGTAACTTCCTGGACATATCCATGTAGTTTTCTTGGCAAATAATACAGAAGTGGCTTGTCATTGTTGCCTTCTGAGATTTTTTTGGTCTTCCCAATCTGGTTTATATTCCCAGGACTTCTGATTGTTTCTCTTTCAAGTGTAAACCAATTCCAGCCTTGCTTGGCTTTTTGAGATTGGCTAATGGTGGCTAGATGTACCCTCTATAGCTGGGCTCCCTATCAGTTGACTTTCTTTAGAGCAAATCGAACCAAGTCATTCAGCGGGTATTCCCGAGAATTCTGGCTTTGCAAGGAATTCTAGTTGAAGATGTAGGAAGGTGTTGGGATTTATAGGAGCAGGACCCGTGGGACTTGTGGTGTCATGGAAAACTTTGTCTAATCTACTTTGAAGCCTTTAACAAACTTCCTACCAGCTTGAAATCAGGTAAGTAGCCTATGATCCACTAGAGCAGTGGTTCCCAAACTTGGCAACTTTAAGACTTGTGGACTTCAACTCCCAGAATTCTCCAGCCAGCTCTGCAAGTCTTAAAGTTGCCAAGTTTGGGAACCACTGCACTAGAGTGTACCTGGCCCCCCAAATATTCTTAGATCTTAACCCTGACATTGGTAAATATTCAATTGTGGGGGTGTTTTGTTTCCATTTTGGGAGTTCATTTTTTTAAAATTTCATTTCACTTTAATTTAAAAAAGAACACATTCCACCCTCTCAAAAATGTCCCATTTACCTGGTAATATCATTGGACAAAACCCTCTGATGCCAATGAAGACTGAATTACTGAACCAATGCAGCCCTCAAACCATACAAAATGGGCAGTTATATAAATTTGATAGATAAATGATTATCCACTCCGTTTTAGAATTCTCCACATGCCAATTACCTCCACTAGATCAATTAGATCCCACAGACTAGGCCTCCTCCGAATTCCATCCGCCGGCCAGTGTCGACTGGCGACTACTCGGAGGAGAGCCTTCTCTGTGGCTGCTCCGACCCCTTGGAACGAACTCCCCGTGGAGATTCGTACCCTCACCACCCTCCAGGCCTTCCGCATAGCCCTTAAAACCTGGCTGTTCCGACAGGCCTGGGGCTAAAGATTCGCTGCCCCTATTTCGAATGGTATGACTGTTGTGCTTTTTAATTATGTATTGTTTTGTGTTGTTACTAAGCTGTCTGTATCCCCACTTCCCTTTTTGAGCTGTGAGCCGCCCTGAGTCCCCTTAGGGAAAAGGGCGGCATACAAATGAAATAAAACTCAAAACTCAAACTCATTCTAATAACAGCAGCTAGAAACTAAACTCCTCCTCCTCTTCCTCTTCCTCCTCCTCCTCTGAAACATTTTATACTAGATGACTGCCCAATTTTTATCATTTGTGAGGTAATGGTTATACAAAACTATCCTCCTCCTAATAAGAGAATGGGTCATTTTTCCCCCAGGTAACTCAACTACAGTAAGATCCATAATAATAAAATATGGTACTAAATGGAGATTTACGTTGTATTTGAGACTTCTGTAAGCTCATACTGAATGAGATAGGACAACTGCAGGATTATTTTCTGGTTGAAGATATATGCCTACCTGTATAAAAAAAACAATCAAAAGAGCCAACTCTCCTTGCAGGGAAGTTTTTATGTGGAGGGAAAGCATCAAAAAGCATCCTTCTGTGTAGTGGCATGATGCATCTCCAGCCCCATAGCCCCATAATCCTGTAGCTACCTTTCTCCTCCTGTTTTCCTCGCAGCAACAACCCTATAAGTTGGGTTGGGCTGAGAGAGAATGACTGGCCCAAAGCCAGCCAGCTGCCTTTCATAGGTAAGGCAAGATTCGAACTCACGGTCTCCCACTTTTTAGCCTGGTGCCTTAACCACTAGACACCACAATGGCTCTGAAATGAAAAGCATTTCATGTCTTTCCTCTTGGGCCTTCAGCAAACATTGCTTACTTTATAAATGCATTGCTGGGTGGAAAAAGTTCCAACTACCAGTTTGTGCTTCTTGCTTGATTTGCCCTGATCCTTAACACTAATGTGGAGATTCAGAGTATCAGGGCCATGCTTATGGAAAATTGGTTTAAACTCCATGCAACTCAGAGCTTTGCGTATTTCGTTACCCAAACCAGTTCAACAACACATCAATTGAACAAATTATCTCTTGGCTTGGACTTGGGTCTGCTGTCTCGTTCAGACTACCTTGGAATTGGACTTGGGTTATATTAAGGACAGATTTTTCTTGGCCACCCAGCTTGGCTTAAATCCGGAATATGCTACCAGGTTTAAGTTCCTTCAACTGCTGTTGGCTGAGGATTGGTCTCAAATGACCAGCGCAAAACGCGGGGCCTGCATCTGCTTATCTTAGAGGTTCACCTGTTTGTCTTGGACTCTTTCTTGCTTGGCCGTCATGTTCTTGTCTTTGTCTGCTGGAAACTTCCCCTTATAAACTAGAGTTTAAAGTAAAGTTCCATCAAGAAGCTCTTGGGATGGAATTTTCTTTTCCATAGTTGTGGGCCTGCCTGTAACTTAATACGCAGTGGTGGAGATGCAGGTTTGGGCTAAGGGTTCGAGGAGAGACAGGCTTACCAAACCATTTTTATATCTAGCACTGCAGTTAACCAAGATAAGCTTGAATAAAATCACCATGTTCATTAGGGATATATATATATATATATATATATTTCACCTACCAGATTTCACAGAGAAGCAGGCAATGCCTTTCTTAGTTCAAATAGATAGAATCTGTTTGTTTGCTGTATCTGTCCTGGCCCTTTTCAGAGGGGGGGAAAAACTAGATTAAGATTTACAGCAGGGTAATCTTTATCCCCAGTTCTGAAACAAAGGACATGTCACTGCTTCCTTTCCATGTACTATCTTTATTGTGTTCCATGCTAGCTTCGGTATGTTCTATGACTCACAGGACAAAGCAAATGCTCCACTCTACTTCCTTCCCTGATTTCAAAATTTCCCCCTTTTTAATGTCTGCTTCATCTCTTCAAGATTTCCACTGTTTCTATGTCCACTGTTAACGTACGACTTTTGTTTTGAGAAGGACATGGGACCTCTGCATGGTGTGGGTGTATGAAGAAGAGTAGGGAATGAGCACGAGAGCGCTTGCATAGGTGGCAGTGTGATAGGTAGATAAGCTTGGCAATTTGTTCCTAGAAAGAAGTTCTTCTCACACCAACCATTCATAGAAACTCTCCAAGATGGGGCTTTGTTGCTGCACAAGGTCATATAACCTGAAATTTAATATCCTAAAAGACGTTTGGTATGGGTTAATGGAGGAGTTCCAGAATCAGATACTGATATGAAAGGGGAAAAAATCCCTTTTTGGCTTTAAGCACAACATTAAAATCATGTCCTGTTTAGTCTGACCTGAAGCTAGTTACGGCCATAATTCACATAAGTCCTGAAGTGATTTAGGGAAAACCCTCCCTTCTTGCCATTGTTTGAAGCTGTCACCTAAGCAGGAGGTGGAGATCTTTGCTTTTCTGAAAGTTTGGGGCCATATCTTCTTACAATCCCAGCTAACTGGACTTCTGGAGAGGGTTGTTGGAAGCTATAATTCAGCAACATCTAGAGTAGTGTTTCTGAGTCTTGGCAGCTTTAAGACGTATGGACTTCAACTCCCAAAATTTCCTGGTCAGCATGGGAATTCTGGGAACTGAACATCTTACAGTTGCCAAAGTTGAGAAGCACTGATTTAGAACAATGGTCCCAAACCCCTGGGCCATGGACCAGCATTGTTAGGAACCAGGCCATACAGTTGGAGGTGAGCGGTGAGCAAGCAAAGCATGGTTGGGATCTAGGATGCGCACTCCTCTTCTCCTTCAACCGTGTCTGTGCAAAAGTTTTCTTCCACCAAACTGGTCCCTGGTGCCCAAAAGATATAGATGCTACATATCCTGCACATTTTATAGGATGTACAGAAGCAGAATTGCTAGAAGTTTTTTCTCTCTCTTCCTTCATTCTGCCCTCCACCTAGCAATGCACATTTCAACCATGTGAACTCCATGACTGCTCTCTCCTTCCTTCCTCCCTCCTCCTACCAGGCTGATGGAAAAATAAAATGCATAACTTGAATTCTTCTCTCAGACAATTTTAATATTTTGTTTATTAAAGGGCAGCTCTTCAAAGGTTGGGTGTGGGTTTCCAGCTCACGGCTGGAGTGGGAGGTGGGCTTGGATTGGCCACACGTCTCTTGGAAGGGACTGTCTGTTTCTTCAAATCTGGGTGTCTTGGAATTTTGCATGTCTGGATTATAATAGCCTGGAGCCCTCGCCTTTCCCAGAATCACCCTGCTGTTAGGAATTAGAAGGTGAGCAATTTTCTCTTCCCCTTCTGATCTGTCACCAAACTTCAAATTAGACTTCTGGTGTGACCAGCAGACAAAGCATATGCTTAAGATGACCCAGATGGGAGGTGGCAGAATTTGCCAGCTCTTGCAGGAACTAAGCAGGCTCAGTGTGAGGATGAATACTGACCATGAAATCTAGAATTGTGATCTTGACTGGCTGCAGTCCTAAATAACACAGTGAGAAACCATTTCTGTATGGCTGTTGTGACTCAGTACTGTAAGGACACCAGGAGTCTAAGCCTAAGCTAATTGTAATGTAATTCAGTGGGAAAAACTGAACCTTAACCCTAACCCCAAGATTCACACCAGAATCCCAAATCCTTACACATAATATACCACTTCTTTTGCATTATCACTGAGCCCCCCCACCCCCATGACACTTTCCTTCTCTATGAAATGTTCACTCTAGCCTTAGTTATCATTTAGTTTGTTGTTCTGTTGCCATGGGTACCACTGTTGTCTTTGAGCTGCTCCTGCCCTATCCAGGTTTTATGCTGGTCTGCTTTGTGCAGATGAACCCTGCCAGAATTTGCTGGGGTTAGCATGATTTTCTTCTTCTTCTTGCAGGCCCTTGTACCGTTAAAATAAGAGTTATATGGCAAAAGAACGTCTCTCTTTATTTTTCACAGGAAAGGAAAACACAGAGAAACCTGTTTTCTCCCAAACGTCAGCTTACTGTGCATAGCAGTTTTGCTTAGTGGACCATTTTTCAATTCACTGGGACCTTTGTGTTCTTTGTGGGGAGGGGAGGGGAAATGTGAATAAAACTCAATCTGGGCACTTTATTAGAATATTTTCTTTCCTGAGAAAAACACCAAGCCAATACAGTTGTCAATTGTCAATACAATTCTGATTCTCGTCATCGGGAGCGAAGCATAAAGGGCAAGGCAGTTGAACTTCTTCAACCATCAGCAGCTCCATGGCTGACATGATGTATGCTTTGAAATGTTATCTTCAAAACAATAGGGGCTAGAAACGTTTATGAACAAAAGGAAACAAAAAACCCAAGATTCTTGGAATACTTTATCCCTTCTCCAGTTTAAGAAACTGTATATGCTTGGCACACTGACAAAGATAGAGCAAGTGTATTTTCCTGGGATCGGATTTTGTAGCACAAAGAAGAGATTGGGGCTGAGAAGACTGGCTCGAATATTCTGCCTTGCCTGGCTTTTGACATCTGAATAGAAAGCTTGTCATTGAAAGGGGATTGAGATGCTTTCTGAAAGAAGAAAAAGCTTTTGCAAGCTATCTCTATTGCAACAATGCTGTTAGCCTGCTGTGGGGCTGACCATAAAAATATTTCAAGTTCATCCTAACTTTATTCTTTTCTCTGCAGCCGAAAGAACGCTGCTCCATCACTCTAATCCAGGGGGGTTAAACTTGATTTCATTGAGGGTTGTGTTTCATCAGGGTTCATCAGGGTTGTGTTTGACCCCAGGCGGGCATGGCCAGCTCAACATTACTTGTGTCAGGGACACCTGTAATGGCCCAGGCTGGGTCGGGGGTGGTGGTGTCCATTGTCTCCAACAGAGGAAGGTGAGGTCAGGGAGAGCACCAAACCTTTGTTTTCCAGAAGAGCCTCGCTGTCCCTCTCAAGCCACACGGAGGACCCATATACAGCAGCGCAGGTTGTCCAGAGCCATAGGCAGCGGAGGGCAAGCTCCCAGGATACTGGGACTCCACAGCCCACACCAGCCCTGCTTCCCCAAGGGGGTGCCTGGCTGTGCTTACCTCCTCCCCTTGGCCATTGCTCTTGCTCTCTCAAGCTCTGTTTTTATTGGCAGGTACCGCGAGCCAGTCCTTCATTGTTTCCAAGGCGGCCTTGTGGGCCGAATCCGGCCTGCGGGCCTTGAGTTTGACACCCCTGCTCTAATCCTATCTGGATTGATTCTGGGTGAGATATCGTGCAACTCCATAGTTTTAGCCCACCAATAAAAATCACAGGGGAGATTTAAATCACATTTGGGGGATCAAGTCTTTCTGTGCTTGCTTTCATCCCCAGAGTAACTCTTAAGAGCTCTGTGGCCATTCAACTTAGATAGGCAGCAAAACTATTATGCAAAACATGAAAAATGACCCCAAGGACAACACCTTATTTCTCCCATTAAAGGAAACCTGGGGCGGGGGGAAGGTAAAGAACTCCATGCCGATTTTACTCCGCTAGTCTTCTTTGCTGACTCTAGGAAAGGAAAGGGCGAAGAAAATGAGGTTACTTTCTAGACAAGGCTTTTATCTACATATGTTAACATGCGTTCTTCCAAGTTGAAATTGTAAAACTCCAGGCAGGTGGGAAACACCAGTGAAGGTGCATGCGTGTCTTGGCATTCCATTCGTGCTGCAGCCTTCCCTCACTTGGAACCTTATGGCTATAGGATGAGAATTCTGGGACTAGTGGGCTCAGCATTCGTGGAGGGCCCAGCTGGGAAAATCCAGGGGAGGACGAGACTCAAGAGTGAATTTCACATTAGACACTTTGCTAATGCTGGTGCCAGTGACTCTACTGTTGAAGCATGAAACTTAACCATGGCTCCCTCATCAAGGCAGTGTGGTATAGTTAAGAAAATGGCAGTGTCATGGCTAGCTATTACCAGCCATTAAATATTGCCACTGTCTAGAAGAGGTGAAGAAATGTCCCTTCTGAAGAGTCGATAATTGTGCAAACTTTGAAGGGAAAAAACCCCAAAACGTGCCAGGATGTTATTTCAATATCAGTAGCCACATCAGATGGCAAATAACATTCAGTTTCTCATTCAGTTGTCACTCCTTCAGTCCAGATGGCCGTTTGGCTCTGCTCTTAGGGTAGAATTTATTTTAATTTGCAAAAGCAACTGAAAACCTTTCCGTAAACCTTATTAATTGGGGAAAAGATGCTTGTCAAGGTGGCTCTCGCCCCTTGTGTCAAACAGCTTCCTGATCCAGCTGTTTGAAATGTTTGCTTTCTGTTTAGATGGATGAGCAGTTCTCGGAATTCTGCAGCAGCCTGGAGAGCCAGTGGAAAGGGTCAGCGGTTTGCATTTTTTCCACCCGCTGCAGAAGCCAGGAAAGTTTGGTTCAGCATATGGCTGGGCTTCACGAGGGGTGTTCTGCGCACATATGCAAAAAAAAAAAAAAGAGGAGCACCGGAGGGTCAGATCCTGCATACTTTGGGTAGCTCTTCATCATTGATGCTCTGCTAGCCTAATTTTGAGTGGGATTGAGTGTGGTAACCTGAAGGGCACATTGCAGTGGTTGGTTTCAGTTTCTCCCCGGAAATGGGATAGGGATGCTGGCACTCTAGCAATGTTTTCCGCAATCCAATTGCTTTTCTTTAAAAAAAGAAAAAAAAGAAACCCGAAGATTTCTAACCAGCGTGGCTCGAAAGATAGACTGGAAAGTATGCAAGCAATCTCTAGAATGTATTCCTGGCAGCCCCGTTCTTAGGCAAAACTGGTGTTAGGTGTCACGAAAGGCCAGCAAATTAGAATTGAATGCGCTCTTGCCTTTGATTGCCAGCATCATAGAAAAAAGAAAAAGATACTTGTGGGATGGTTTGCCTCCAGTGTCATTATAACTTGGCTGTCTTTAGGTGCAATCTTAAACTGGGGGGATGGAGACGTCAACATTTCTGTTTGATTTCAAATGGCACAATATTTAGGTTAAGGTCTGTCCTATTAGAACCCCCTGTGGAAAAGGTCTGCTTGTTAAAGATATGGGCTTTATATGCTTGGCATACAAACGTTCCTTGCTTCTCCTGGCTCCTTATACTGTTAGCATAGTAAATGATGCAAAACCAAAAAAACGTTTGCGAACATTTATTCAACTTCCTTAGTTTACATAGAATTGTCTGCGTCCTTGGTGTAAAACTATGTAAGGAATTTTGCAATGCAAAAACCAAAAGAGGATTTTTGCTTCACTGCCACTAGATGTGAATCACATTGAACATTGGATCTGAATAGGACTGGAGGTTTTTTAGCCTTTTCGGGGTATTCAGTGACGAGACAATTTCTTATATGAATGCTGGTGATAAACTCAACTTTTACAAGCATTGTTTAATCGACCTTAGCCTTCATATATGCAAGATTTCAAAGGAGAACTTGTTTATTTATTTATCATATTTATACAACCATTTATACAATCTCATAAAATGTTACTCAGCACCGTTGTACCTCAGAACAATTGCTAAATGAATGGTCAAAAGCTGTGGACTGCCTGTACTTCTTAAATTGGAAAATAAATAAAGCAAGCAATTTTAAAAACCAGAATGGATATATAAGTAATGGTGTTGCATTATAAAATCAAAATGATGGTAGCAGATGCTCCAGGGATCGCCTCAGCAAATTATTAAATTGGAACAAGAATTAATAATACATGAAGCAGCTATGCAGTTTACTAGTATATTACATAGTTCAATGGTTTATTTGGAAAGTCCCTATGACAGTGTTTCTCAACCTTGGTGACTTTAAGTCCTGTGGACTTCAACTCTCAGAATCCCCCAGCCAGCATAGCTGGCTGGGGAATTCTGGGAGTTGAAGTCCACAGGACTTAAAGTCACCAAGGTTGAGAAACACTGCCCTATGATCACTAAAATCCACTTCTTTTAGTTGTATTGTTTTATGTTTATAACCAGTTCAGGTTTTACAAGGAGATCAACTGATCTTCCAAATTATTGCAACCTTTAGCTTGGAAGTTTCTGTGAAATAAGAGAGACTAGTTTGCGGATGCACTTCTCGGACGTCCTCCTTCAGTTGTCTGCAGCCTATTTAAAAGAGGGGGAAAAAACCCTGTAAAATGAGAAAAGCAAAAAAAAAATGTTATTTGAGGGGATATTTCCCATCTTATTGAAAAGCAGTCTTCCACACCCATAACCATGGAAGTGGTTATGTGATACTTGCAAAGATAGGGGGTTTTCTAGCTTGTGATTTCAAATGGTAACTCTTGATTTGATTGTTGTGGCGCACTGTTTCACTTTATAAGGCACACACAGACTGTTTAATTACCGTGCAGCGACCAAGTCTAATGAACGATTACCATATGGCTCTCTTCAATTACCTTTGGGAGTCCTTGTTTGCTCTTTTGCTTGTCAGGCTTTCAGAATTCTCTATAATGAACACAACAACAGAGGATGTTGATAGGATTATGGCTGCCTGTGGTGACTTCAGAAGATGGAGTGTGAAGCCAGATGGGCAGTCAGCTACTGTCTTCTCTTCTCTTTGCAGCTCTTGGAATATATAGGGAAAGGGAAGAGCATCATCGATGTGGGTCTTGCACAAGCTCGGCAGCCTTTGAGTACCAGGAGTCACTACTTTGAGGTGGAGATTGTGGATCCGGGAGAGAAGTGCTACATCGCCCTGGGCCTTGCCCGCAAGGTAAGAAAGCTCAGGAGAGAATGATCCGCCTTTAGAGGTTCCCTCATTAACTCATAGTCCCAATGTGACGTCAAATTGGGGAAAAGAACTTTGGGTATGTATGAAGGAATATGCTGTGTATTGAGAGAAGGTAAGAAGCTCCCTTTAACATGGAGCTTTTCAAGTCCTCTTTTCCTTGCGATATACTTCCTTAGGGCTCACCCACACAGCTTTAAGCCAAAACTCTTCGTTGGGATCTTTCCCTTGGTGTCCTCTGGGGAAGTATCTTCCGGTTTACCAAATCCCACAATCAGTGACAAAAAATGTTTGTGGCTGCCCACAAAAAGTGCTGTAGGGAAGAACTAAGCAGGAGCTAACAAAAGGCTTAAGTTTGCTTCTCAGTTTTAGCTTTGCATTCCTTGCTCTTTTAAATGTCTGCAAAACTGAAGATGGCTGGCAGTATCTCCCAATCTTGAATTAAAGGTGGGGTTTAATTTGACCGGTTTGAGGCTTCATTGTTAGGGCAAGTCAGACAGCAGATGTTTGAAACTCTCCATATGAAATGATGAGTCACTGCATGGTCCAGCTGCCAAACAGAAATCATACCACGGACTCTCCTTGTCGCATTCATGAGGGGTAGGATGAACCTAAAGCAGTGATGGATCAGGAAGAAAGTAACATTTTCTCTCTTTGGAGGGGAGTTGGGACAAGTCTTTTTAAAGATTGGTCATTGCATAGAACTGCTTCAGCAAGGTTGCTTTTCTCACATCTAATCCCTCCCCAAGGTGGCCTTCTATCTCTGAGGGCTATTGCAATCTCTTCACCCTGTCTTCAGGCAATTTGTCAATTTCAGTAATTGCGGGTTGGTCATGAAACTTTTGCAGTGAAGCTGCTACACCATAGCCATTTTTCCCCAAGACCTGGCAGTTGTGTGAAGCTGGACAAGTTTCTTCCGCAACCCTCCTTTAACTCTTGACAATGTGCCCTGCAAAATACAGTAAAAAGCTAACATCCCCTCCCTTTGTTTCTTCAGGCACGGCACCTTGCTTTTTGTTTAATTTCCCCAAATGTGTTTCTCAGAGAGGTGGTGGGATATGTTTAAGCAGAGGTTGGATGTTTGACGATGCTTTCATTTGGCTTCCTTCCCTAATCAAGAGTCGAACTCATGGAGTCTAACTGGCCCCTTTCAGCTCAAAGATGGAGGGGAGGGGGGGTGTTAGGCAGGTGGAAGTTTGAAAAACCAAGTTCAGCGTGAACCCTTGATTAATGAAATACAATTCAGCAACGGGAAACATTTCACATGTGCCGTCTGTCCTATTTAGGCATTATTGTAGTTTTAAAGTGAGCCATGGAGAATGTTCAACATTGCAGCTGTGTCACCAGGAAGTAATTTTCTTTCCTCTTGACTTTTGCTTATGTTAACCTGCAAAGTTCTGCCTGAAAAGCAGAGGCCTTCAGTTTAGCTGCTGCTCTTCCACTTTCCTTCAGAGCAAAAATAGGACATCTGGAAAGATCAGGGTAACCCTTAGCAAATGTACACACTGTCACTGATCAACTATTGTCTTCAACCCATCGATGCCTCTTTGTCCTGCACAACATCTTCTGCTCTTGATTGGCTAAATTAGGCTCTCTTGTTACTGGCAAATTCCAATAAATAAATTAGAACCAGGTTGCACTGCATATTGGGGCTGGATTGGCGCCTGTCCCTCTTCCTTTCTTGTCCGATGCAGCCATCTGGTTCTGTTGTTTGCCTCTATGCATGGCTTGGATTCATGTGGCCTTTGATACTGAGCCAGTTCGTTCCCTCCTCCTCTTGCTACAACAAGCAAATCCCAGCAGTCATGGGAGATCCAAAACAGAAAGAACTGGATCAACTTCCTTTTGTTCTCCCTTGAGTTCCTGATTCACCGGAGAATAACTTGCCCTGAAATGATCTGGCATTTCTACATCTGGTGTGTCTCTGTGCATACGTAAGGGCAGGATGAGGGGCGGGCAAGGGAGCCTGGATAGAACCAGAAGCTGGTTTTTGGGAATCCTGCTTCAGCTTATAAGGAAACCATGGAGTCTTAGCCATCATTAGGAAAAGAAAGCAGAAAAAGTGTGGGCAAAAAGTCTTGATTTAAATGGTAATGGGGGGAAAAAATCTTCAAGTCAAGCTTAATCTCTAGTGAGAGAATTGAATTTGGTTAATACTGTACTTGAATAGCAGATCTTAGGAAATCTCCCAGCATTTTTAGCTTAGATTGGGGAATTTGAAGAATATCCTGAAAGAAGGCAGTTGCTTCTAGGTTATTCAAGGAATATCTACCGTATTTTTCAGAGTATAACACACACACACACACACACACACACACACACACACACACACACACACAAAAATGGGTGAAAATTCCAGTTCATCTTGTACAAGCTATATACTCTCTACTTTACATTGTAGCCAAGTGTCATTTCTTCAGTGTTGTCACATGAAAAGATATACTTAAAGGTTTACAAAATGTGAGGAGGGGGTACTCACTTCTGTGATATACTGTAACTGCATGAATGTGATCTAGATAAATGTTTCCCAAACTTCTGATAGTTAGGACAAAGTGAAAGCTTTACTTTAGAGTGTGATTAAAAATTGAATGCTGTCAGAAAAAAAAGTGTGCCATATGCTGTTCCGTTTTACCTGGTTTGGTTTGCATCCTTGAACTTATTAATCAGTATGTCTGTATTGTGATGGATGCCGAACGGTGCTGGAATTGTCCACTCAGAAATTAAGTAGAATTTGTGAGACCGGACAAAGTAAATCATACCAGAACACCAGATCCCCTCTTCTGTGTATGAAATATGAAAACATCTGGACTCATTTTCATGGCATGTTAGTATGTCTTGACACAAAATGAAAAATCCAATCATCCTCCCCCCCACCAAAAAAAATAATAATCCGTTTAACCACTTATATATCTGTCTGTTTCCAACTGCTTCCACTCCTCATCTTGGGACAGAATGGCTGGATGTGGTTGCACTCAAATTCCCATCAGTTCCAACCAGCCATTAATATTGATAAGAATTATAGTCAGGAAATGTTCAGAGGACTAGATTCTCTTCCCTTGCTTTAAGAGAGCCAAGACTTGAAGAAATAGGGTTTGAGGTTCATCCAGTATGGATGCAGTATAATTGTTTTCTGTGGAGATGGGCTATTTAAATCATCCTGGCTTTAAAATTAACCTGCTTGCATTTAGCCTTGAAGACTACAAGAGGTGAGTGTAGTGATAGTGCTAGTGTACTAGTGCGTTGTGTAATAGCTACTGTTGGAAGAAATATCCACCTGGTTCCGTTCCAAGCGGGGAGAGAGATACTGGAAACATGGAGGCTGACTGGAAAGATTGTTTATTGGTGGACAGGACCACGTGGGGTTGAGGTCCTGGGCAGCTGAACACATGCAGTGGAGAGAGAGGGTTATTTATACCCTCTCTTGGGGCCTTACCCTTGAGCTTTCTGTCCCTGTGCAAGAAATGTATTCTATTGGCTGTGGTCAGAATCCCATGGGGCCATGTGGGTTTGTCTTGAGTCAAGTTTGGTTGAAGCCTGGAGGGTGGTGCAATGTCCCCAGGTGATTTTGCAATGCAGTGAGCCCTGCTGCTAGGTAATCCTATTATGTCCTGGAGGGTCATGTCTTAATCCCATCACCCTGGAGCTGAAAGTCTTTTGTTTTGTAGATAGGCTGGCCCAGTCCTTCTCAATGGCACCAAATATCTTGTGGGAGCAGGGAGCTGAAGCTCTGAGTTCCTGTCTCCCTTAAGATTTCTATTTTTCTTTTAGGGGAATTATAATATCCTGCCTATTTCCTAATATTTCCTAATATTTCCTAAAATAATTCATTCTTCTAGGAGGGGTGGGTGCTAACTTTCTACCCTACAAACTAGACTAATGGACACAATCTCTTTTGGGAGAAGGGAAAGCCAGGGTCTTGTTCGACAGCCCCTCTCTGCTCATTGTAATGTATATATAAATAGACAGTTGTGACTTTCTGTAGAATGTCTGCATCTTGACTTTCACGAGTGCAAAGCAGCAGAATTTTCTCCACCCAGATGTTTTCTTGCGGGGTTTGGCTGCAACTCTTCCCAGATCTATTCAACAATCCATGAACGGCTTGTGGTGGTCAAACGGGGCTTCTATTTGCCTTCCTATTTTGCAAGTTGGTTAGGAGAATCTGAGGAGGTGATATATTGCCACACACTTTGGAAAGAAAAGAAACCCTGAGGTTTAATGAAGGAATATGAAAAGGCAGCACGAAAAATAGTAGACAGAGGTATCATCTGTGCTGGTTGGGACATTCCGGTGACTCTGCTTACTCAGATTTCCCTAACCAACTTGCTGAGACTAAAGAAGCTGCTTGAATCAGTGGTGAAATGTCTCAAGCCAACAAGAAAATAAGTCCAGTTGCCATGATTTCAGAGGTCTCTAAAACTAGTCCTAAAACTATCAAAAGGGACAAACCAGCATAAAGTGCATCCTCAGCTGAGCAAGGACTTTCATCTCTGGGTTCACCACTGACGCCAGGGTGTGTGGCCTGAGCGGTGGAAGGCTTTGTGCTGGACCGTAGGCACTTTTCTTTTTTGCAGCAACCAAGATTCCAGACATGAAGTCGTTGAACAATATGGCAACAAATCATGTTTAAATTAAAGGAAGGAGGTGTGGCACCTAGAAATAAAGACTGTGTGAATTTCCCCCCCCCCCCATAGTTACTTTTTCTTCATCCTGCCGTATTCTTCTTTTGCTCCTTTAGCTAACCTCATTTGAGCAGAAGTGCCTTGTAGTTGCTAAGCTTTGGGGAAATTCAGAAGATGTTGGTTGATCTCCCATGTAGGAGTTGTAGCAGTTCCTAGGAAGGCTCCCCTCCACTGCTTGTATTTAAAAAAAATTTCAGCATGCTCCCTAAGGATTAAATTGCCTGTGCTGTATTGCAACCTGTTTATACAGTCACAGCCTGCTGGTGGGAAGAAGAAAGGGGCCCTAGCTGCTTTGAATTTAAATTTTCATATATATATAGATAGATAGATAGATAGATAGATAGATAGATAGATAGATAGATAGATAGTGTGTGTGTGTGTGCATACACACACATGTATGTATGTATGTATGTATGTATGTATGTATGTTCAGAAGATGTTAGTTGATCTCCCTTGTGAGAGTTTTAGCAATTCCTAGGAAGGCTCTCCCGTTCCTTCTGCCACTGCTTGTGGCTTTTATATAAGCACTGGCATAAAGAAAGGGAGGGGGTGCTTCCTAGGAGAGAGAGAGAGGCAGATAGATAGATAGATAGATAGATAGATAGATAGATAGATAGATAGATAGATAGATAGATAGATAGAGTGAGTGAGTGAGTGAGTGAGTGAGTGAGTGAGTGAGTGAGTTAGTTAGTTAGTTAGTTAGTTAGTTAGTTAGTTAGTTAGTTAGTTGCGGTATATATAGTGTTATACAGTTATATATGTATATAAAAAGTCCACAGAGGAAGTGAGAGCTTTCACTAAAGAGGTGCATGCTTGCTTGTTCAATCAATCATGCCTGGAATGGAAATTTATTTTCTCTATGGCATTTTTTTGCCAGAAGAAATGTGATGATGTGCAACCTAGCTGTATTTCTTCTTTGCCCTAGGATTACCCCAAAAACCGGCATCCTGGCTGGAGCAGAGGGTCTGTAGCCTACCATGCAGGTGAGTGTCCAAGACCCAGCTTTGGCTGTAATAGGAGGAACGGTTTGGGCGAATCCCATGTTACGTTGATTTCACTATATTTGCTTTCTCTAAGAGGCTACCATAGAGATGTCCGCTGTCTTAGCAACTTACAGAAGTTAAACAGCAAAAAAAAAAAACAGTACACTTGCAGAAATTTAAAATGTTACATCACCATTCATTCATATTTTGAAACAGAGAGCCCCTTGTTTGGAAGGGGTATAAAGATGAAAATAGCCTGATCAGAAGATGAGAATTCCTTCATTTACGGCCTATAGCGTTTAATACCTCACTTCTTGTAACTGTTCAAATAATAAGTGAACATTATATTTTGCATTGCAGATGAGCTAAGGGGGAAAAGATGGCCCAGATAGATCCAGAACATGAAATTTTAATACAGTTTTCTGTGTATCATACGGAACACCAGCATGGCTTATGAACATTGGAGCTCCTTAATAGTTGTTGAATGTTTGTTTTTAAAGCTAGCGGGATGGAATTAAAATCTAATAAGTGTGAGTTTATTACATAAAAAGTAATTTATCCATCCAAGAAAAGAGAAGAAAATATATTATCAACATTTGGAGGAAACTGTTAGGTTTGGCAGTGGGAATGGATAGGGGATTGAGCAGAGGTCATAGGTCTGATAATATATCCTCAGTTGCTCTCTGACATCCGAAAGAGATGAAAATGGGAGTATGCTGAATTTTTTTATATGTTGGAATTGGTTTTTCTTCTTCTTGTTTTCAGTGGATAATGTTAAAAAATGGTGATTCCAAATTTGGAGTGATTTTTCTACAGAGTAGATAGCAAAATGGAGCCTTGTCACTTTGAGGCAACTTCTGAGTATTACTATGAGCTTCAATTCGTCTTGCTTGTTTAAATTAAGATAACAACATAGTTATCTGATTTGTTAGGGCAGTTCCTCGTTTAAGCACCTCTGACTAGTATGAATAGATGCCAGAATAGGAAACAAAGGTTTAATTTGTTGTATGTCATTTGTTCAAAATGAAGAGAAAATCAGCATTATTACCATATAAAAAGCCTCCTTACTAGGGAAGAATAGCAATAGCAATAGCAGTAGACTTATATACCGCTTCATAGGGCTTTCAGCCCTCTCTAAGCGGTTTACAGAGAGTCAGCATATTGCCCCCAACAATCTGGGTCCTCATTTTACCCACCTCGGAAGGATGGAAGGCTGAGTCAACCCTGAGCCAGTGGGATTTGAACCGCTGAACTGCTGATCTAGCAGTAGCCTGCAGTGCTGCATTTAACCACTGCGCCACCTTGGCTCTAGAAGGAAGGGAAAGGAGAGGAGGATGGAAGGGAGAGAAAGAGAAGGAGAAATAGTAGGAAAGGAAGAGGACGAGTGGAGGAGAGGTTAGGGAAGAAGAAAGAGATAAGGAAAGGTGGTTGGAAGGGAGAGAAAGAGAAGGAGAGGAGGGAGGAAGGGAGAAAAAGAGAAGGAGAGAGGATAGGAAGGGGAAGAGAGGGTAAGAATAGGGTAGAGGTAAGGGAAGAAAGAAGGGGAAGGAGAGGAGGCAAGAAGGAAGTAGAGAAAGAAGGGAGAGAGAAAAGAAAGAAAATAAGGTGGTGTCATAACAGACGCTTGGGATGGTAAACAATACAATCCAAACTGTACTCTATAATCTCTTAAATGGAATAACATTATTATAAGATTGGCAAAGAAAAAGAATAACCATGTGAATGTATACCTAGAATTGTATGTAAGAGAATAAATGATAGTAAGAATATATAGCACATTATAGATAAACAATATTTAGTTATAAATAGCTAAGTATAAATAAATATAGAATTATACATAAAAATGGATAACGAATAAAGAGACCATGAATGTAAGATAGAAAGGTATAGAAAGGGAAAACACTAACTGCAAAGAAACCGATACGGAACTGCTGTATGATATATGATGGAACTTCTTGTTCCTATGTTGTCTTAAGTCATGTGTTTGTTCTTGTTGATGTGTTTATGTGTGTAAAATAAAAACTTTAAAAAAAACCCTCCTTACTGGACATAAGAAGGAACAGTATCTCATCTAAAATAATATTTTCTGCTATAATTTCTTGCTAGTTCTAAGAGAGAGGAATTGCTGGCCAGCTCATTATCTTCTTACTTATCTACTGTTGGAAATTATCAACTAGCATTTCTCATAGGCTGATTTAAGCTTTGTTTTGTTTTTAATTTTTTTGCCCTTCTAGAGGCTGAGGTTTCTGCTGGTATCTCCGTCTTGTGATCGATTGGTGATATTCCAGCTTTTAAAAATCTGTATTTAGAGAACACCAAAAGCCCAACAGAGCAAGCCTGAGCTGTCTTATTAGATTAGAAGACACAACCAACCGTAGATACTACATGAACTAAAGCTATGTCTTAGTTCCCTTGTAGTATCAATCCCGGTAAAGGCGAAGAAGCTATTTACAGTTACCTATCTATCATTCTTAAGCTTCTCCTTAGGTTCTCTTCATTACCTTTTGGGGAAATTACTGAAAACAGTTGAACATTTGATCCTTCTTTCTGTTTTGTTTCAAATTCATACATAAACTGGCTTCAGCACTGCTAGTGGTTTCCAAGACTCCAATATCATAGTCATCCTCATTGTTTGTCATGCTGGCACAAATGTTGCATTTTTTAATTTGGCCATCTTTTCATCATATAATAGAGATAGCCATGTGTAGTTTTGCCTCTTAGCTGCTGGACGACCATCAGCCCAATAATAAGTAAAAAATGATTCCTCACTAAAACCAAAGTCCCATATAATTAGATAGTGAAACAGAGTCTATATCATCCACAGCAACAGCAATTAAGTCTGTGTTAGCAAACCATGGTTAAAGTAGTGATTCTTACTAGAAATCTCACAGGAATTTCTTTTGACATGTTACCCATGCTTAACTCAACAAGAATTGATGAAATTTGATAGGTCTGGAGAATATCAGGTTGGAGGGGAGGGAATCTGAGAAAGTAAATATGGTTTCATAATTTGTGTGGCCCTCTCAGCCAGGACAAAGAAAGCAAATTGTGGTTAAGTAATTTGTCTGCACTATGAGTACCTAGGAGAGAAAATAATTACCTGGCAAACAATCTTAACTTATTCCAAAAAGAATAGACCAGATAAACGAATGTAGAGAAGACTAGAATAACCATTGGGAAAGTTGATATTCTTCAGCTGTTTATCAAGGATTCATTCTTTCCTCCTTGGCTGCTGGGATCTCAACAGATCCTGTGGTTATAGTTTCAGGCTTAAGGATCAAAAACCAGTGAAATTCAAAACCTCATAATTCAGCATATTTGGGATGCTTATACGAACAAGATCCAACAGTTCCTAGATGCAGTTCTACTTACAAATAATGCCAAAAGTCACTGTTAGAAAGAAGCCAAAACAGATTAGCATGGAGTGATTTGGCCAGCTGGCCATAAACTTAGCAACTCTCATCTCATATGTTGGGGTCTGCTACTAAAAGTCTGTCTTTTAGCTATCTGCTTATACAGGTACTCCTCGACTTACAACAGTTCATTTACTGACTGTTCAAAGTTACAACGGCACTGAAAAAAGTGACTTACGACCATTTTTCACTCTTAGGCAGCATCCCCAAACAACAACGTATGGATGCTTGACAACTAGCACTAGCACTCAGACTTATATACCGCTTCTCAGTGCTTTACAGCCCTCTCTAAGCGGTTTACAGAGTCAGCCTATTCCCCCCAACAATCTGGGTCCTCATTTTACTGACCTCAGGAGGATGGAAGGCTGAGTCAACCTTGAGTCTGGTGAGATTTGATCTGCTAGCAGCCGGTGATCAGCAGAAGTAGCCTGCAATACTGCACTCTAACCACTGCACCACCATTGCTCTTAACTGGTTCATATTTATGACGGTTGACGGGTCATGTGAATGCCTTTGCAACCTTCAGACAAGCAAAGTTGATGGAAAAGCCAGATTCACTTAACAACCTTGTTAACATCTGGAATGATTCACTTAACAAATGTGGCAAGAAAAGTTGTAAAATGGGGCAAAGCTCCCTTAACAAATGTCTCATTTAAAACAACATACATTTTGGGCTCAATTGTGGTCGTAAGTCGAGGACTACCTGTAATTATTTGGCTCATCTGGGTTTGGGTAAGGGTGTTTTGTTTTTTTTGTTTTGTATTTTTGCCCCATAAAAGGTAGAAAATGTCCCAGATTTTCCAGCTGTTGCATTCTGTTGCAGGCGGACTGATGATGTTTTCTGTACAGGTAGTCCTCGACTTACAACTATTCCTTTGAAGTTACAACAGCATTGAAAAAAGTGACGATGACATTTTTTCCATACTTAAGGCCATTGCGGTATTCCCATGTGATCATGTGATCAAAATTTGGCTGCCTGGCAACTGGCATGTATTTTTGACAGTTCCGTTGTCCCAGGATCATGTGATCAGCAGTGATCCCAACCAGCTTGTGACAAGCAAAGTCAACGGAAGGAGAGGCAGATTCCCTTAACGACAGCACGATTCACTTAACAACTGCGGTGATTCGCTTATCAGTGGTGGCAAAACAGATTGTAAAATGGGGCAAAGTTCACTTAACTCATTGCTTAGCAATGGAAATTTGGGGCTCCATTGTGGTCATACGTCGAGGACCATCTGTAGAATCTTGGATCGACTACTTTTGGATGCAAAGGACACATCACACAGAAAATTGATGACGTACGTTTACACTGAGGGACATTTAAAACAGTTGGGCTTCCTGCTCTCCAGGTCATCTTCTAAAAATAATGAAAAAAAGATGAAGATTTCAGATCTTCTAACTAACTCACTCTAGGCAGTGCCACCTTAGCCATCTTCATGCCACCACAATGAAAGATTCCTCTCTCCCAAGATGCTACAGGTAGGCAAAGGCTGCCCTCCTCCTTAAGAACTTCACAAGAAGAGCAAAGAAGGTGAAGGCAGAAAATAGTGGTTTGTGGCTAACGTGCGTCCTCTTCTAATAGGGTAAAATAGTTCACTCAGATGTATGTTGAACTACATTCCTGAGTGAACTGTTTTTTTTCTTAATTCTGGAACAGGAGCACCAGGAGGCCCCCAAGATCAACTGCAGCTTCTGAAAGTCTTGCAAAAGTTGCCACCAAATTGTAATTTTTAATGTGACAGAGGGGAAAAAAAATTACATACCTTGAGAATAACTCTGCTTGATTTAATTGGAGCCAAGGAAAATCATTTCAGTCTTTCCGTTAAGCCTGCTTACTTTCCAAAGCACGGGCCAACTTTTGATCTCCCTTTTAGAGTATATAAGACCCTGAACGGCTTCGCCCAGGGAAGATTTATGGAGGATTGAGGAATGTCCGACACTGTTTAGGTTGGAGCAGTTTGGCTTCAGGATGCTCATTCTCCCTACTTTTTGGAACCAGGACACCAAGAATCACTTCGGTTCTAAGTACCCCGCTTCCATAGATGTATAAATCACACTCAAGAAAGTTGCGGGACGGACCCCCTGAGAAAGTGGGACAATCTAAGCAGGATCACTCCCAACAGTCCACTTTGGACAAATCTGCTTCAAGGAAGGGAAAGGCACAACTTCAGAGTAAGATAGTGCATTAACTTTCCGTTGCCCATCTCCTGCTAGAACTGGTCTTCTTCACCCTTTCCCAACCACGGGTCTGTTCTTCTCCCATCAGCTGCCGTCCTCTTGATCTTCCTTTCTTACGTTTTACTGAGCTTAGGGATTCCCTAAAAGGCGCTCCCGCTGGCCAGCCTTCATTATTTGAGAACACGTTCTGGAATGTTTGCACAAGATTGTTCTCAAAGTTTCCTTGGCAGCAGAGGGAAATATTGACTGCCCTTTTGCCAAGCAAACCTCCCTCTTTCATGAAGACAAAAGGGTCTTGGCCCCGTGCCTTGTGTTCTGGGCACCCGCAGCCTCTGCGTAGCTGAATTCGCGGAGAATGAAAGAGCACCGGGGCCTTTCAAGTGGTCTCTGCTCCACCTCTCCCTTCCTTTCTGCTTTTGTTCTCCTCTGCCCAGAGGAAAGGAATTGTTCTGACCACTGGGTTTCGGAGTCGTCTGACTTTGATCATGGGTGGCACAAAAGTATGTATTTCCCCGCCCCACCCCTTGTTGGTCTGGCCCGGCAGAGCATCTGATTGGCTGGACCGGTGTGTTTATCCCCGGGGGGACTGTACTGTAAATAGACACTATGGGAAACTTAGTCGACTTTGAATCCTGCCTGGTTAGGCATGCTGGGTTATCTTGCCAGAGGAGCCCTGCCTGAAATCATTGCCCGGCCTGTTCATAAAGCAAAGATTCAGAGTTTATTATGGGGTTCCAGTACCAGTTGTCTCTTGTCGTATGATCACAATTGAGCTCAAAATCTCTGCAGCTGAGTGGGTGGGTTAAGTGACTGTTGTCCCATTTTACAACTTTTCCCCGTTGACTTTTGCTTGTCAGAAGTTTGCAAAAGGAGGTCACATGACCTTGGGGTGCACAGCAATGGTCGTACATATGAACCCATTCCAAGCAACTTTGATCATATGATCATGGGGATACTGCAAAGCATATCACTGTGAAAAATGGTCAGAAGTTACATTTTTCAGTGCTGTTGTACCATTTTGAATGGTCAGTGGTCAGGTAGAACAATGCTCTGTTGCACCTCTCCCAGGAAGCCTCCAACTGCTTAGTTGGAGAATTTTTTTTATTTACCTCTCTTAAATCAAGGATCCTTAACCCTTAATTCCATGGATTGGCACCTGTCCATGGCATGCCATTAACCGGTCTGTGCAAACAAGCGAAGCTCCCCCCGTAGGATGCAGGCAGCAAGTGAAATCAGGCCCCCTCTGGTCCATGGAAAAATCTCTCCACGGAACTGGTCCCTGGGGCCCAAAAAGTTGGGGACCACTGTCTGAAATGATGCATGTTAGTGTTTGTTCTGTCCTGTTTCTTTATGGCTTTGGGATCACAAGACCTAGAAAAATAGAGCTATTCCTGGTCCAGTTTCTGAATGTTGAGTAAAAGGGAGACAGGGAATTCCTAAAACCCCTAATTTTACCAAACAGCCAGGGGAATTGAATTTGTCCCGTGCCAAATTCTTGGTAATCCTTTCTATCCCTGCCTGATGACTGAAGTGATGCTTGGTTAACCGTAGCTTAGCCTGAGATGTCTACATCTGGCCTTGGAACCCCTAGCATTTTTAGCAGCTTTTCTAGGTGAAGGCAAACTGAGATCCAGAAACTTCACAATGCTTAATGATTGTTCCTTTTCTCTTTTGCAGATGATGGCAAAATCTTCCATGGAAGTGGAGTGGGGGATCCCTTTGGCCCCCGTTGCTATAAAGGAGACATTATGGGTTGTGGGATCATGTTTCCACGTGACTACATCCTTGATAGCGAGGGTGAGCATTTGGACTTTGGTGGGACATGATGCTATTTAAAAGGAAATAAAGAATAATATAGTACCATATTTTTTGGAATATAAGACGCACTGGAGTATAAGATGCACCAAGGTTTTGAAGAGGCAAATTTTTAAAAAGTAGATAGGTAGAGAGAGAGAAATACAATAGGTAGGTAGAGGGAGAGAGAGTAGGTAGGTAGGTCCGTGGATAAAGGAATAGAGAGAGAGAGAGAGAGAAATAGAGAGAGAGAGAAATACAGTAGGTAAGTGGGGGAGAGATAGTGTAGGTAGTAGGTAGAGGGATAGAGAGAGAGAAATAGAAAGAAATACAGTAGATAGGTAGGGAGAGAGAGTAGGTAGGTTGGTAGGTAGAGGGGTAAAGAGAGAGAAATAGAGAGAGAAATAACAGTAGATAGGTAGAGAGAGAGAAGGTAGGTACGTAGGTAGATAGAGGAGGGAGAGAGAGTAGGTAGATAGATAGATAGAGGGATAGAGATAGAGAGAAATCAGTAGGTAGGTAGGTAGGGAGAGAGAGTAGATAGGTAGGTAGATGTTTCCAGGTATATTTATCCATGTGCTGGAGAAGGAAATCGCTGACATTCTCCTGTGTGCTGCTCCGGGAATCCAATCATGGGTTAACTTAGCCTTCTAGCCTTGAGACTGAGTATGCAAATATCAAAGTTACGCCTCCTCTGACTGGACTTCCGCTTCCTCTCCAGTCCTTATTACTCAGTCAAGCCTACGAGACTTATTTTCAACGCTCTCTTGATTAATTGCTAATTTTTCTAGGTTAAGGATGAAATTACTTGGTTTTTCACTGTGGATTTCTTGCTGGATTGGAGGTAAAGCGGCAGATTGCTGTCAGCAGATTCCTCCCTCGCTATTTCCCTTAAAGGGATATCGGATCGCTGCAGCTGGAGTGGGGCTTCTCCGCCTGCCCTCCCTTATCATCAGCGCGCAAGGAAGCTGAGTCTCCCAGCGCTGCCACCCCTGCCGGATAGCACCCGCCCGCGGGCGCGGTCAGATCCGAGGCTTTGGTTTGTCGGAGCGGGGCTTCCCCCCCTTCCCCGCCTCCCTCCTTTGTGCCCTCGCTGGAGCGGCTGCCGGAGAATTGCACGGATCGGCTGTTGGGAATTTCCCTTGCGGTTCCTTTGAATTTCGCGCCTTTGAAGCCGGTGACCTTATTTGGAAGCGCTTTTCACGCATGCGCTCTAACGCCTGGGATGAGAAGGCAGATTTTGTTCGCGCGCTTGAGTCTGCGCACTGCTTCCGCCCCTCCCTTTTCCCTCACTCGAGTTTGCTGACTCAGGGAGGAGGTCGCTTCTCTTAGTCTCTGCTTCCACGTGGCGTTCTTGGCGAAGTGCTTTCAATTGCATTCCTTTGTCTCGCTGATTGAGCTCTTTCAAACTCATATCATGGCTGATCAATTGCAAGGTACTGTCCGGCCAGTTTCTGAGCCCCGTTCCCCTGGCGAGGGAGGGGCCAGCCCTGGGCCCAACAGGGCCGCGACCAGGGCCTCTACTAGTAGGCCTCGAGCCTCATCTACTGTTCGGGATAAGTCGCACAAGCGCAAGGACAAGGCCAAAGTTCCCCCCAAGGCATCTGGGGCTCCCATTTCTTCCCCTCCGGTTTTGGTTCAGCAGCCTGTGTCTCCGGTGAGGGTTGTTGAGCAGGGTTGGTCTCCTGATATTCAACTTCCCCAGGGCCCTATTCCCGAGGTAGGGGCTTTCGGGCCTCGTTCTCCCCCAATTATTTCGGAGGCTAGTGGGGCTTCTCTTCGTTCACCTCCACGCGCTGGGCCCTCTGCCACGTTCACCCCCACAGCTGCAGGCCTCAGGCCTCTGGAGGGCCAGGATTTGGGCCTTTCTGCTGAATTCTACAGCATGATCTCAGAGGCTATTTCCAGAGGGGTGGATGCGGAATTAGCGCGTAGATCCCAGGTCTCCAGGCCTACTCTGGCCTACTCAGGCCTGGCTCCCCAAGCAGTACAAGGGGATTCTTCCATTCTGCAAACTGATCCTCCTTCCCCTTTACACTCTGTGTTTAGCGCACAATCTCCCTTAGTGGAAGAAGGTGAAATCCAGGATAGGGAACTCTCTGGTGACGAGGGCCTTCCTGTGGACCAGCCTCCGCCCCCTGGGCTTTTCAGGCACACTCTTTTCAAATCCCTGC
Source organism: Thamnophis sirtalis (assembly GCF_051295495.1). Classification (NCBI taxonomy): domain Eukaryota; kingdom Metazoa; phylum Chordata; class Lepidosauria; order Squamata; family Natricidae; genus Thamnophis; species Thamnophis sirtalis. Next base: position 160,991,075 of record NW_028261383.1, read on the forward strand.
TATATAAGGCCAAGACTACCACCCACATGGGGGAGGCAATTTCTGCAGAAAGTGCTGCTGTGGGCCTGGATGCCACCGAGCGGCTCTTTGCTGAGCAGGTGGCTCTGCAGGATTTTATCCCATCTCCCAAGCTTTTTCTTGATTTAATCCAAAAGCAGTGGGATGAGCCGACCGCGGTTAAAGCCCCTGGGTCTGGTGATAGGAAGCTTTTCACATCTTCCCCAGAGTTGGAGGCCCTCCTGCAGTTTCCCACAGTGGATGCTCCCATAGCGGCTCTTGCTTCACCGGCATTAATTCCTTCTGAAATTTCGGAAGGATTGAAGGCCGAGGACCGCAAGGCCGAATCGGTCCTTCGCAAGACTCATCAGGCAGCAGCGTGGGCCTTGCGATCAGCCACTGCAGCTTCCTTCTTTAATAGGACTTCTTTAGTTTGGCTGAGACAGCTACAGGAAAGGCTGGATCCGGAGGAACTGCGCCTCCATCAGGATGTCACCAAACTGATAGCGGCCCTAGAGTTTTCTGCTGATGCCACCCTTAGCGCGGCGAAGTTTGCTTCCCGAGCCGTGGCTTCCAATGTGGCCTCTCGCCGTTTGCTCTGGCTCCGCCACTGGCAAGCTGATATCAAATCCAAGTGGCGTCTAGCATCCACGCCCTTTAAGGGCGGGGCCTTGTTTGGTTCAGTGCTGGATCCAATTCTCATTGAGACTCGGGACAGACGTAGGGTGCTTCCCTCCACAAGTGCCCGTGTGGCCAGAAGGCCACAGCCTTATGGTAGACGGCAGCCCTTTCGGTCTGGGGACTCGGGGTTTACCTCTGCCCCCTATGTCCCCAACTATACCAGGGGGTTCTCCCAGGCACAGGACCGTGGCCAGGACCGAGCCGGGGCCAGAGACAGGGGGCGCCAGCAGAGTCAGGCGCAGAGTAGACGATCATTCCGAGGAGCGGGCAACCGATCCTTTCGCAGATACCGCTGACTCGCAGGAGGTAGGGCCCATAGGAGGACGTCTCTTGGCCTTCGCCCACCGGTGGGCGGAGCTCACGTCAGACGCCTGGGCCCTTCAAGTAGTGAGTTTGGGTCTCACGCTAGAATTTCTATCCATCCCCCCGAGGAGGTTCATCAGGTGCCCTGTGCCCAGGTGCCCGTTAAAGCGGCGCCTTATGGACACCGAGATATCTCATCTTCTCACCATCAGGGCCATAGAGCAAGTTCCCAAAGGGCAGGGAGGCCTAGGGTTTTATTCCATCTTGTTCCTAGTACCAAAGAACTCCGGGGGATGGAGGGCAATCCTAGATTTGAAACAGCTCAATCAGTATATCAAATACCAAAAATTCAAAATGCACTCTCTAAAGAGCATATTGGCTTCCATCCGCCAAGGCGACATGATGACTTCCATAGACATCAAAGAAGCGTACCTCCATGTGCCCATTCATCCGGCACATCGGAAGTTCCTGCGGTTTCACTTCAACGGCCGTCATTATCAATACCGGGCCTTGCCATTCGGCCTCTCCTCGGCCCCGCGCACGTTCACCAAGCTTCTGGCAGTATTGGCAGCCTCCCTTCGCTCAATTCCAATACGCATCAATTGTTATTTGGACGACGTGTTGGTGCTGTCGTCCTCTCGAGATCAGGCCCTCCGAGACCTACAGGTCACGATGGACGCATTGCGGGACCATGGCTTTGTCCTCAATCTGCCCAAGAGCCACCTGCGCCCAACCACGTCCCTCCTTCATCTGGGAACCACCATCAACTCGATGTCGTGCGAGGTTTTCCTGTCCCCGGAAAGGAGGCAGAGCATATACCGCCTAGCGCATCATGCGCTATCCCATCGGCGAGTACCGCTGCTGTCGCTTTCCAAACTGCTAGGGAAGATGATCTCCTGCATCAGCGTGGTGCCCTGGGCCAGGTTCCATGCGCGTCCTCTCCAGTGGTTCCTGCTGCCCTTCCAAAGAGCGCATACCAGTCATTCCCACATCAAGGTGCAGCTCCCGGGCAAGGCCAGGCGGTCCCTGCATTGGTGGATGTCGTCCAGGCTCCTCAGGGGATGTCCATTCAAGGAGCCGGACCGCGTTCAAGTTACAACAGACGCCAGCTTATTCGGATGGGGGGCCCATGCCCTGGACAAGGTGGCCCAAGGTCGATGGTCGGATCAGGAGCTGGCGAACAGCATAAACTGGCTGGAGTTGCGGGCCATCCGTCTGGCTCTCCTGGAATTTCGGGACATTGTATCTCATCACCATGTGTTAATCCTGACCGACAATGTGGCCTCCAAGGCTCACATCAACCGCCAAGGGGGAACGCAGTCCAGAGCTCTGATGCTGGAAGCGGAAAGGTTGTTCCATTGGGCGGAGCCCAGACTCTCATCGATTCGGGCGGAGCACATCTCGGGCGAAGCCAACACTCAGGCGGACTGGCTGAGCAGAGCGACTGTGGATCAGGGGGAGTGGCAGCTCCACCCCATTCTCTTCCAGGAGCTCTCTCGCCGCTTCGGCCTGCCCGAGGTGGATCTGTTCGCTCACCCGCGCAACGCACAACTCCCCCGGTTTTACTCCCGATACCAGGCTCCGGGGGCGGAGGGGGTAGACGCTCTACGCAGCCGTTGGCCGGCCGGCCTTCTCTATGCCTTTCCTCCTCTCCCGATCCTTCCGTCGGTCATTCAGAAGATATTGACAGAACAGGCGGAAGTCCTGCTGGTCGCTCCAATGTGGCCCAGACGTCCCTGGTACGCAGACCTCGTCCATCTGTCCGTTTCGCGTCCTTGGAGGATCCCGGACGACAAGATTCAGCTCCACCAAGGGGCTCTCCGGCACCCGGGCCCTCAGCTGTTGCAGTTAGCCGTGTGGCACGTGAGCGGGAGATGCTAGCGGCCCTCCACTATTCAGACGAAGTCATCTCTACGATTCAGGCGGCCCGTCGCCCGTCGACTACCCGTATTTACGAAGCTACCTGGCAGGCCTTCTGCCGCTGGTGCCGACGCACCGGGGTCGATCCCATCAAGGCCTCGGTGCCCCAGGTTCTGGATTTCTTGCAGTCCGGCCTCAACAAGGGGTTGGCACCAAACACACTTCGCCGTCAGGTCACAGCTTTGTCAACGGTGGTCGGGGGGGGCCAAGGCCGCTCCTTATCCCAGCACTTGCGAGTTCGAACCTTCCTTAAAGGTGCTTCCAACTTTCGACCGCCGACGGTACATCGTTATCCCACGTGGGATTTGACCTTGGTTCTCAGGGCCCTTACAGCTGCCCCCTTTGAGCCTCTACACTCCATCAGCCTCCGCTTGCTGACACTCAAGACGGCTTTCCTGGTGGCCATAACATCGGCCAGGAGGGTGTCGGAGCTAGCAGCCCTTTCGGTTCGTGCGGATCTTTGCATCTTCCACCCGAACAAGGTAGTGCTTCGTTTGGATCCGACCTTTCTTCCAAAGATAAATTCATTGTTTCACAGAACTCAAGAACTTGTCCTGCCGGACTTTTGTCCTCACCCGTCTCATCCGCGGGAACGTCAGTGGCACCATCTGGTTGTGCGCAGGGCTCTTCGTCGCTATGTGAAGCGCACGGCGTCGTTCCGAAGATCGGAGGCCCTGTTCGTCTCCTTCCAGCCATCTTCAATGGGACAGAAGGTGTCCTCCCACACCATCGGCCGATGGTTGAAAGCTTGCATTGCGTTGGCGTATGACACCCACTCCAGACCGGTTCCAAGGCGAATCACTCCTCATTCCACCAGGAGTGCGGCCACCACAGCGGCCTGGGCGACGCAAGCGTCCGTGGAAGAGATTTGCAGGGCGGCCACTTGGGCATCCCCCTCGCCTTTTATTCGCCACTACAAGATTGATGTCTTCGCCTCGGCCGAGGCGTCCTTTGGGCGGAGAGTGTTGCAAAGGGTCCTTCCGTCTGCGGAGGAGCCTGACCAGCCTAGCTCCCGCCCTGGGAGTTCATTGCTTTGATATATCCCATGATTGGATTCCCGGAGCAGCACACAGGAGAATGACCGTTGTCTTACCTGAACGGTCCTTCTATGGGTGCTGCGAAGGGAATCCAAACCCGCCCGCGGCTTCGGCCGGTCAGGGCTCCATTTGACTGTGACTAGTTCCTGACTGGACTTGACTCCGTAGTGCCGGATGACTTGCGGCTTGTTGAGGATTGACATAATGCTTCTTCGGTGGACTTCGTAATAAGAACTGGAGAGGAAGCGGAAGTCCAGTCAGAGGAGGCGTAACTTTGATATTTGCATACTCAGTCTCAAGGCTAGAAGGCTAAGTTAACCCATGATTGGATTCCCTTCGCAGCACCCATAGAAGGACCGTTCAGGTAAGACAACGGTCAATCTGCAGCACCTAAGACTTTGTTTCTGCCTGCACAGCACTTGATCAATGTAATTCTCATCAATCAGTTAAAGAGCTTTCCAAAAGGAAAAAAAATTTTTTCGCGCTCTGCAAACCTCCCCAAAACAGCCACGAAAATGCCCCCCCTTTTAAAAAAAGGCCTGAGTAGCCTTGGGGGGGCTTGCAGAGTGCTCCGGGGGGGGGGTGAACGAGCAAAAAATCGTCCATTTTTCGCAAAAACGGGCCCGTTTTTTGTCAAAAAAATTGCATGCATAGCCTTTCAGAATGCTGCTGGGGGACAAAAAAAAAAAACGACCTGTTTTTTGCTCATTTCTGCCCTCCCCAGCCCCCAGGAGCTCTGAAAGCCTCCATAAGGCTCTGCACAGCCATTTTGGTGAAGGGGGCGGGGTTTGGGGAGGCAAAAAATGCTGTATTCTATGTATAAGATGCACCCAGATTTTCAGCCTCTTTTTTTGAAGAAAAAGGATGCGTCTTATACGATAGGTGTTTCTAGATTGACAGATGCAGGCGTAGAATAGAATTAGACAGAAATTTTCTGTAGAAAATTGTCATAAAGGGGTTAGCATCCTGCTGCCTCTCTGCTGAATCTGTTTCATTGGAAAGAGGTATTGCTGACCCCTGGAGTTATTAAAAGGAGTGCACAGATGGAGAGGGGGACTTGAGATTTGCTATCCTGTGTAATTGTCTCAGATGGGACACCCTTGGAGTAGTTTGTCAGCTGGCCTGTAGAGGCAGTCTTCTCATCCAGGTACAATCCTAAAGAAGTTACTTTGGATGTCTTTTAGAATAATTGGAAGACAGCGAGTAAAATTTGAGGAAAAGTAGGATCATCTTTGGGTGCCATCCAATCTTTTGGTGGTGATTTGGAACTTTCTCAGTCCTTACCTCTAGAGCAGTGGTTCCCAAACTTGGCAACTTTAAGACTTGTGGACTTCAACTCCCAGAATTCTCCAGCCAGCTCTGCTCTGCTGGCTGGAGAATTCTGGGAGTTGAAGTCCACAAGTCTTAAAGTTGCCAAGTTTGGGAACCATTGCTCTAGAGGTTGTGAAAGCCCCTCCTGTAAATACCAGAGGAATTGCCGTCTTTAGACATGATCAAGCAAGCCTTCCTTTCAGCCTGGCTTTTAATAATATTTAGTCATTTAGACAGTTCTCATATGGGCTTCATGTCGATCGGAATATTTTAAGGTATTTTAATTGTACTGTACATCAGCCTTAGAGCTTTTGAAAGGTTAGTGCAGAACTAAAATACTACCATTTCCACTATTGCTATCTCTCTGAAAATATATGCGGGGAATTATTAACCCTAGATATTTTACAAAGCTGAATTACATTGATCTGTGGCCACGATGGATTTGCAGCTTCAGGCTGCCCCTAAACTCTAGCAGTGTGATTTTCCTATTTCTGGAGTCATCAAGCTGAGCTTCAATATTTTCCCTCCTGCTTGATCGTCCCTTGCTGACAACACTGCCCCTACAGGCCAGATGGTTGGCTAGCTTGTTACGGAGACTGACAAACCAATTGAGAGTGACCCTCCCCTGATACAGGAAAGGTGGCTTGTTGCCATTCTGTCTTCCGTGCTTAATGTTGAAGCAGAGTGCTTGGGCAGGAAAGTCAAAGGAAATAAAATGAGAAGCGGGGAGGGAGGGCAGAAGTAACAAAAAATTTGTGTGACTGCTAGGAAACCGAGAAAGCAACGGTCTGTAGATGCTAAACAGAATTAATAGGCCATCAAATCATACTTCAGTTTCTATGGTGGGAATCTGTTATCTGCAAGACTTATATGGGATTTTGGGTGCCCTGTAGGTGACAGTGATGACAGCTGTGATACGGTGGCTATCCGAGCCAAACCACGAGGAGTGAGGAATGTCTTGTATCTGCACCAGGAGGCGGATGAGGATGAGGATGAAGAAGAAGATGGGGAAGATGTGGAACAGGAACACGAAGGCAAGAAAGTAGTGGTAAGTGCCAGACGAACTGGTTAATACACAAGTATAGAACAAGGCTCGGGGGCTTCTGCTGTAGCTAAAACATGAGGGCTGCAGTGTGTTGTGGCCCCTCCAGCAGCCGAATCAGATGAGGAGGAGGCGTGGGAGTCAGGGTCAGCATCAAGGCAACTGAGCGCTCCGAGGGAAGAGGGCATGCAGCTGGCAAAGAGAGCTTGAGCTGTCCGTCAGCCCTCAGATGGAGAATCAACAGCCCACAGGTCTGAAGTCGGCTGGTGAGGAAGAAGAAGAACAGCTGAGTCCAGTGCCTGACACATGGATGCACAGATGGCAGAGGAGAGGAGAGCAGTGGAAATCTGTGGGCTGATCCTTGGGAAGGAAGGAAGGAAGGAAGACCCATGGCTTCTAGCAAAGCCACCCTAGTTCTGGGAATAAAAGGCAGGGTGCAGAGATGAATAGATGTGGCAGACAACTATTCATCTTCTGGCCAGCAGGATTTGTTAGTCAGCAATGAGAGAGAAACTTTTTGCCAGGGCTGCCGGCACTCCTAATTAAAGGAATCTTTTGAGTTCACTTCAGAGGGTTTATCCTGTTTGGGGAGCTGGGTCAGAACACAGTGTTTCTCCTTGCTAAAACAGTCTGCTTGTTTGGAATAATTGTGGCTGCAGAGGGGCAGGTCATTTGGGTGGCTCGACTTCTCTTAGGCGATCCTTTCAGCATGATCAAAGTGTTAGCAGATACTGCCTGATCACAGTTGGGACTCATTTTACCATCGGGACTTCGTTTCAAGCCCAGGAATCGTTATTACTCTTGGAATGCAACTTGTCAGAGGTTTTTACATATTTTATTTTTCCATCTAGCCCTTTAGGGATACAACCATAAATATGGAGCAGTACCTGATGTGGAAACTGAAAGGGATGTTTTTTTAAAAAAAAGGAAAGAAAAAGCAGTATTTTACTGCTAGGACATGTTTTCTCTTGACTTACAGATGCTGACAGACATAAACTGCGCTTAATGGATTGCCTTAAACTGCAGAATGCTATTTAAGGTCACAGAAGATAGTTTAGGAATTTAAGCTCCTTTTCTCAGAGTTCTGCTTGTGAGACTCCATCAAGTACGAGTCACGAGAAGCTTTTTTTTATGTACTGGCGTCCGCACATGAACTTTTCTTTTCAGCATATGGTTCTCTTGATTCTTAGCGCTGCTGTGCCTGTTGGCAGCTTCATTTCTGTGCTTCTTAACGTTCGGAATGCGTCATAGGACCGAGTTGTCACAGTTCATCATTTGAACCCTGTCGATCTGGTCCTGCAAGGTCACATTTCCAGCCTTTGACAGATGCCGCCTGCTTCTTGGGATGTTAGCCTGCAGTCAGCCTGGGAGAGATTCTCCTCTGAAGCTGCTTCTCTGCCTGGATGTAGCTTTATAGCTCTCTCCGGACAGGCAGCAGCCACCTTGGGAGCAGCCGTACTATTTCAGAGGGCAGGCGAGATAGGTTTGGGGGTGGGGTGGGGGAACTGTCAATGCTCTTTCTGTGCTTAGTGGCATATGACATGTCCCATCAGTGACAGTAATGGGAAAGGTTTGGCTGGAACTCTGGGGACACTGGAATTGGCTCTGAATTAAGGGCTCCTTTTGGTCAGTTCTGATATCGCACACTCAAAAACATGATTTAAAAAAACAAACAGGAACTTTCAGTCAACTAAGGTCTAATGCCAAGAGTCTTACTCACAGCTCTTAGTTATTTTCATATGACAGATTTTGGAAGATTTGTCCAACATCTGACCCAGCCAATACAGATTTCTTCAGGGTCAACCTGTGTTAAAATTCTTGGTTTTTTCCCCCCCTCTTATCTCTGCCAGGTGTTCTTCACCCGCAACGGAAAGATTATTGGCAAGAAAGATGCCGTGGTGCCATCAGGGGGCTTTTATCCCACCATTGGGATGCTGAGCAGCGGGGAGAAGGTCAAGGTGGATCTGCATCCACTCAGCGGCTAAAGATCAAGGGCTGGAGAATATGCCTCTTCTGCCACTCTGCAGGCTGCCGGATTGCTCCGGCTGTTCTTCATTGCAACTTTGGCCATTGCCTCCAGGAGTCTAACCGTCTTGACGTGGGGCCATATAGAGAGATATTTGTCTATCTAATAACACCTGAGCCACTTTTCTTGTCTCTTTCCTGCCTGCTTGATTGCAACTGTTTTAATACTGGAAAAATCTTGAGGCGCTCTTTTCTTTCCAAGCGGGTCAGGGATTCGTTCCTGGAGCACAGTCCCGATCTCTTTCTGCTCGTAATGTTCCATTGATTACTGTTTGTGAGGGTAGGACAGCTCTTTGAGTTTACATGGTTGAAAAAGAGACCGGAATATGGCCTAGCCTTATTCAGCTCTGGGGTGTCCATGATCCTGTGCCCGAGGGGATAATTGAATTGCAGATGGAACAGGTCGGCTCCTCTTGCCTAAGGATATGAACCATTTGCATTGTTATATCTAGTGTGCTGGACACTTCATTCTTCAGTGCGAGCCAGTCTCAAAATTATCTAAGTTATTTTTCTCCTGAGCCCATCAGTGTGGGAAAAACCCTATGTCAGTTTTTTAAAAAATTACGGGCTCTTTAGATGAACTCAAGCTGGTATTTAGAAACTCCCAGGATCTAACTTTCTTTTTTCAAGGACTTTTGGAGGGGATGGTGGAAAGCCAGGGAAGATTCTTTCTTGGACTGTACTTCCTAACTGATGTTTGATAAGCCAAGATCCAGCACTTTTTTTTCCAATCATAGTTTACAGATGAAGTCTAATGATGAATTCTCTGCTGTCCTAATCAGCTAATCTCGGGGTTTGGGGTGGGTGGGTGGGAGGTCATTGGCAAAATTTGGAGGCAGGCCTACTAGAATTCTGCTCCCCTCCTCTTATCCTGAGCTTGAGAGCTCCCTAATATTTCTTCTATATGTTGTTATGATCTGGGTGCAATGCTGCTGTGTATCTCTATTGATGGAGAAGAGGGTGGAATGTGAAATCTGTACTGTAACTTGATTGTAAAGTGTTCATTCTTCACCCTTCATTCTTCCCTGCTGAAGTTAAAGAGGACAGGTCCTTAGGTATGTAGGCCTGTCCTTCTTTTCAGCTCCTCCCCTGTCCTCTGCATTGTATTTGCTCTTGTCATAGCTATGCCCCATTGCAGAAATAACACAGGCTATGGGAAGTGGGACAACCAGTCTGGATGCTGTGTGTGTAGATGTGGTCTATCAATGACAAGAGAAGCCAAAGAGTAGCAGCTGCTTTGAGCCACGGGAGGAAGGCTCCTACATTCTCTTAACTTCTCTGCCCCTGTATTTTCATGGGCAATCTTGCTGCTAAAATGATAATCTGGGAATGGGGGATTGAAGACGGGATGGTCCTAAGAAGAAGAAGAAAAAATAGGTTGGCTCCCTCTGGTGGTGTGAATGACCTGCCTTTGTTGTCACAGTCCCGCTTTGTATGTTGGGTGAGTGGGAGCAACAATTCGGTCTCTTCCTTCCATGTTCATGTCTTGCCAACAATCCTCCCTGCTTCTTGCAATTATTAGAGTTGTGTTTATTTATAGGCCGCCCTTTTCCCTGGGGGGACTCAGGGCGGCTAACAACTTATGGGAGGGGAAGACATACAATAACATAAAAATACAGTGTGTAGTTAAGATCAAACAACATTCATTCAACATTCGGGCGGGGGCAAACTATGATCTTTACCCCCAGGCCTGGCGGGATAGCCAGATCTTGAGGGCTGTGCGGAAGGTCTGAAGGGTGGTGAGGGTACGAATCCCCACGGGGAGATTTATGAGAAGATTGTAATCCCTGCTTGCTGATGATGGTGGTTTCCTCCCCATCTGCTGCGTGAAACGATCCGGCATCTGGCTGCAGAACGCAAGGATACAGGCTTGCTGGTGTGCAAGGGGGCATCACAAGCTTGTAAACGTGCTGCTGTTGACTTAATTGCTGCACCAAGCCTTGGAGAGTGCAGATGTTGCTCGCTCTCTCTTTCTGTGTCCTGTTGTGTAGTTTAGTGTTTCTCAACTTAGGGAACTTTGAGACACGGGGACTTCAACTCCCAGAATTCTCCAGCCAGCATGGGGAGTTCTGGGAATTGAAGTCCACTCATTTGAAAGTCCCCAAGGTTGAGAAATACCCGGGGAAGTCTGTCCTTCCACACTGCAGGCCTGGCTTGAACAGACTTCTCTTCCCTTCAGCTCTGGGTGCTTCTGCTGCACTTTTTGTAGCCAGAATCTTTATACACTTAATAAAGTTGGTATTTCCACCTGGAAAGGCTACTGGTGTCATTAATAGTGTTTTACTGCTTTCTGTTTCTCATCAGTGTTTCTTTGAAGTGTATTTTTTTTAATGTAAAAGAATTTTCTAGCAAAGTAATTTTTAAACATTAAACTACCCTTCAAAAAAAAACCCCACCTAAAAATAAAATTGTTTTGAGTACCCTACAATGAAGTTATGTATGTATGTATTTTTCTCCTTTATTGTTTTTATAAATAACTCAAGGAGGCAAACATATCCAACACACCTTCCTCCTCCTACTTTCCCCACAACAACAACCCTGTGAGGTGAGTTGGGCTGAGAGAGTGTGACTGGCCCAAAGTCACCCAGCTGACTTTCATGCCTAAAGTGGGACTAGAACTCACAGTCTCCTGGTTTCTAGCCTAGTGTCTTAGCCACTAGACCAGTGGTAGTCAACCTGGTCCCTACCGCCCACTAGGGGGCGTTCCAGCTTTCATGGTGGGCGGTAGGGGTTTGTTGCAACTCTGCTTTATAAATTTTATAAAGTAAAGTTACTTCCCTACTTTATAAATCACCATTACTGTGGAACTGGTGGGCGGTTAGAAAATCTTACTACTAACAGAAATACAAAAGTGGGCGGTAGGTATAAAAAGGTTGACTACCCCTGCACTAGACAGACAATGGGGGAAAATACTTTCCTATCATTGCCATCTTAATAAAGTAGTTAATGGTAGTGGCTGGAAAGCTTTTAACTAATGCCATGCTCCCATAAAACTGCTTTCAAGGAGTATTTTAGCATTAGAGAGGGATGGTGTCATAACACAATGACCTGATTAAAAATAAAAGTTCAACCAGATAATTCAAATGGCAGGGATTGGAAGCTCACAATAATGCCACAATGATAAGATAAAATGATACAATACCTTTTAAGCAGCATTAGCCTTTCTGATGCAGATGAGGTGGGAAAATGTATCTTAAAATTCATTCCTACCTGAATGCATCCATATATGTGGCTTATAAACAAACTCGTGAAATCAATAGCAGTAGCATGTAAATATGTACATTTAAAATGGAACCTTTGGGGTGAAGCTTTTGTAATGAAAAATTATAGCTTGAAAATATGCTACACAAAACTGAAAAATGGGGAGTAGCATTGAGGGTTTCTATCATGGGGGGGGGATTTTTCTTTACTTTCAAAAAAATGTAAACAACTGAAGCAACTCCAGAAACCCCATCCATCCATCCCACGAGTATATAGTTCAGAGATGCTGGACTGTGAGGTGGGCGGCATATAAATTTAATAAATAAAAAGTGATGTCACAATAATGTCTCCTCTAAAATAAACAAAAATGCTTTCCTTGCCTTAAATTAGGGGTGTCAAACGCGAGTTCACTGAGGGCTGCATCAGGGTTGTGTTTTACCTCGGGGGAGCCACTGTGGACGTGGCCAGTTTGGAGTCACTTGTGTTGGGGGCACCTGTGATAGCCAAGTGCTAAGGCAGGACTTCCCTCAGACCCTCCCTCATTATAATCCTCCCTCCCTCCCTCTTCATTCTTTCTTCCCCCCTTTCCTTATTTTTCCTTCTTTGTTCTCTTCCAATCCGTCCTTTTTGTCTTTCCCTTTCTCCTTTCCTGTCCCTTCTTGCGTGTTCAAAGGCAAAAAGGGAAACATTTCTCCTTTTGTTTTGGAAGCCCTCTGCTATCAATGGAGCTCCTCCCCAGGTCCCATTTTTTGAGTGCAACGGTCTCCTGCAGCCCTCTGCCAGCGATAATGGAGCTTGGGAACCATGCATTGCCCCACGGGGCCCCGTTTTCACTGGCAGAGGCACCGCAGACTGGTCCTTTGCTGTTTCCAGGGTGACCCAGTGGGCTAGATCTAAGCACCCCATGATTAATTCCTTCAGGAATTCTACCTACAACTAGAATGCCTAGTTGTATTCTCTTCATTGTCTACCCCGTTACACAAGGACCCGTTTCCAAAAAGCAATAGAAGGCACTCTGGTTTCTTTTCCTGGTATGTTAATTTTGAATAAACGGGAAGCGGGTTGTCATTTGTACAGAAGATAAAAATACAGATATAAAAAATAGTGCTGCAGCTTTCTCTCCCCTGCCCTCCCCCTTCACAAATATATATATATATATATACACACACAATACATATATATTATCAAGACTTCTCTCGCTAACATTCAGATATAAATTCTTTAGTAGACAAAATAAAACTCTGTACTGAACCCAACCCTCCCCTTCCCGCCACTTTCAAAGATTGGAAGGCACATTTGTAGAGCAGCAGAATGCTCTTCACTAGCTCATCTGATATGTCCTCTGCTATCAATGACCCATCCTGAAGATGCTGGTGGGGGGAATCTCTTGCATGAATCTCACCAGAGGTGATCCACCAAGAACAGGGACCCCACCAAGCAAACTCTGCTTTCTTGGTACTTGCACTGACGTGTCTTAATGGGAGATTGATTCAATCGATTGCACCCAAGCACATGAGAAATTAATATATTATGCTTATTAAGAATACAAGTCTGAATTGGATTTTTTTTAAAAGCAATTTCTAGTCTGGTGGGGAAGGAAAATACACACAAGCTGGTCTTCTGGAATGAAAAACTCAAAACCCAGAAATAATTAAAATGGGACTTCTGATGCATCATGTTTTTTAAAGCCCCTCACCTCCTCCTGCGCCTTAATCCTGTGATATTCTGCTGTGTGCTATCCAGATGCAGAGATAAACCCTTTAAACAGTTGCGTAGGAAAGTGAATTCTGAGTGTCTGAAGAGAGTCATTGAAATGGATTTTTTAGCTATCAAACTGCTAAAATTAACGATCACCTGCCCATTTTCTTAGTACATTTTGTGAGTTTCTAAACGTAGGCAGATGTCTGCATCAGGTATGTCAGAAGCAAAAAATTGTGTTCAGTGGGGCCAGCCAATTGATCTTTGAGAAATGAGCTGCATGCGATATATGGTCCTCCCCATCCAATTATTTGGATTTTAGGTCCTTGCTAGGAGTCAAACTCAACAAAGATGTCCAGATGATTTCCCATGAAATCCAAATAGCTTTTACCGTGGAGAACCAACACATCCTTCTTGGACCTATTATGTTCTAGATTCCTGTGCTTTCTGCTTTGAATTGAAATGGGAGCAATATATCTTGCTCATCCCAATAGCTTTAATCCTAAGGAGGAGCCTCTGGACTTAGCAGTATCTGCAAGGTCTTCGGGAATTGAGACTCCACTCTGCCCATACCCTTCCTCACATACAATTCCCTAATGCTGCACATGTTTCTCCACTATAGAACTTGGTGGCCAAGGCATTTAAGGCCTATTGTCATTTGGGATATTTTACATCAACAACTTCTTAAGCATTGTGTGTCTGTTCCAGCTTCTCATCTCCACAAGACAGTGGAATTGTATGTATCTCTCACACAGTTGGCAGCATTTTCACACACGGAGCTTAAAAGCATTTCTTACTTCAATCAGTTTGCCATTTTGATGTCAATAGCAATAGCAATAGCAGTAGACTTATATACCGCTTCATAGGCCTTTCAGGCCTCTCTAAGCGGTTTACAGAGAGTCAGCATATTGCCCCCAACAATCTGGGTCCTCATTTTACCCACCTCGGAAGGATGGAAGGCTGAGTCAACCCTGAGCCGGTGAGATTTGAACCGCTGAACTGCTGATCTAGCAGTCAGCCTGCAGTGCTGCATTTAACCACTGCGCCACCTTGGCTCTACCTACACTGTCAAGCCTACACTGGCCAAAATGCTTGCATACATTACAAATAGAATAAGATGCAATCCTTAGCGAGTTGTGTTTTTTTGGTGGGGGGACACTTGGACTACTTGCAAGTTTTGTGTCCCCCTATTTGGTCAACATTTCCATGGTATTGAAGAATTCATGGTGTATCTGTTGGTTTCTCCTTCCATTGTCCGTTTCAATTCAAAATGAAAATCAAGCCCTGGAGCGAGTTCAAGAGTTATTGAACTACAGTAGCAGCTTGCACTAATTGTATCTTCAGATCAGACATTCACAGCACTGAACAGCAGCAGCACAATTGGTTACCCAGTCGTGATCTTGAAAGGTGAAGGTAACTGAACAAATAATAGTAGTGTAACTCCAGGCTTCAGAGACAACAGCATTGGATTATAGAAAGTGGTGGGATTCCAGTAATTTAACAACCGGTTCTCTGCCCTAATGACCAGCTGGGTAGGCGTGGCTCGATGGTCAAGTGACTGGGTGGGCATGGTCAACTCAATGTCACTCACGTCAATGGGCGCTTCGCCTTAGCTGTTACAATGTAATAAGGGTTAACCGGAGAGGCAGTTTCTGTCAGCAGAGCAATAAAGATTAGGCTAGAAACAATACCAGGATGTTTCCTTCCTACCCTTCCTTATAGGATTAGCCCTATAAAGTGGAAAAAAACAAAAGGATATTTCTTCCAACAACCGGTTCTCTGAACTGTTTAGAAAGTTAACAACTGGTTTTCCCGAATAGGTGCGAACTGGCTGAATCCCATCACTGATTATAGGGGTTTTCAGACCCAAATCAGCAAGGCCAAACAATCAATCAAAAAGCTGGAGGGAAGCTTTCTATTTTTTTAAAAAAAGACTATGCATTTAAGAATCCCCCCCAAAAAACTTTACAGCTAGAACCTGGTGCAATTCCACGAATAATTCATTGCTTCATACCAAGCTTGGCACCACTTTGTCTAATAGAAGAAAACAATTTAAAATTTGATGTGCTTTACTAATAAAGACTGCCATGCCTAATCTGCTTATTGGAGGGAGATACAATATTGGACTTCCAGTGCCCTCTTTCTCCATTACAAAGTGGAATGCTTGTCCGGAGCAATGCTGTTTGTAGAAGGAAAGGCCACTGGATACTTTTTGCTCAGGGTTAGGGTTATGCTTTCCACGAAGTCTGGTGGTTCTTAAATGTGCCTCCAAGTAAATTTAGTGTGACCGGCTAGATAAATCTCTCTCTTCTTCATCTGTACAAAACTGCTTCCCACCCTGGATGCTTTAGAATGCACTTAACTATAAAATCTTGGCTTACAGCAGAAGCAGCACACTACCATGAATTGTGTAGTGTTCTTAGTTCCTGGCTGTTTTTCTGTGGTAGTGATAAATGTTAAAACATCACACTTGAGCTGTTGGGATCAAGTGGGCCCTTTCCCCACTACACCTGGTCAGTGGGTTGTGGAAATAAGACAGTAGATTAAAATGGAGATGGTAGAAGACTACTTTGAGTAACGCTGTAGAGCTAGCCATGCTGTTCCCATGTTGCAGAGATGCCACAAAACATCATAGGCATCGAGACAGGCAGCTAAGGTGGGGAGGAAGGAAGGGTGGCATATGAGAGGCCTGGAGCAATTGCCAAGCTGCCTTCATCTACGGTGCGTGCCCAGCATAACCTTGGTGATGAAATTGACGATGGCCGATGCTGGTTGCTCAGGATCTAACTCAGCAAAAAGATGGCAGATATTCTCACACGGGCTGCCTTGTTTCTTGGCCACAAAGCCAAAGATCCTACAAAAGACAAATGGTACATGTCATCCTATGCTGATCAAGGATCAGGACATAATAACAATAGCAGACTTATATACCACTTCATAAAGCTTCATGCAGTTTACAGAGTCAGCATATTGGCCCCAACAATCTGGGTCCTCATTTTACCGACCTCAGAAGGATGGAAGGCTGAGTCAACCTTAAGCAGGTCAGGATCGAACTGCCAAACTGGTGGCAGCTGGCAGTCAGCAGAATTGGCCTGCAGTACTGCATTCTAATTTTGTTTCTCTGTGGTTTACAGCAGGGGAGGAGGGGGAAAGGTATCAGGTTGGCATCAGTAGCATTATAATAGCAATACCAGCTCTAGTGTTACCATTCTGATTATCACCGTTTCAAAGGGGATGGACTTTGTAGCACAACATTGTAACACTGCTTTCATCAGTTTGACAAAAGCAGTGAGTTCCAGAGGATTTTGCTGCTTACAGAAGCGTTGCTCTGTTCCCATGGGATTGTCTTAGTTCTACCCAATGTAGTAAGCCATAGTTTTAACTCAAGGAGAGGAAGACGGGAAACATGAAACACCACAAAGAAGGAATATTTTATCATGTGGTAGTTGGGGGGGGGGGAACCACTCAAAAATATTGGAAAGTAATAGATCAAAATATTCAGAAAAATCCTAAACATAAAACTTGAACTGAAATCGCAAATGTATTTGTTAAGTGTAATAACAGGAAATATGGGAAAGATTGCAATTTATGAACAGCTGCAAGAACAAATTAGGCACATGTGGGGGGGAATAGATACTTGGGATATGGTTTCCAGGAAAAATGTTGACATCAATCAAAACAATAGACAAAGAGATTTAAATAGATACTAACAATAATCACAAGTGTTTGTGTGGAGTATAAACATCTGGGTTTTGGTCAGCAGTTGGGAAAGCAAAGTCAATGTTGTCACCATACAAAAATAGAACCCAAATGTTGGTAATACCATAGGAAAGATGTCACAAATGGGGACCTTCCAAACTAAAATATGATCCTAGCAAAGTCTTCCATATCAAAAATATCAATCTATTATAATGTCTATCAACATGCTAATGTATAGCTTAATGTTAAATTAATGCTTTCCTTGATCTTGTTATCATATGTTTTCATGACTTGTAGTCTTTCCATTACTTACTTGGATGTAGTGCCATCCCTGTTGGCCCACCTAGAATTAAACATAGAGTCAGGTTAAGAAAATACTCCTCTCCAATCAGTTGCCTCTAAAGCAGACTAACAAAACACGTCCTAGGAGCAGTGATGCTTCACAGAAAGATAGTGTACTTTGCATAAAAAGGAAGAAAATTGATATGCCTGTAATTAGAGCAATAGAAGTTAATCAGAAATGGGGATTTGTAGTGGGGATCCTAACATCTTTCAATTTCAGCCAATATTAGCTGAAAAGCTATGTGCTCTCCATTCCTGATTTAAGTATCTCTCTTGAGTTAAACATTTTCCTGGTTCAAATATCTCCACCTACTGAAATTTCAAGGAATTGAGAACTGAATCATTTCATATACTTGTGAATTATATACTGTACATAATATTTAAAGTACTTTAAAAATTAGGCATGCAAGTTGTGTTTGCAAATCTCTCTTGCCATCAAGGAATAATATTACTCCAGAGTTTGTTAATGTCACTGAAGCAGCACAACTAAGTTGTATTATTGGAACAATCATCAGAGCAAAGATAGGAAACGGGAGAAAAAAAGCAAGGTTCTTTTTACCAAATAATGCACAACACTTTGAAATGAAAGTAAGTTGAAAAGTACCAGTAACTACAATGAGCTAATAGCAATTTAGCTGCAAGTCAGTCATGTTCAACAATACATCTCTGCATACGAAGAAAAAAATGTTACTGACAAGGATTCCACAAGCTAGCCCTTTTTCAGCCAAGGATCATTACACTATAAAATACTGCATGTCTTTCTTTCAATATGCACCTTATAATGAGGGCCATAGGGCAAATAAGAAAAGTTGGTTGTAGAAATGAAAACAATCAGACCAACTCAGAACTTCAAGAAGTCTTCAAAATGGAAACATGGACCCTATTCTGTAGCTGCTTATGACAACCCATGGCTTGCAAACATGATCATCTGAAAGGCAGGAGCCATCCACACAGGTAACTTCACAGTTACAGCTGAAGAAGCTACCACGCACATCCTGGTCTCATAAACCAAGCACTGTTTGCCATCACAACGTACATTGAGTAGAAATATGGGAGATAGACACTGAATGCAAACTGCATTAACAAGATCTCAGGCCATTGCGCCAACAAATTTGTTATTGCCTACTCTGACTACTAGCAATTCTGCAAGGCATCTTCCTGGGGTTGCAGAAGATTAAGCCTGACTCTTTCTATGTATAGTATCCATGCTGTGCCACTAAGCATAGATTCCCTGGCATCCAGGCGGACGTGGATTTCCATGGACAAAAGCAGGAGGCAAGCTACACAAGAACCAAGATTGTCGGTTACCTGCGGTCCTGAGGATCTGTGCTGCAGAAAGTAACACTGTTGACCGGATAATGACGCCGGAAAAACAGCCTATGAGAAGAAAGAAAGTTTCCTGAATACAAGGGAAGACCCACCCCACAGCTTCATCTATAGGCTTATAGAAGCCAACAATGGGAAGAAGGAAGAGAAGAACGGGATATCCAGACAATTAAGGGGTCCTTGGTGCTCCCTGAACTTGCTTGCTTTCTTGCAGACGTTTCATTACCCTAACTAGATAACATCAGCAGTACTGATGATGTTACCTAGTTAGGGTAATGAAATGTCCGCAAGGAAGCAAGCAAGCTCAGAGAGCACCAAGGAGCCAGCATTTCAATTCATGAGCTACAAATATTCTCCTTTATGGAGACAATTAAGGAACAAGGCATGTGAGCAGGGAATATATGTGAGAAGCACAGAGATGGCCTTGACTGCAGTGCTTGTTAGCAAAAAATGGGCTCAGTCCAGGAAAACAAAGTGAGAGAAAGAACCATAAAATGGTCCGCTTTAATTAATTATTTCTGGTGTAAGAGGAAGGGAATGTCAGGCTTTCAAGATTCCATATCAAGAAAGGTGAGTTCTAGTATTTCTTGTATCTGTTTCCTGTCCTGGCCAACCTGGAAGGGCTTATAATGAAAGACGAAAAGCCTGCAGCTGCATAAAGGAAAGGATTCCCATGGTGCCTGGGTGGAGAGGCAGGCAGACTTACTTCCTCTGGTTGTCTGTGAGTGTGATGCCTTGGGCCGACACCTTGAAATGAACGGTACTGGCTGAAGCATGGGGAGTCGAAGCCAGGATACTGGTGGTCGCCTTCGCCACAGCCTGTGGCCCTGTCAGGGACTCTGTTTCCACAGAGCTCAGGTAAAGCACGCTGCAGGCTGCAATTTAGGAGCAGAATGAGGAAAAGAATACCAGTTCAACAAAAGCAACAGTGTCTTCCATGTCAGAGTGTGCACAGTGTGTCTACTATTTTGAGACAACCCAGGAGCAAAATACAGTGCACAGAGGTTTTGTCTTTCAAACAGTGGTTTATACAAAAGACTTATATATACATACACACACGTGTTAGGCAAATACCAGGCAAGCAATCAGTTTTCAACTCTACACAGGGAACCACAATGGAGAGAGATACAAGAGGAGAAAGAGATACCCTCACATGGCCTCCCTTATATATGCAACTTCTTAAAGTGGCAGTAACCCTGCTGACTCATCCTCATGTCATCGTCTCGGTTTAATGCCTTAGAGCAGCTGGTCAGCTATTAAATCGTCATTACCCTGACATTCCAGAATGGGCACATGATTTACATTCAGATGCTTGACAACCAGAATCCAGAATTATTATTGATCCCACCCCCAGGCATCTCCAGTTTGTCCAGGCTCCTATGCACTTAGATTACAGGAAGTCCTTGGCTTACAACAATTCTCTTAGTGACTATTTGAAGTTGCAATGACACTGAAAAAAACGACTTATGACCATTTTTCATTGCAGTATCCTCATAGTCATATGATTTTATATTCAGATGCTTGACAACTGGTTCACATTTATGATGGTTGCAGTGTCCCAGGGTCATGGGGTCGTCTTTTAAGATCTTCTGAGAAGCAAAGTCAATGGGGAAGCCAGATTCACTTAACAACCGTGTTACTGATTTAACAGCTGCAGTGACTCACTTAAACAATGCGGCAAGAAAAGTCGTAAAACAGGGCACAACTCACTTAGCAAATTTCTCACTGAGAAATTCTGGGCTCAATTATGGTCATAAGTCAAGGACGACCTGTATATCCACATGAGGTTCTTGAGTCTGACTAGTAACAGAATTATACAGATAACTCAGAAGGTGTCATCTTTCATTCCTAGCCGTGCCATATCTTCCCACCTTCCGTGTGAGGGAAGATCAGTCAGGAAGGGGCAAAATCAACAGGCATGCTTCCTTTCCTATTGGAAGCATCCTGTGGATTCTTAGGAATCCCTTATTTAATTTCTGAAACTTAACTCTGAATCAGATGTTTGATTTTTTTTTGGCCGGGGGGGGGGGGGGAGAGTCATCCAGGGAGGAGTGTGCCTACAGGGAAAATGAGCAATCAGAGAAAAGGGGCCTTCCCCTTTTTCCTTCTCCCTCAGTCATTTCTTTCCACCAAACTGCATCCCACTTTGAGTTTATAGCTCTTACACAGAGTGCCAAGGGCTCCCCAATGCCCCCATTGACAATTAGCCACTAGGCTGGCCATTTATCTATACTAAAGTGGTTCTGGCATCTCTTCCCATCTTTAACAGCTGCCTCAGCTGGGATTACCCTGGTAGAGTTGAAGCAGATTTCCCGCCACCAGGAGACTAAATTTTATTTAGTGCTGAGCATTGCTCTTCCCCACCAACCTCGCCCCTACAAGCAGGATAATTGGAAAATACATTTGCTTGATCCACTTACGTTACAGAATGAAGCTTTTCTTGAATTTGGCATAGCCTTAATTAAGGACTTAAAATTCCAGAATTATGTGAGAAATCAAATAAATACATGAGGTAAATTAACACTACTGTCTGCCTACAACTGTTTCCCTAATTTGGTCTGAATAAATTGATTCCTGTTACACCAGTGGTTCTCAATCTGTGGGTTGGGACCCCTTTGGGGGTCGAACAACCCTTTCACAGGGGTCGCCTAAGACCATAGGAAAACACATATTTTCGATGGTCTTAGGAACTGAGACACCAATTTTATGGTTGGGGGTCACCACAACATGAGGAACTGTATTAAAGGGTCACGGCATTGGGAAGGTTGAGAACCACTGGGTTACACGGTTCATATTTTTAACCCTGCTGTCTGCCTTGAGTGTTTACAAAGCCACTTACTCTTTGCTCCTTCCCTCCCCCCGCCCCCCAAGCTCTTACCTGCTCCCTGCTTCAGCAGGTCAGCCGCAGTGCTCATATTGGTGGGAATGGCCAGCTCTGGTCTTTCCTCAGTGAGATCTGAAAAGTAGGAGTCAGATAACATGGAGTGGTAGTATGGTATCCTCTTGTTTTTCAAACTCGGCAACTGCAAGATATGTGGACTCCAACTCCTAGCATGCTGCCTGGGGAATCCCGGGAGTTGAAGTCCACCTGTCTTAAAAGTTGCCAAGTTTGAAAAAACACCGATCTACCCAGTAGATCTTCCCATCTGTTGAGATCACCATTTGCCAGGCTAGGAATTGGGCATGTCGCTGGGCAAAAAGCAGACTCGCTTGACTTCTTCTGGATGAGGCTTCCATGATAAAAGTTGCTCTGCTCAGCAACCTGAAACTCTTCAGATTTTCCTAAAATGGCAACCCTGTTTTCATTCACCGTGTAAGCTGGGACTAGCAACATTTATCCTGCAGCAGGATCCAGAGTGCCACATGTTTCCCACATCAGCCTATCAGCATAGCCTCAAAGTCACTTAATAACATTACTACAGAGAGCAAGAAGTGAAAGAGCCATTCTGGCTGGGCAGTTGACCCTTGTGTCATGCTTCACTTATTTTCATTAGAAAATGGAGCCCCTATTTTTTGGGGGGGGATAGGGACACATCACATGCAGTGAATTATTCTGCAAGATGACTGTGGAAAAGATTGGGTCATTATGGGGATATAACCAATTTATGAAACATCAATTTTCCTGAAAATTATTTGCCGTTTCACCCCAGGCATCCACACAGGACTCCTCGCAATCCCTGTTTACGTTTGTCCTTTTTCTATGTAAATAGGAACACTCGTAAACATTGCACAAGGCTGCAGCCATCCATCATATTATTTTCTAAGAATATTTGTGGGGCCTATTAATTGCTCAGAGGCATTCTTGGAAATAAATATGTTGGCGGCTGGCATTTTCCTTTGCAACAGACCAGATTCCTATTTTTAAAATTAAAAGTCCCTTTGGTGTGATGTACAGTACAAGGGAGATGCAGCGAAGAACCCGAAGGCATCAAGGAAGGAGGCTGCAGGCACATGGATGTCCCAGGGCCATCTTGGGGACCACTGTGTTGGACCTTGAAGGGGGAGGCTGATCCCCGACACAGGCAAATTCTTCATTTACCACAGGGGTGTCAAACTGTGGACCCTTTCATTGAGGGCCACATCATGGCTGTGTTTGATTTTGGGGGGGGGCAACTAGGTGGGTGTGGCAAAATTGCCACCACTCCCAAACTGCTGTCATGTTTCCTCTTTGCGGTGAGTACACTAGGCCAAAGCCATGCTGGCCTCATATTTCCTCTTTGCATTGGGTACACCAGGCTGAAGCAATGCGGGCTGGCCCCTTACATTTTCCAGAACGGCCCCGTGGGCCGTATCCAATCACATTGCGGGCCACATCCGGCCCACAGGTCTTGAGTTTGACACCCATTCATCTCCACTGCTTTCATTGACCTCCATCTCTTTCCAGTCTCTGGGTTCTGAGCAACTTCCTTACCTTTGCTTGGGATGCGGAGTTGGCAAGGCAATGAGAGGGGGGTGATGGAATGCTGGGACACCAATGCTGGCAGGCTGCCTGTAAAAGGAACAAGGAAAAAGCACGTCAAGTCAAGGGTTTGTGTTCCATGCTGTCTTCCTAACCATCCATTCCTCAACACAGCACCCTTAACCTTGGCTGGTAACAAGCTTTCTGTGCTAAGGATTCTAATTTATTAAGCTTCCCCAAAGCGTCATTTGTTTACTCAGAAGGGGATTCCATGGTGGGGGCTATACTATTTTAATCAAGGGCTATCCTTGATTATAATTGGGTGGGGATGATGCCACTAGTGGGTGGCATTAAACCAAGAATGGGTGAAACAACCAATTATTTCTCTGATATCCCCTATTTCCCTCCCCTATTTCCTAGCCAGGAAGTTGCCAGGGTAAACATAGACACAGATTGCTCACATTGTAAATCTGACTGAACATTTTTTTTTGAATAAGCCGAAGGCTGGAAATTAAGTCTAATTCTGCACAACCCTCTTGCTAGAATCTTTTCCATTTAAGGTCCAGTCTAGTGGTGGGTTGCAAATGTTTTTACTACCGGTTTGGGTGCGCTCCTGTGTGCGCAAGCAATGCTTCTGTGCATGCGCAGAAGCATCTAGGTAGGTTGGCAGGGCCTCCTGCCACCTCTTACCGGTTTGTGTGAACCAGGCCGAACTGGGAGCAACCCACCACAGTCCCAGTGTTACTTACCAAAATGAGGCTCATTGTTACAACCCTTGATCTTCACCCCTTTAGGTCCTGTTTCGATCAAGAAGTGGCGCACCAGCTGCTCAGCAGGGTCTCCTAAGATAGGAAAAGACATCAGTTACTGATGGCTGTTCTCTTTCTCCAGATGTTTCCTATCTAGCCTGCTCCCAGAGAAGCTTAAATGGAGTTCCTCCTGATGCTGGCAGGGCACTTTATGCAGAGAATCAGAATAGAGCTGGAAAGGACCTTGGAGATATTCTAGACCAATCCCCTGCTCAATCAGGGGACCTTTTCACCCATTTCAGACAGATGGCTGTCCAGTCGCTTCTTATAAACCTCTAGTGATGAAGCCTCTACAACCTCTGAAGCAAGCTGTTCCTCTGCTTAATTATTCTCACTGTTAGGAAGGAAGTTTCTCCTTAATTCCAGGTTGCTTTCACTTTGGTTGCAGAGGATAAATGAATAAGGAAAAGGACATAATTTGGGACCGAGATAGAATGTGTTTTTAGAGTTGTCAAATGCAATTCTCAAAGCTAGCTCCTCCATAGGTGTAGCTGACAATAAACTACTAAGAGGGCTGATAATTTGTGAAGAATGGTAATCACATTGTTCCAAGTCATTGGAAGGCAGTAGGTTTTGTTCTAAGTCTTAGTTTGGCTTCAGACATTTCTGAACCTCAACTCCAGGCAACACCAGGTAGGCACATCTACAGGTGAGCAATATCAGAAGGTGTAAGTTGCCCAGATATTTGGATGGCTGCAGACTGCTTAGCTCTACGCAATTGAAGTACTCCATTTTTGGAGATGGGGAAGGATGCTGGAGAGTGTTCCCCCTCCCTTACCTTTGGTGGAATGGTTAATTATGTTGGGTGGAGGTGTTATCACTTTCAAAGCCAAACCATAGGCCCCCTGGAAGGAGTTACTGTCCCGAATAAGGAAAGTGCCGGGTTCCTTGTCCTTCAGGAGAGCAATGGCTGCTCAGAAAAAGGGAAAGAAGGAGGAAAAAAAATCAGTGATTAGTGTATAAAAATATACAGCTCTACTAGAGCTGGATGAAAAACTATATCAAATGTAGCAGTCCTTGGGTTGAGGGTTACATCTAGCCTTTATGATACCAGAAACCATTTAACCAAAATCTGGCAAGGCTAGAGTGAAAATTAAACCAATTAAAATTAAGTAACTGCAGATAACACGATTCCTCCTTGAATTTTCAAAGCACAATTGATTTGTTTTGTGACGACAGAAAGTCAAGCCTACAAGGGTGATAAGAAGTCAAGGGGGGGGGGGAACATGAAAGAAAAAGAAGGAAGTAAAAGATGCTAAAGTGGAAGCAAAATGGCAGCAGAAAGAGAAACATTGAGTCTTAAAAAAAAAAAATGCCAAATGATAATCTCCCTCCCAAAAAATCAATGGAAAGTAGATGTAAATCTGGAAGCTGCTTATGATGTTATATTATGAAATGCCAGAGGAGAATAGGGAGTTATGCTAATTGGACTTATGAAAAAGGATGCTTGGCAACATGACATTAAAAAGGCAGGGGAAAAATCCCCCTAAGGCAGTGATGGTAAACCTTTGAGGCACAGAATGCCCAAACTAGAAGGCGCATGTGCCAGAGTGCCAGAAACCCAACGACCAGCTGCCTGGCCCGCATGCATGTCTTGGAAACCCAACAACCAGCTGGCAGAGCTGGGGTGATGGCGGGTGTGCCCACAGAGAGAGCTCATCAGGCCACCTCTGGCACACATGCCACAGGTTGGCCATCATGGCCCTAAGGGAAAGATGGCTGCAGAAAATGAGAAAAAGAGAAGGATGGAGAAATTGGAAACAGCATGGATGTGGACTGAGATGGTCACTAGTCTTCTCTTGCTTATCAGGGGGCCTGATAAAAATGAAAACTTTAGTGCTGCCACAAGGCAAAAACTCGACAGCCTTAGCAGTCTTTTATTGGGAACTACAGACACATGGACCAGTGGTGCAATGCAGGGATGAAATGCTACTGGTTCGCCCGAACCGGTAGTTAAAAAATGCTTTAAAAAGTTTTTAAAAGTTCTGATGATGGTGCGGCACAGCTGATTGCCGCACAGCTGATCATTGGAACTTTTTAAAAACTTTTTTTAGCATTTTTAAACTACTGGTTCGGTCACATGACCCCCCCCCCCAATCATCACCACCATACACACACCAAGCCACGCACACCAAGAACTGGTAGGGAAGAATTTAGAATTTCACCACTGGTGCATTGGGACAGAAACATATAAACGGTATATGTAGCCTGGCCTTTTCTTTGCAGTTCAGAATCTTATACACAAGTCCCATCCAGGAATACACAGAATATATGTTTGCAAGAATTAAGTTTAACATGGATGATGAGGGTTGGGCTGAGAGAAAGAAAGAGACATCGTGTGCAGAACAGATGGAGGCATGAAGATGATATAGGCATGGTTCACAGCTATCATCTGTACACAATATAGGTAGTCCTCAACTTACGACTACAATTGAGCTCCGGATTTCTGTTGTGAAGTGAGAAATGTGTTAAGTGGCTTTTGCCCCATTTTACAACTTTTCTTGCCACGCTTGTTAAGTGAATCACTGCAGTCGTTAAATTAAATAACCTGGTTATTAAGTGAATCCTGCTTCCCCCGTTGATTTTTCTGGTCAGAAGGTCACCAAACACGATTGACATGACTCCTGCCCACTGCAGCTGTCATAAATATGAATCAGCTGTCAAGCATCTGGACGTACATCACGTAACTATGAGGGGTGCTGCAATGGTTGCAAGTGTGAAAAAATGGTCGTAGGTCACTTTTTTCAGTACCGTTGTAACTTCAAACATCACTAAGTGATCTGCTGTAAGTTGAGGACTACCTGTGCCATCCTTACTGTATTGGTCCATCCAGAATGTTGAAGTGAAGAGTGTGGCTGCATTCTCAGTTAATTGATGCAGATCAACTGATGGATCTTTGGGTGGTGACTGATTGCATGAATAATGAACAGCAGCCCTTAATAATGACCACTGAGCCAATTACCGTATTTTTTAGAGTATAAGACGCACCAAGATTTTGAAGAGGTAAATTTAAAATAAAAGTGTTTGCATTCTGCAGACCTCCCAAACTCTCTGCACGCCTCATTTTTTGTGAAAAACATGCAGAGTTTAAGAGGCCTGCAAAGTGCTCCTGGGGGATGGAGGGGGCAAAAATAAGCAAAAACGCCTCATTTTTCTCTCGTTTTTTTGCTCTCCCCAGCCCCCAGGAGAATTTTGCAGGCCTCCCAAACCTGCATGTCCATTTTGGTGAAGGGGACGGGGTTTCAGGAGGCCAAAAATGCTGTATTCAGTGTATAAGACGCACCGAAATTTTCACCCTCTTTTTGGGAGCAAAAAGGTGTGTCTTATACTCCGAAAAATACGCTACCAAACTAGCAAAATTCCTTGTACTCTAATCCATCCAGTAAATGGGAGACTAGCAGGGAAAGGGAATTTAAGGTGATGAATGCAAAAAAAAATTCATGCTTTCACTGGAACTGAAGGAGGCAAACTACATCTTGCCCATAAATCTACAACCAGCACAACACATGGAGTGGGGAGTCACCAACGTGGACTGTGGTGCTTTTTTAAAACAGGAACATTCTGTACAGGGAGATGGAGGCGGCCTGTGAATGAGCATGTGGGATTGGCTGCTCCGAGGAAAAGAACTATTCCTGCCCTAGAAAGAAAATGTCAAATACTGACTGTGTTAAATCACAGGCAAAGCAGCCAAAATTGTTTGGGAGTTGCATACCTTGGTCCCGAGACAAGTGGGGCTTGTACCAGAACTTTGATGTGTCTTGGACAAATTTGACGCTAACCGGATTCTCTTGCTGAAGATCTGGAAGAAGCAAAACAAAGGTTTCCTCTCCCAAAGGCAGGTGAGCGTAAAGGCTTAACAGACTTAAAATATCCACAATATATATTTGCTACTGAAGGCTAGAGATGGCTAGATAGCTGATGGGACAGTGAGCTAGAAATGTTTCGCTTACATAATAAAATTATAATTTTAAGGGACTGTACAATAATAACTCTCCTTTGAGTCAGCTTGAGTCCTGCTACTTATTGACACACCCATCCGTACACTTTGTAGTAGACGGGGTGTGTGAAAGTGACACGCTGCTATCTTTGAGAACAATTTCTTTGACTTCCCAATTTAAACTACAACCTAGGATTTCCTGATGTTCACCCACCCAAGGGGTAACTGTTTCTGATGCTACTTTGCTTTCCAAGATCAGCCAAAGGGACTAGCTATTGCCAGAGGTAAAGAGGATTCATCCCAAAATGAATCCTCTTTACCTGGAGCTTCAAAATGTGCTGTTTTCTGAGGAGATGTGTAGCTAAAAGTCAGTCTACATTTAGTGTACATCTGACTTTGGGGATATTTCTTCATAATCAAACAAAAGTATATTTTCTGTGTGGTTCACACGCCTTCCTTGCTGGATCTGGATATCACAAAGCAAAGCCCACATTTTATAATTAACCCCGCGCCCCATTTTGACTGGCAGAGTGCTGAAGGAGGCTGAGAGCTGTCACACCTCTAGCCACTCCCACCTTGGCCACGCCCAGCCAGTCGGTCATTAGGGCAGAGAACCGGTTGTTAAATTATTTGAATCCCACCACTGGAGACAGACAGATAGACAGGAACATTTCTATCAAGCAGTGTCATCTGAAGCAACAGAATTGAAACAGCCAAGGAGAAAGAGCTGAACCATCTCAGTGTCTTATATGTAGCTCCTTTTGGAGAACTCTTGAGTAACAGCAGAGGAATTAAGGGTCTGAGCCAGCAGAAAAGCACTAAGAAAGCAGGCTCAAAGTATAAAAGCAAAGGCCTGAAGGGAATAATAGCTGATTCTTCCTGCACCTCAAGCACTTAAATAGGAGAACATTACCTGAGTTAGGGGTACTGCCGTCAGGCACCCCAGGGGCAAAGGTGACATGGTGAGCAGAGCCTGGACTACGCCCGGGTGGCGAGTTCCTCTCCCAGGTCCGGGTGGCCTGATGTTTCTCAGGCAGGGGAGGCTGCTGGGGCTCCCGAGGTTGCTCTCGGCTGCCAGAGCCACCCTCCATGCTTGTGTAGTAGGCTGTGGCAATGGGGAAGGCCGGAGTGGGTGAGCCCTGCATGTCAGCGATGCCACTGCCGAGCGCCGGAGGCTGGATGCTGAGGGAGCAGGGCCCAAGAGAGGGGCTGAGGTTGGGACCATGGGGAAGGCCCTTTGTGTCCAGTTCATCTCGCTCACTCTGCAACCTCCCATTGTAGATGGCCGGAGTTGTAGGCGAGGCTGGAGCACCAGAGACTGTCCTGCAGCCAGGAGAGGGCTGGCTGGGGCAGGGTGCCTTGGGCGTGAGCCTCTGGGGCTGTCTCTCCATGATAGGGCCCGGCTGATGCCCCAGAGCGTCTTGAGGGGGCAACTCACGGGGCATCGGCACCGTAGCACTAAGGCCACAGGCATCGGAGCCATTTTGATGCTGCTGCCTTTCCAGGAAGGGAGAGTGCTTGGCAGGGGCTGAAGGAGGCCCGTGTGGCGGGCTAGAAGCACAGTAATTGCGAGAACACAGCTGTGGCGCCTGGAGGCCCGGCCTCTGGGGGGCTCCATTAGCTTGTGGCCTGAAGGCAGGGAAGTGCACGAAAGCCGGCATTGGGGATAGGATTTGGGATGGGTTGCCTGATGAGGTCATTCTCTCAGGGGCTCTTTTGTATCCAGGAGAGGATTGCTCCTCAAGATTGGACTGGAGCAGGTTCTCCAAGGGGCTGGCGGCCTTGTGGCAGAGCGTGCGGGATCCAGGGCTGCAAGGACAACAAGCACAACGTCAGTAAAGTTTAGTAAAGTCAGGAGGAGTTGGGGATCATCTGACATACACGCATCATTAAAAGCTGTATCTGATGAAGGGAGTTGCAGCTCACAAAAGCTTCTGCCCTTTCATAAAATACGTTCATCTGCAAAGCCTGACTCGGCCTGATTTGATTTTTTTTGCCCCCCCCCCCCCAGCAATTCTACTTCTGTAACATTTGGCAGATGTCTAATAGGAAGAAATTTCTGGGATGGTGGCGAAATGCATCCTTTCAATTCCAACAGTGCCGATTCCAAAACACATATGAAAAAGAACAAACAAATCAATAAAAGCCTCACAACCCAGGTAAACAAATGCTACTAGTCCGTGGATTTGCTTCTTTAGACTAACTGGCCACATTTCCCAGCTTTTTAAAAGTTTCCTGGCTTGTCACTTAAAGGCAGTTTTCAAATCTGCATTTAAAGCAAGCGGCGTCGAGCACCAAGGAAAGTAAAATAAAAAGACTTCTAACAAAATGGTTGTATAGAGCAGTGTTTTTCAACCTTGGCTACTTGAAGATGTCTGGACTTCAACTCCCAGAATTCCCCAGCCAGCAAATGCTGGCTGGGGAATTCTGGGAGTTGAAGTCCGGACATCTTCAAGTAGCCAAGGTTGAAAAACACTGGTATAGAGGGCTTTGATTTGTTGGCAAGTTCTGCAATTCCAGAAGTCTGTACATGTGTTGGGGCAAAGGGTCCCCTTTAATTCAGAACATAGAATAACAGGGTTGGAACTATACCCTAACAAATGACCAGGAAGGCTGAGTGCACTCAGACATAAAGATACCTGTTGTTGTTGTTGTTGAATACAGGACTGCTGGTGTGCACAGGCATGGGAGAGTTAGACTCATCTGTACAGGCAGCTCGGCCCTCCTGCCGGTGAGGTTGTAGGGAGGTGGGCAGGTCCTGCCAGGGAATGCCCTCCCTGCAGTCTTGAAGCTCTAAGGTAAAGGAATGGAAGATGTGCAGAAGACAATCAGTAAAGACATAAACTCTGTTAAACGTTGTCACCTTTAAAGCCCTTCATGGCTTGGGACCAGGTTATCTGAGGGACCGTCTCTTGCTGGTCACATCAGAGGTGAGTTGCTCCTGGTTTGGCCTGGATTGGGTGAACCGGTAGTGGTGGCAGCAGGAGGCTCCGCCACCTGCCCAGATGCTTCTGTGCATGCACGAGCGAACCGGTATTAAAAAAAAATGGAAACCCACCACTGGGTCACATCTTCCCGACCCATCAGAGCATGAAAGCAGGGAATGTTGTGGGTCCCATCCCCTAGGGAGATAGCAATAGCAATAGCAGTTAGACTTATATACCGCTTCATAGGGCTTTCAGCCCTCTCTAAGCGGTTTACAGAGTCAGCATATTGCCCCCACAGTCTGGGTCCTCATTTCACCCACCTCGGAAGGATGGAAGGTTGAGTCAACCTTGAGCCGGTGAGATTAGAACCGCTGAACTGCAGATAACAGTCAGCTGAAGTGGCCTGCAGTACTGCACCCTAACCACTGCGCCACCTCGGCTCTTACACCTGGTGGGATCCAGAAGAAGGGCCTTCTCCGTGATGGCTCCCTCTTTCTGGAACATCATTCCCCCAGAGATTAGAACAGCCCCCACTCAAGCACTCTTCCAGAAGGCGCTGAAGACCTGGTTCTGCTAGCGGGCCTGGAGAACCCAGAGTGGGATGGAGCCCATTAAATGGTTCCTGTGATCTGCTGTCGCTGAG
Organism: Thamnophis sirtalis; assembly: GCF_051295495.1. Classification (NCBI taxonomy): domain Eukaryota; kingdom Metazoa; phylum Chordata; class Lepidosauria; order Squamata; family Natricidae; genus Thamnophis; species Thamnophis sirtalis. The sequence goes on from NW_028261383.1 coordinate 161,022,372, forward strand.
GGGGGGGAGGCGGGTGATTTTATTATATTAATTTATCTGATTCTTTTATTAGTTTTATTGTTTTTAAATGCGGTTTTAAATTATGTAAGCTGCCTTGAGTCGCCATGGGTGAACATGGCAGCAACATAAATGTAATAAATAAAAAAATAAAAATAACCATATGAACTCAGTCCCAATTCTGGGGACTTACACCAAGCATGCCTTTATCCCTAGACTGGAGAATGTCTGGATCTTCTCAATGTTGCCGAATTATTCCCAAGATAGATTCACAGTTGCTGCTAGGAACTCCAACTGGAAATCTACCCTTCCTCTCTACTTGTTCTTCCCGAGGGAGAACTTAACTAAAAGCAAAGCCAGAGAGCTCATTTGGGACATTTAAAAAAGAGAAGAATATAGCAATGGATTGGGATGATGGATTAGGGAAAACCCAATAGCAAATCCTCACTCAACTATGAAACTAATTGGGTGGCTTTGGGCTGTCTGTTCCTATTGAACAGAATTTGCCTCAATGGTTGTTAGGAAGAAAAAAGAGAAAGGAAGGGTTGCATTGTGTATGTTGCTCTGAGCTCCTATTTTGAAGGAAAATAGGAGCTATAAATGACATAAAGATAAAAAAAAATACCCACTTTGCAGGTTATTCCTAGTCCCCCAGAGGATCCTAGGAATTGAAGTTTTCTGAAGTGAAGGCCCAAAATCTCCTAACAGAATTCTCTGAACCAAAATACATTACACTTTAACAAATGTTGTCAATCCAAGCTTATGGCAATATAGTAGTTGCAACACAAGTAGTAGCATTAATAGAGCAGAACTCAAAGTCTAAACGTTTTGGGTAAATGCTATATATACATATATATATATATATATATATATATATATATATATATATATATATATATATATATATATATATATATATATATATATATATATATATATATATATATATATATATATATATATATATATATATATATATATATATATATATATATATATACACACATACATACATACATACATACATACATACATACATACATACATACATACATATTTAGTGTCACAACCCCTGGTATGCCCCAACTATGGGAGGAAGCTAACCGCTTCCATTATCCGTCCATCGGCTCGTCACAAGAGTCCATCACGACAGAAACCCAATATTTTTACTGTTGCCTTTGTTACATTTGTTGTATTTGTGCTGATAAAGTCTCCCTTTATTTATTTATCAGCACAAATACAACATACATATATATATACACACACAAACACACACACAAACACACACACACACACATATATGTTTTTATTTGTGCTGATAAATAAATAAAGGGAGACTAGTATAGATCTATTTCAAGCTATTTAGCTCTCATCAGCTAGCCATACCCTTGCTGGGATTCGAACCTGTGCTGTATTGCATCTTAGGCAAATAAGATGCAATATCAGCACAAATATCAGCACAAATAAAAACACACATATAACAAAGGCAACAGTGGCTTGATTGCTTAGGGTCAGAGGTAGGGAAATTCACTGTGGTCTGTCCAGATCAAAGTTCCCTAAAACCTAGGAAAGAAACAATATTGCAATCAAAGAACCACCAAGGAGGAAGCTGAGACCCTGCTGAGACTGGCAGGGAAAGCAAACCCCATTCTCCCTCATACTGACGATATGTAATGAAATGTTTGCAAGAAAACAAGGTCGGAGAGCACTAAGAATCCAAGAGAGGGCTCTTTCTCAGCCAGGTTACTTGTAACATAAATGACCTTGACTTACAACTGGATGCTTAGCAACCAGTTGCTAAGCGACCCTGAGTTGCTTAGCGACCTCCGGCCACAACACACAGCCATATTTATGGCTGATTGCAGCATCTTACAGTCACGTTTTAGCAGGGTTTGGCTGAAAACCAGCCTTTCCTTCCAATCTTCAGCAAAACTGCGCCCATAGCAAACCACTGGCAGAATGGAACAGAGTGGGAAGGGACCTTGAAGGTCTTCTAGACCAACCCACTGCTCCGGCAGGAAACCTTATACCAGTGATGGTGAACCTATGGCACATGCTCCATCTCTGCGGGCACAGGAACCGCTGCCCAACTTAGCTCCACCGCACATGACCCCACACCCGGCACCGGCCACCTGATTTTCAGGTCTCTGCCGTGCAAGCGGGAGACGTGTGTGTATGGGGGGGGGGGGTTGCACACACATGCACGGGGGAAAGGGGCTCACACGCGCATGCACGAGGGTGGGGGAATGCAGGGGGCTGCAGCACACCCTCCCACCGCCCATTTTTAGTCTCAGGAGGCTGCAGGAAGGCCTTCTAGGCTCAAAACAGGGCATGGGTGGTGTGTGTGTGTCATGTGCATGTGCAGAGGGTGGGGGAGCACAGGTGCGCATGTGCAGGGTGCATTGCATCATGTGTGGGCATGCCCTGTTGTGTGCGTGCGTAATTTCGGCACGCGAGGAGAAAAAGGTTAGGCATCACTACCCTATATTTGTCATCTGATCTCTTCTTAAAAACGTCCAATGTTGGAGCATTCATGACTTCTGGAGGGAAGTTGTTCCAATGATTAATTAAAAATAAATAAATTAAAATGGCTTGATTAACAATCATGGCAGTCACTTAATGTTCATGGTAGCCACTTTATGATTGTTGTGTTAGCTTAACAATCACCCCCAAAAGATCATGAAATTGGTTTGTCATGTGACCGACCTGTTTTACAAATGTCATGACTTACAACCATGATGGGCAGGCCCCATTACAGCCGTAAGTCAAGGACTCTCTGTATAAAAGACTTGCCCTGCTGGTTTATTTCCCCCCCAATGCTCTTTTTCTAGTCCCCAATATTACTATTACTGGCCCTTTTTTTCTATTATTTTTTTAAAATCATTATTACTGATCATGTCAGAAAAAGGATCCCCTCTTTTTTTGCCCCTTTCTCCTGGCTTGGAGAAGGAGCAACATTTACTCCTGCCAACTCACCACATGGTTGTTCTGTGGATGGTGACAGTAAGTATCCATCATTGCCCTCTGGGAGTTCAAATCCATGCTTCCGGGCTGGTGGATACAGCGGGCTGGTTGGTGAAATGGAGCCCGAGTGAGGAGACCCCAAGTACCCCGAGGTGTAGGGGGAGAGGCAGGACTTGACTGGGGCTCTGCCACAGGTGTATCCAGGTGGAACCGGATGGTAGGCTGAGCCATAGCGAGGATAAGCAAATGCCTCTGGGTTATCTTCTGTTACTTTGGGCCTCTGGTGGGATGGATACCCATGGCCTAAATGAGTAGCCATCACATTGGACTCAAAGTTAAAAGCCTGGTGATGGGGCATGGAATGGGGCCCATAGCTGGCTGGCATTAGAATAGGCACCGGCTGACCACCCCGGTGGAGAGGATGATGAAGCATGGGTGGCCTTTCCACCCCCCAGAAGTCCGGTTCCTGATCCAGGTGTAAGTTGTAGAAGGAAGCCAGGGGCAGCCTTGATTCTTCCCGCGCCGCTTCTTGGCAATCTTGGCATGGGCATAAAAAGGTAGGCTGGTCCTCCAAGATAAGCAGCTCATTGGGCTCCCGCCGGTTAGGACTGTGAGGAGGCAGCAGCTCATGGCCGTAGGGGTAGGTGTGGGGCTGTAGGCCCTCCGAAAGGGAACGAAACACCCGTCGTTTCTCCTCATACCCCTCCGAGTGCAGGTGAGAGTGCCCCCCGTTATGGATGGGCTGCCGACGCTCCAAAACACTTTCCGGCCTGTAATAGGACATATTGCGGGGTCTCTCGGGACTGTGGGAGCAGTAATCCAGGCGACAAGAACAATGGCGGGCCAGGCCAGAACGTTGAGGTTGGTAGGAGAAAGAGCCTCCCGGCTGGCCTACATCTGACAGTTCATCTTCTAAGATGGCGGTTTCTCTCTCTTTAGTGGCAGGAGGGGAAACTGAATGAGAACAGGATCCCTCACTTGGCTGCTGAGACTGGACGCCAAAGCCTCCCAAGAGCCGATCCAACTCTTCCTTCTCAGCTGGTGTGGGCTGAGGCCTGGATGGAGGCGTGTTGTCTTCTGCCTTCTCCGTTAGCATAGAGGAGTGTCCGGAGTCACTGCTGATGGACAGGAGACGCCCTCCCTGCGGTGGTGGAGACTCCAGGCTTCCTGGACTGCCATTGCTGGAGGAGAAGTGACTCAGCTCGCTTTTCTTCTTGACCCGTGCATACAGGCTTCCGTCCAGAGGGCCCCGAGTGTGTAAGACATCTGCAAAGAGAGGAACCAGGTCAGAGGGTTGTGGGAGAGCTCAACATTTACTGTCTATGTTCTGACCGAGGCTTCCCAAGAGCATGAAGCAAACTCCTTGTCCCGACAAAAACCCCTTTATTAATTTACTGTGAATTCTGCTCATTCACATCCAGCAAAGTCACAGACTTTATCTGGCTTGGAGAGCTGACAGGCCGATAACTGCAAAACTTGGCAAGGAGTCCCAGAGAGTCATGAACCAATTAAGTGAACTAATTGTCTCCTGCAAACTCCACTCCCCTTTTGCTCCCCTTTTGTTTCCTCTGGGAGGGGCCATTCATCATCCACCTGTGGCCTTACTCCCAAATCAACCCCTGTTCTTTAGAGGTTCCCTTCATCTGGCAACTCTTTGCATGTGCACACTGGGAACAGGCTCCAGCTGTCTGTCTGCCTCACTGATGTCTGACTCTGAAGGCAGCTGATAATTGGCATACAGCTCTGGCCCCCTCTCTGCCTCCGACACAGAGCCCTCATCAGAGCCTTCCCCAGACTCCAGGACTGGCCCATGTTCCTCCCCAACCTCCTCACTGTCCGACTCTGCTGCCAGCTCTGCTGGCCGCTGGTGGATCACAACAGCCTAGATGCGGTTTTCAATTTCTACACTGAGCAGCTCATGCTTTCAAAGGTTTAGATGTTTACTTTTTGAATATGTGCATCGAAAAATATCCTCTAAACTTCTGTTTTGGGGTTCTGACTTTTTCCAAATAGGTCAGAATCAGAAGCGTTGTTTGTTCTTGGCTTCTGATCCCTAGCACATTTGAAACCAGCAAGACAGGATCCACAGTAAATAAACCATGACAGCAATTTTTGTGGTTTTTGCTAGCAGGAGGAAACAAGAAGAATGACAGAGCGATCGATGCAAAGCACTCCTTGCAAACAATTGTGCCAGAATTATGTGAAAATGATCCATGTTTTGACTCTTTGGAACAATATCTAATCTGGTTCATTTTTGTTGTTTGAGGACTGATTATAAAGCACAAAATAGATATATAACATAAATAAACTCATATGCTGTTAGTCCTCAGCTTCTAGCAATAGCACTTAGACTTATATACCACTTCACAGTACTTTATAGCCCTCTTTAAGCGGTTTAGAGAGTCAGCCTATTGTCCCCAACAATCTGAATCCCCTAAGCTTGGAAAGGCTGACTCAACCTTTAGCTGATCAGAATCAAACTGTTGGCAGTCGGCAGAATTAGCCTGTAATAATGGATTCTAACTGAGCCACCACAATTGGGAACAGAATTTTCACTGCTAAGCAAGGTAGTTGTTAAGAGAATCGTACTGATTTTATGACTTTTTTCCCACAATTTGTTAAGGAAATCACTGCAAATGTTAAGTGAATCGCACAGGCATTAAGAAAATCTGACTTCCTCCATTGATTTTGCTTATCCGAAACATTCTGCTCTTCCCAGAAGCCGGCTGGGAAGGTTGCAAATGGTGATCACATGACCCCAGGATGGTGCAACTATTGTAAATACATGCTGATAACCAAGCACCCAAATTTTGATCATTTGATTGAGGGAAATACTGCAATATTCATAAGTGCAAGGACTGATCCATACGTCATTTTTTTAGTGCCACTGTAACCATGAGTGGTCATTATACAAATGCTTGTAAGTCAAGGACTTTTTGTACTGAAATGAGCAGCAACTCAGTCGTTAGGTGAAGCGGTCGTTAAATGAAATTGCAATTGTGCTGAGGATCTTACTTCAACTTTTCTTTGCTTTATAGACCTGCAAAGGTCGTAAGTGCAAGAAATGATCATAAAGTGACTAATACAAAGTAAGTAATACAATGTATTACTGTTAGGTACCAAACATTTTTGTTTCTAAATTAGTAATCAAGTCAATCTATTTCACTTAAGTACTCTAGGGATTTTCCAATGGATTTCACCTCTAATTCAATGCAAGTAGTCCTCGACTTACAACAGTTCATTTAGTGACCGTTCAAAGTTACAACGGCCCTGAAAAAAGAGACTTGTGACCGTTTTTCATACTTACGACTGTCATCCTCATGGTCACATGATCAAAATTCAAGAGCTTGGCGACTGACTCTTATTTATGACGCTATCCTGGGATCATGTTCTGCAACCTTCTGACCAGCAAAGACCATGGGCAAGCCAGATTCACTTAACAACCCTGTCACTAATTGAACCTCTGAAGTGATTCACTTAACAACTGCGGCAAGAAAGATTGTAAAATAGGGCAAAATTCACTCAGCAAATGACTCAACTTAGCAACAGAAATGCTGGGCTCGATTATGGTTGTAAGCCGAGGATTACCAGTACCTATAGTACTGCTTAAATTTAAGTATTTTAGCCCAGCAGAGGGCAATAGTCCACTACTGCTTATCCAGAGATGCATTTACTTTGATAGATACAAACAGGAAGCAGGCTAAAGAAGCCCTTATTCAACCTCCCATTAATTTAAGTCACTGTTAGGCTCCATCCCCCCAAATGCATGGCATTCTCTAGCTACAAAAATCACATTTCTGAAACACAGTCCCGCTCTCCACACATCAGTTCTTGCTGGGAAGGCGGAGGGAGGAAGTTTGAGGCCATCCGGCTGGAATTTTTCTGAGATCTGACGCAAGCACACCACAGCGCTTAAATTGCCATTTAATGACTCCCATTGGTATTCTATTTGTTTTGGTTCTTAACAAGTTTACTTTAAATGGACCTTGGGAGGAAACTTGTAGTGGGTGGGGGTGGGGGGGGGAGAGATAGGCTGGTGGGATTACAGCTCCCAGGAACAAAACAAAAAAAAGAAGCCACCAATTTTTATATGCATGCATGTAGAAAGAGATGTTTTCATCTCTGTATCCAGAATGAGCTGGACTCAAACTCTTTTAAGAATTAAGAGAGAAGGAAATGAGATCAACTTAGTTCTGCTGTGATGAATGGTTGAGGCACAGCACAAACCTGCTATGACACAGCAAAAACTTGCACAACTGTGGCACAACTTACTTATCATAGCTATGGGAGCTAATATCCAACAACCTAAATTGGCTTAAAAGCCATTTCACCTATGCAAAATAAAGCGCTAACTTTACTCATGTTTCAAGGCAGAGTAGAAGGCACATACAGCCTCTACTAAATTGGTGGTTTTTTTACACTTTTCTCTCTCAAGACCCCTTCCCACTTTAAAAAATTATGGCAGACCACCCCAAAAAACTTTTGTTTGCATGGGTTATATTTCTCAACATTTAGCGCATTAAAAATGAAAATTACCGCTATCGCTTGTCAAGATTGTTTGATGGGATTTTTAACTGGTACTAGCTGATAGCCTGGCGGGTATTTATTTATCCCAACCCTCCTTCCATGAACGTCGCTGCAATTTCTAATGTTGGATTTTCCCCCTTACAAGAGAGTGCCCCCTTGTGGAGTGCTGTGAAGCCATTACCATGACAACTCCCCAGCACTGTACAGTAGAAGCCATTTTAAGACAGTACGGTAGAAGCTGTTTTAAGGCACAAGGGCTCTTAACGGAACACGTACACTAAGGGGTGTTAGGAGTGTCTTATCCCCCACAGTATTTGTTTCCAGAGATTAAGTAATCTATGTACCAAGTTTGGTTGAAATTGCTCAAAGCGTTCCAGAGTTATGGAACATACACACATACACAGGGCCATTTTTTAATATAAAGATTATTTTTTCACATAAGCTGAGAAATAATTTTGTCTTTGTAGACATGTTTGATTTGATTTTCGATTTTATTTGTCTTGTATGCCGCCCACTCCCAAAGGACTCCAGGCGGCTCACAATAGACAAGGGAAAGTGGGAAAACTAGACAAAGACAACACTTTAAAAACAAAACCGCAACATTCACAATTTCCGTGGGGCTGGATATTTCACAGGCCCCCCGGCCAGCTGGAGCAGCCAGGACTTGGTGGCTTTGCGGAAGGCCGGGAGGGTAGTAAGGGTCCGGATCTCGACAGGGAGATCATTCCAGAGGGCTGGAGCTGCAACAGAGAAGGCTCTCCCCTGGGGGGGTTGCCAGCCGACATTGGCTGGCAGATGGAATCCGGAGGAGACCTAACCTGTGAGATCTTATCGGTCTGAGGGAGGTAATCGGCAGGAGGCGGTGTGAGAGGCTCTTGAGGGATGCCCCAGGTCCTAGGACCACACTTTAATACTACTATAAACAAACATACGTTCTATGGGCCACGGTAACCAACATTCTGTACCAAAGATTTGCTCAGTTCTGCAATTTGCACACACTATGCCAATGTTTCCCAAACTTTTTACAGACAATTAAATAAGCATTCCCAAATGCCAGGGATCTGTCATTTAAATATACCCCTTATCTTTTTTACTTAGGAGTCCCCATTGTCACATCATATAATGACTAGAACTGAAGAAGCTTCATTGAGGAGAAGCGAAACATTTTCAAAGAAAAAAAAAACCCAAGAAAGTCTAAATTGCCTTGTGGGGGAAAAAAAGGCACCAAAAAGTTGCATTTGTATAGTCTTCAACTTTAAAGATTTTTTAAAATTAAAATTAGTACCCCTCAAATTAGTCCCAAATTATTGTACTGCTTGAGTTATCTTACGTAACCTCTATCAACAACTCATAGCTGAAACCTGCTGGTCAGAGATGCTTTTCAACATAACTCTTTTTTGGGGTTTCAACTATTGATCCATTTTTGTGAACCAGCTGACTGGCAGGAAATACTAGAACAGTGTTTCTCAACCTTGGCAACTTGAAGATGTCTGGACTTCAACTCCCAGAATTCCCCAGCCAGCATTCGTGAATGCTGGCTGGGGAATTCTGGGAGTTGAAATCCAGACATCTTCAAGTTGCCAAGGTTGAGAAACACTGTACTAGAAGGAACTAAGATGGCAAGCAGGCTTGGGCAGAAAACGGAGGCTGCAGTGAACCTCTACAGGCCATTGATGGTCTATAAGTCATAGTTTGCATCACTGCATTAGGCAAACAAACACCTATCCAATGCCTTAATATCAATTGCTGCTTCTACTGTAGAAAGGAATAAAAACAAGCCCTAGGACCAGGGGTGAAATCCAGCAGGTTCTGACTGGTTCTAGAGAACCGGTAGTGGAAATTTCGAGTAGTTCGAAGAACCGGCAAATGCCACCTCTGGCTGGCCCTAGAGTGGGGTGGGAATGGAGATTTTGCAGTATCCTTTGGAACGAGCTCCCCGTGGAGATTCGGACCCTCTCCACCCTTCAGGCCTTCCGGACGGCCGTGAAGACCTGGCTGTCTCAGCAAGCCTGGGGTTGAGTCCCCCCCCCCTACTCGAATCTGCTGTGTCTGTTGTGCTTTTAAACTGTTTGTATTGTCTGATTGTCTTTGTCTTACTTTTTGTGATTTCCCCTCCCTTGGCTTTGTTCAGCCGCCCTGAGTCCCTTCAGGGAATAGGGCGGCCTACAAATTGAATAAAATCCAAATCCAAATCCTTCCCTTGCCACGCCCACCAAGCCACGCCACGCCCACCAAGTCATGCCCGCAGAACCGGTAGTAAAAAAAAATTTGAATTTCACCACTGCCTAGGACTCTATTAAGCCCCACTCTATTCACCCTCTCCAAACATCATCCACAAACTAGTTTCATAGCAATTGTTTGGTCTGAAGCAGAACTCCTCCGGATGCTGAATTCTGCCTGATTTTCTTCCTTGCACAGGTGCAGAACAGCAGCCTAGCCAGTCATGATGTAAACTTGGAGTTCTAAGTATTTTGGAGTTCCCTTTTATACCTTCCAGGCTGTCCTCATACTGCAGGTTGAAGTTCTCGTAGGAATCCCAGCGGACGATAGGATCAGAGATACTGTAATCTATGGCAACTTCAGCATTGTTTCTATAGGTTTCTCGGCCTGTGAGGGGGGGAAAAAAGACAAGGTGGCCCCAAGAATATAGCAATAGCAGTAGACTTATATACTGCTTCATAGGGCTTTCAGCCCTCTCTAAGCGGTTTACAGAGAGTCAGCATATTGCCCCCAACAATCTGGGTCCTTATTTTACCCACCTCGGAAGGATGGAAGGCTGAGTCAACCCTGAGCCGGTGGGATTTGAACCGCTGAACTGCTGATCTAGCAGTAGCTTGCAGTGCTGCATTTAACCACTGCGCCACCTTGGCTCTTTTAGAAGATCAACAAGCAGTCTGCCTCTTGTATCTTAAATTTTCACAGCAAAGAGGGAAAATGTTTGTTGTGTGTCACCATTTTATACATACAGTATATCACAGTTGTGAGTATATCCCCCTCACATTTTGTAAATATTTAAGTATATCTTTTCATATGACAACACTGACATAGTGATCTTTAGTAGTGCAACAATTAAATTGATTTCAGAATATTATTTTAAAAAGATGCTACAAAACAGAGATTGGAAATCTTGTCCAGTTCCTTGAGCTGCTGAAAGACACTGGGAGATGACACAAGGACATTATCAGGAGAAAGCCTAGTGGAAAATGTCTGTCTTCTTTTTCATGGGTTGGAGTTATTTGAAGAATGAAATAGGAGAATGTCCTTTCAGAAGGGGGTTAAGAGTAAAAGTGAGTTATTTCTCTCCCTGAGGCCTCTCTGTCCTATTCGTGTGTTTATTTGGGGGTGGGGGGGATGAAAAAATAAACATTGTGATATTAAAATTTAGCCTCTAAGCCAAAGAGGCCAACCAAAAATAGAATTTTATTGTTTTTCATTCTGCAAGAACAAAACCTTCTAGATTGTGGTTGGCTGCATCTCTTCTTCTTTCCATTTCCTGCTGCCTTCTCAACTCTTTGTCCCAATCACAGAATATATTCTACCCTGACTATAATTTCAATTGAGAAAACATGCAGCAGGAAAGGCGGCTGGCAGCCGATGCTCTCTCTACTGCCAAAAGAGCCATAGCTGGTGCGATAAGAATTAAGAGTCTAAGCAAACAGAAAGCCACCTTATCTCCTCTGCTAAGTCTTGAACTCTTGAAGGAAAGGTTAAACATTGAACAAATACCTACAAAAATAAGTAGATCCCAAGGCACTTTCTCTGCAGAGAGATCAATAGAATTTCCAGGCCAATAGCTGCATTTCTGCATCTCCTGCAGGCTGGAGTCCAAAAGGGAAAGCTTAACGTGACTCTATTGGGCTGTGATAAATGATTGGTGATGCATTCAGTGGGCTGGTCTTTCTCTCAGATGACCTTCACTAAAAACTGATGCCCTCCAGGTGTTTTGATTACTACTACAGGAATTCCAGGCCAAATGAAGGTTGACAATTCTTACCATCTGCAGTGCTGTTTTTGATTAATTCCGTGCCTCCGTCATATTTATCTATTTGCGTTTCTACTCCATATTTCTACGCTGTCTCCAATCGGCACCCTTCCACATAGGTCTGACCTAAACCATCCCAAAGAGATGGTGAGAGGGAAGAGTACGTCCTGCTGATCTCAGGGACACTGCAAAGTCCCTGATTGATCCAGAAGAATCTCTTTTTGCTGGCAACAGAAGTGCAGCCATTGAAGCTGCTGAAGTTGGGACAGCTCCGGAACGGGAAGAAAACAGAAAGAGAAAGTGTGTCCATCTGATGAAGAAATCTTATTATAAAAGAGACTATCCCCCAAAAATTAAAGCTAAATTAAATTTGAAAACAGAAGAGAACAAGTGGCAAAATTAAGCTACATTAGACAGTGTGTTATCCTTTTTTTAAAAAAAATCTTTTACGGATGGAACTTTTGCAAATGTTTCCTATTCTTTAAATTGAACAGATTAATTTTTCTTCTACTACTTTTTATATTCTTTTTTTATAGCTATGGATTAAAATCTTTTTCCTTATTTTCATAATGCTGGATTGGATGGTGATTTTTTTTGCTCCATTTAAAAAATTTGTTTTCTTTAAGCCTGGAATATAAAGAAGATATAAAAGGAATATAAAGAGGGCTGTAATAACAGAAGGAAAGGAAGTAACACTGCCATTTGGAGGCTGGAGGCTTGGAAGGCTTGGAAATAGTGTCTATTCTTTTTTCTCTTTGATCATTTGATTTTGCATTTCAAGGTTCCTCATCTTGTTTACAGAGAGTGATAGTGAGAAGAGCATGGATTGTTTATACAGGTGCTTTTCAGGAGCTTCATTGGCAGCTGGAGTGGAGTGAAAACAAAACCTTGTCTTGAAAGATTATAAATGAACTTGCTTTAAATTTAATAAAAAAAATTAAATGCCAGAGTGGCAGTATTTACAAGTTGGAAGAATGGCGCAACATGAAAAAGAAACATTGCAAAAGATTATGTTTGAAATTCAAAAATTATTAAAAGTAACAGAGAGAATTGAGAAGAGATTGGAGAAAATTGATCCTAGAACAGCAAAATTTGATGGAAAAATTGAGGATGTTCATCAAATGAAGAAAGTGGAGGTCTAAAAACTGAAGGAAAAAATAAACAAAGAGACAAGAAAATTGTCGATACTGACAGTGAACTGAGTGTGGTTGGAAATGGAAAGAGTGGAATATGGAAAGGGGAGATTGATGGACTGGAGCTCTACCCCAGATCTCAAAGTATAGAAGAAGAAAAGAGAGAAGAATTCATGGAACTAAGGAGAGAAATTTTGTCAGAAGCACTAATGATAACCAAAGATAAGCTGATCGAAGAAGCAGATGGAGGGTTTCGAGCTTATACAAGATATGCAATAAGCTATAAGTTGCAAAGAGAAGTCCATACAAAACTTACTAAGAAAATAACCAGAATACTAATGCCACAAATGGCAAGAGACATAAGACTACACTATTACTGGAAAGATACACGTTGATGTAATGAAAGCTTATAATAAAAAACTAAGTAAAATTTAGTAAAATTTAGAGCATTATGTATAAAATGAAGTGGTAATGGATACAGTTAAATAATTGATTGATAATGATAATGATAATAATGCATATATATATATATATATATATATATATATATATATATATATATATATATATATATATATATATATATATATATTGGTTTGATAAGAGGAAATTTGATATAAATTGCAAATGGTGACTAAGAAAGGAGGTTTAGAAACTCTGTTATTAAATATAACCATTTTTTATATAGAACATGTTATAAAGATGTAATGTTACCGGATGATATTGGGAAGAGCTAATGGAATGCCATTATGTGGTTTTGCTTTAAATTTGGAATATTTTATATAAAAGGACGTAAAAACAATTATAGTCAAATGAAGGTTAAGGTATGATGACAGTTATATATATATGTTTTTATCATATATATTTTAAATATATATATTTTAAATATATAATATATATATATATTTTAAAATATATGATTTGATATGAATTGTAGGTGATGACTGTGGAAGGGATGCATGGAAGTTTTTGTAACCAATCGACACACTTTCTATAATTTGTAATGGTATATGGTTTTGTGGGGTTTGTGTGTGTGTGTTTTGTCTGTTTGTGTTTATTCAAAAATTTAAAAAAATCTTTAAAAAAATGGATGTGTCCATTTTCTATCTTTTTTAGGACTCAAAGAGTTGCTATTCATTGAACTACATCCATTGCTCTTTAACTGCTGTTCACTCACCTTTAATTTTCTCTGGACTAGAAGAGAAGACAAATTCCACACTTGCTTCAAAGGGAAATCTTTCATCTACGGAGGGAGGAAGAAAAGAGAAATAGTTTGGTACATTTGAACTGTGTCTAGCCAAAGTGTTCGCCTTCCTTACATGTCCCATTTCCATACAGACTTAATTTATAATTCTTTATTATGATAAGAAATGCAATAAGCCTTCCTATCCATAATGCACTTGTCTAATAAGAAGATAATTCCAAAGAATGAATCACACGAAACTCACACAAAATATACAACACTGTGGGGACCATAGAACACTTTTTGGCCACATGACTCCAGGAATATTTTTAAGAGAAGAAACAAAACACAACCATCATGAAAACAACACATCCTGGGACAAGATACAACTATAAATCACACCAAATTGCAAATGCATTTTAAAAGCTGCATCAATGCTCCCAGATGGATGCAACTGAATTGGATGTCTAACTGAATGGTTCTGCCAACAAGCTAAAGCCATTACCACCAATTAAAAATTCCCCTTAGGGAACAATTCTAGCAATCCAGAACCAGATGCCATCAAGACCTCAAGAATAACAATGGCATAATAATCACGCAAGCTAACAAAGCAGCCGTTGTCATTGTGAGTAAGGTGGATTACGTCAAGGAAACCAAGAAGCAACTCTCCAACACCACATTATATCAACTGACTTCTTACAATAACATAGCAGAAATATTATGCAAGTTGATAAAAGATTTCCTAAGAACAAACATTGTTTTTACATGGAGACACCGCAAGAGTCCTGATTAGGCATTTTCTACCTACTTGCCAAAATACACAACCCTAGTAAAGCAGGCCATCCCATTGCTTAAAGCATTAGAAAGATCACAACTGGAAAATCAGGTTTCATGGACTTTGTGTTCAGACTTTATACCACCAGCACTACCGGCTGCATAAGAGATCCCACAGATTCCCTTAAAAGACGGGATATCAGGGATGGTCAGCAAAACAGCGTCATTTTAGCCACCATGTATGTTGATAGATCTCCAACAAACATGGACTTCAACCCATCCTGGACATCATCACCATGCCAAAAAACATGCCTTGCCAACAGACTAGGTTACTTTGTACTCACCCATAACTACTTCATCTTTGACAATGCAAATGAGTGGTACAGCTTCCAAATGAGTGGAGCAGCCATGGGCACACAGAAAACTACTCCATATGTCAATATATTTCCAGCTGAGCTAGAGCAACAATTTCTCATGTCTTACCTCCTTCCTTTATTTGAGATTTACTAATAACCTTTTCATGATTTGGACCCAAAGAATTTATCATCAAATTCTATCATGAGTTTGACCTCCATGCCCCTATGAACCTCACCTTCCCCCCTATGTATAGAATAAGTTTATTACCACAAAGTTGCCACAAAGAAGAGGGAGTCAACTTCTCCAAAGCACCTGAAGGCAGGGCAAGAAGCAATGGATGAAAACTAATCAAGGAGCAAAGCAACCTAGAACTAAGGAGAAATTTCCTTGACAGTTAGAACAATTAATAAGTGGAACAACTGGCCTCCAAAAGTTGTGGGTGCTCCAACATTGGAAGTTTTTAAGAAGAGATTGGACAACCATTTGTGTGAAATGGTATAGAATTTCCTCCTCTCAGGCTAGAAACCATCTCTAGCCTTGGATTCTTATTTGATTGAGGATGTTATCTGGAACCCTGACACCTGCCCGAGCAGGGGGATTGGACTAGAAGACCTCCAAGGTCCCTTCCAACTCTGTTATTCTATTCTATCTTGATGTCATACACAATGGACATATAACTACCACCTTATACATGTAACCTACAAATCACCATGCATATCTTACATGCTTTCAGTTTCTACCCAGAAAACATTATCACCTATAGCCTAGAGCAGCAGTTCTCAACCTGTGGGTTGTGACCCCTTTGGGGTTTGAATGACCCTTTCACAGGGGTCACCTAAGACACGGGCGCATGCTGCCCTCTTCTCTCTGATAGCCGCCTGGTTAAAAAGCCACCCCCTTGGTGTTTTTTCCTGGGGAGCTCCGCAGAACATCCCAAGACCGATGCCACCACATCTGCCCTCTTCAGGGACAGGTCCTCTTCAAAAGGACGAGGCCCTGCTGGTCCCCTTTGCGTTCCTCGCCTTCCAGCCACAGCCCCACGCTGTGGAAAACATAGGTGTGCGCACGCCCCGCACAATTACAGCCTGGAGCAGGACCAAAGCCCCTCTCCCAACTGGCCCTTCCTCCCTCAGAGGGCTTTGGGGGGGTGGGGGGGAAAGCTTCTGCAGAAGCCCGGGTGAGTGAGAACAGGTTCCTGCTGTTACAAAGTCTCTGAGGCTGTAATTGTATGGGTTGTGTGCGTGCACCTATGTTTTCCATGGTGTGGAGCTGCGCCGAGGCTCTGGGTGGCCAGAGATGACTCCAGAGCCCATCCGTGGGAGGTGGGGTCCCCCTCACATTCCTCATCTTCCCAGATGGGCTCCGGAGTCATCACCGTCCGTGCAGAGCCTTGGCGAGGCTCCATGCCATGGAAAACATAGGCGCGCGGACCCTCCCCCCCCCACAATTACAGCCTTGGATTCTTCATTATTAGCGGGAACTTATTCTCACTTGCCTGGGCTTCTGCAGAAGCTTCCCTCCAAAGCCCTCCAAAGCCCTTCGAGGGAGGAAGGGCTGGTTGAGATAGGGGCTTTGGTCCTTCTCCGGGCTGTAATTGCACATAGGCGTCCCCGCGCCTCGTTTTCTATGGTGTGAGGCCATGGCTGGAAGATGAAGAACGCAAGGGGGACCAGCGGGGCCTCGTCCTTCTGAAGAGGACCTGTCCCCGAAGAGGGAAGATGTGGTGGCATCGGTCTTGGGATGTTCTGCAGAGCCCCCCAGGGAAAAATGCCGCTGCCAGGTACTTTTAACCATACATTTTAGTCCCATGACTGCAGAATACTGCAAAAAATCATAAATGCAGGCCAGTTGTTGAGTGTTTCAAATGTGATGGGAACACTCAACAAGGTGATCACAGTATGTGTGTCTGTGTCTCTCTCTGTGCGTGTGTGAGAGAGAGAGGGAGGGAGGAAGGGAGAGACAGACAGACAGAGACAGACAGACAGAGACACACACACAGAGACACACACACAGAGTGAGTGATTAAGTGAGTGAGTGAGAGACAGACAGACACACTCAGAATGACAGAGAGAGAGACACACACAGAGAGACAGAGAGGGGGAGAGAGACAGAGACAGACAGAGAGAGAGACACACATAGAGAGAGTGAGAAACACACACACGGACATAGAGTGACAGCGATGGGGGGAGGGAGGAAAGAGTGATACAGAGAGACACAGACAGACACACAGAGAGAATGACAGATAGAGACAGAGAGGGAGGGAGGGAGAGACAAAGAGTCACACACAGAGAGACAGACAGAAAGAGAAAGAGAGAGAAAGAAAGGAAGGAAGAAAGAAAGAAAAAAGAAAAAGAAAGAAAGAAAAAATAACTGGGGGAGAGAGAGAGAGATGAAAGAAAAAAGAAAGAAAAAGAAAGAGAACTTTTGACCACAATTGAACCCAAAATTTTGGTTGCTAAGCAAGAGCGTCGTTAAGTGAGTTTCACCACATTTTGTGCAACTGTGCAGTGAGTTGGATACACCGAACAATGCTCTGCTATTTCACATTGTGCATACTGTCGCAAAATGTAGCAATGTAGTTTACTGTTGTTATATTAAGTCTGTTACCCATGCTACATCATGCTTCAAGTCAAAATTTCATTTATTTGTAATTAGAAATAAATATTTCACAATATATAATTACATATTGTTTTTGTGATTAATCACTATGCTTTAATTATGTTCAATTTGTAATAGTGAAAATACATCCTGTATATCAGATATTTACATTACGATTCATAACAGTAGCAAAATTACAGTTATGAAGTAGCAACGACAATAATTTTATGGTTGGGGGTCACCACAACATGAGGAACTGTATTAAAGGGTCACGGCATTGGGAAGGTTGAGAACCACTGGCCTAGACTATGCTAGAACTGCACTTCTTCTGAATCATTTGACAGCTGATGGAATTGAACCAGGTTTCCAAAGACTAAACCGCCCAAGATCAATAAACTAATCAAAAGAGCCAAATTGATTCTCAGGGAGGGCCTATTAAAAGACAGGCTATTAAAGCAGAAAAAGATAACATCACTAGTTGTCACCCACAGCTCAACTCAAACTCAACTCAAACTGCTCAAATGGCATTATTAATAATTTACAGCTCATACTGGATAATGACACTTCACTTTTTCAGACACTGGGTGGCAGACCCGTACATGAATACAGACAACTCGAAATAGATTCTCCAAGTAATAAGAAACAATAGGACCATGGTGCTAACAGGGAAGAAGACACTGCTCAAAACTCAGATTTCTACTTTACCCCCAAACCTCCATTGCATTTTCACCAATAGCACCACCATGGATGCCAACAAGTATACTCACAAGTAGCAGTCACTTTCTTGTGAGATGGGTGGCTATACAAATATAGCCCAGCCCAACATAACATAACAAAACAACATAAAACCTAACCTAACCCAACCTAACATAACAACATAAAACCTAACCTAACCCTAACCCTAACCTAACCCAACCTAACATAACATAAAACCTAACCTAACCCTAGCCCTAACCCTAACCCAACCTAACATCATAAAATCTAACCTAACCCTAACCCTACCCAATCTAACCCAACCTAACATAACAACATAAAACCTAACCTAACCCTAACCATAACCCTAACCCAACCTAACATAACATAAAACCTAACCTAACCCTAGCCCTAACCCTAACCCAACCTAACATCATAAAATCTAACCTAACCCTAACCCTACCCAATCTAACCCAACCTAACATAACAACATAAAACCTAACCTAACCCTAACCATAACCCTAACCCAACCTAACATAACATAAAACCTAACCTAACCCTAGCCCTAACCCTAACCCAACCTAACATCATAAAATCTAACCTAACCCTAACCCTACCCAATCTAACCCAACCTAACATAACAACATAAAACCTAACCTAACCCTAACCATAACCCTAACCCAACCTAACATAACATAAAACCTAACCTAACCCTAGCCCTAACCCTAACCCAACCTAACATCATAAAATCTAACCTAACCCTAACCCTACCCAATCTAACCCAACCCAACCTAACAACATAAAACCTAACCTAACCCTAGCCCTAACCCTAACCCAACCTAACATAACATAAAACCTAACCCTAACCATAACCATAACCTAATCTAACAACATAAAACCTAACCTAGCCCTAGCCCTAGCCCTAGCCCTAGCCCTAGCCCTAACCCTAACCCAACCTAACCCAACCTAAATAACAACATAAAACCTAACATAACCTAACATAACCTAACATAACTTAACATAACAATCTAACATAACCTAACATAGCCTCTACAAGGTTTTCTCAAATGTAATAAATGCCACCATCTGCTGACAATGCTCCTCTGGATTCTATGAAGGACAAACATTGTGCAAAAGAATTGAAGGATGTAAGTTTAACACAAGGACTCCAAACAAGGACAAAGTAAGATCAGAACATTTCAACTACCTAGGACAATCTACTGAGGAGCTCAGTGACCATTTGGGAAAAAGGGAGACTTTAGCAACACTATTGAACAAGAGGACGCTGAAGTCACTACATCAAAAGTAGTTACTATCACCAGAAGGCAGTATATGAACAGTTTCACCCTTATTGGGACTCATCAAATGTGTGTAGCCAGCTTCCTTTAATGGGGTCAGAGGTGGTATTCTGCTGCTTTGCCCCGGTTCAGGCGAACCCATAGCAGCAGCGTCGGAAGGCTCTGCCCATCCGCCCAGATGTCATCACAGACGCTCTGAGCACGCGCAGAAGTGCCGCACACGACCGCTCCCGGTTCCAAACCGGTAGCAAAGATAAGAGGAAACCATTACTGAAGGGGCCCAAATCCTCTAAGAGGAATTGAGCTCATGGACCCTTGTATCATTGAGATGACTACAGTTTCAGGCAACCTCAAAAGGTCTCAACAAACACAATTTTTTCAACATATTATATTTGTTAATTTACCTCACATGTAACCTGCATCATTAACCTGTTTCCCCTTCCCCTTCTCTTACCCCCACCCTCACCCTAATTTAAATCCTTCCTTACTCTTTGCCACTTTGTACATTTGATGAAGTGGGCTGCCACTCCAAAACGCTTATGCCTTTCAATAAAAGGTGCGCATTGGAAAAAGTGCTGTCTGACTCCTGGTATTTTGCATTACGTGCTGTAACTGTTTTGCCCCATATTAACACGCATGGCTCTTTGCTTCTCTGTCCCCAAAATCCATTTCTCTGCTCACCTCTCCAGGCTTCATCCAACTCGTCTTTGCTGAACCAGAGTTGGGCGCTGTGGATGGTACAAGTGTGAAACTGGATCCAAAAC
This sequence comes from Thamnophis sirtalis, assembly GCF_051295495.1. Taxonomy (NCBI): domain Eukaryota; kingdom Metazoa; phylum Chordata; class Lepidosauria; order Squamata; family Natricidae; genus Thamnophis; species Thamnophis sirtalis. The sequence goes on from NW_028261383.1 coordinate 161,042,642, forward strand.
ACAACATCTCGCTCTCCCCCCTGCAGATGCTTATGGTAGCATTTCACCTGGAGAGGAAAGGATGACCGAATCAGTAGAGAGCACAGCTGTTCCAGCCACCTGGTCTGGCTTTCTTGAATCTGCTCATTCAAAAGTAATAGTTATTTGCAAACAGTGGTCCCAAACATACACTGCGTAAAAAGGTCTAAATCATAAAAATTTCATCTGTATTTTTCTATATAGCAAAGCTATACAGGTAGTCCTCGACTTACAACAGTTCGCTTCGTGCCCAATCAAAGTTACAACGGCACTGAAAAAAGTGACTTTTGACCGCTCTTACGACCGGTGCAGCAGCCCCATAGTCATGTGATTTACATTTGCCTGCTTAACAACTAGTTCATGTTTAAGACAGTTGCCATGTCCCGGGGGTCATGTGATTCCCCTTTTTGCCCTTCTGTCAATAGAGAATCCAGATTCACTTAACAAACCCTGTTACTAATTTAGCAACTGCAGTGATTCACTTAACAAATGTGTCAAGAAAAGTTGTAAAGTGGGGCAAAACTCACTTAATAAATTTCTCACTTATCAACATACATTTTGGGTTCAAGTGTGGTCGTACATTGGATAGCACACACACACACACACAAAATCACCGTGTTTCCCTGGAAATAAGACTGGATCTTATTTTCTTTTGGCCTTATTTTTGGGGAGGTCTTATTATTTTTGAGGTGCAGGAGGCGGTGAAGGTGGTCACTTCATGGCTGCTGCTGTGTTGCAATATTTTCGGGGAGGGCTTATTTTAGCACATGCACTCAAAAGCCCAATTGCGTGGCCAACTTGTAAAATGTGGTGAAACTAACTTAACAACGCTCTTGCTTAGCAACTAAAATGTTGGCTCAGAAACTCTGGCATTTGAAGCACACAAGTCTTAAAGCTGTCAAGTTACAAGACCCTTGCACCCCTAACCCTTTATGGGTGCAAACGTGACAGCTTTAAGACTTGTGGACTTCAACTGCCAGAATTCCTCCTCTCGCTCTTTATCTTGATGGTGTGTGGACAGGCGGGGGGAGGGAGCTGGAACCGGTTCTAAACGGCATTGTAGATTTGTGGAACCTCTTGTATAGAAGAGGTTAGAACTGGCAGGAACCCACCCCTGACACACACACACACACACACACACACAAACACACACAAAATCTTTTGAGGACTTATAGCAGGAAGGGCATACAAAGATTAAGTTCTTATGCCAGGCTGAATAGAAAAGGCAGTAGTGATGGGCAATTAATTCAATATTTTTGCAGAGGGATATTAAATCTTATTTTTAACAAATAATTAAGGCAGCATGTGGGCCATGGCTAATGTGAAATCTTTTCTTTACATCGGGCTAAGAATGTTGGCAAGATAGGAAGCCACTGAAAAAGGTCTTTCAAGTAAAATCAAGCTATATATTTTGGGTTATTTTTACTTATTTTCCCCCCTGAAGATCTTGATTTTTGATTTGGGGTTTCAATTCTGACAGGGCTTTTTCAAACTTAGTTGAAGTTCACACATTAAGTATACAAGTCACAGGATTTAAAGTCTGAATTTAGCTCAGCTGTCTATATATTGTATTCTGTAAGGTTAGGGAACAAGATTAAAAAAAAACTAGCTATATGCCTGCCTCTGTATGGTCTCTTAAGCCTTGGTGCTTCCTGCACAACCACAGCTGAAAAAATTGGTTTTGAAGGCTTCCAGAGTACAATATTTGCAAACTTATGCAACACAGATGAGACCACTCATCCTCCCTGCTCTATTGCTCTTATTTTCTACCAGAACATGCATATTGCCAGTACAATAAAAAATATGGAAAAAAATTGAAGTTTTACGATTAAAATAAAGGGGTGTCAATCCATGGAGGAAGGGATCAGGATTTTTGTTTAGGGAGTAACCCTGGGAATGGTACCAGATGTTGCTTTCATATTAGGCAATATAATTTTTCATCTCAGGAAAAGATGGCAAGAGGTTACTGTTGGCAATTTCAGACACTTTGTCACAGGGTGTTGGATCAGCCCAGCATATATTGTGCGATTTCAGACGGTTGTGTGCCTGTCTTTCAACTCTGCTCCCAGAGCTATTCTGTTTGGGAAAGCTGTCAAGTCCATCTCTTTCAAACTCAACTCTCAGTTGCACTTATCAACTCCTGGCGCCTTGTTATCCGTTACCTGGCAGGTTACAGCATATGACGGTAACAGCTTTAGACCTGGGCCTTTGAAGCCCACTCCCCGCTCCTCTCAGGTATCAGTTGCATGATGAGCTTGGACAGATATTGGATTCAAAGAGATGTCATGATTCTCAGGTTTAATGCCCTTTCAAAATGCGCTGCCTGCACACGTTTGGTGGGCTTGTGTACACGGTGAGTTTTAATCTAAGGGTCTGACCCTTAGGGTCAAAACCATCTCTGAATCGTAGCAGAGCTCTGATTGGCTGACACTTTCATGCCAGCTTGTGACATTCAGAAACGGGGAGGGTGGCAAAGCCAGAGGTTTATCCCTTGGTTTGCTCAACACATTCTACACAGCTGAACCAGGCGTCTACCAACTACTGACAAACTAAAACAAAGTTCAGGGAAGCAAATGGTGGGGATTGCCAAAGTAAAAGTGGGAGGTAAGAAATTTCTGAGCTTTGGGGGAAAGGGGAATGGGACAACTTGCCACAGCCAACTTGCTGTGGCCAACTCACTATGGACAACTGGCCGCAGTCAACTCATTGCAGGACAATTTCACAATTCTATTTAATTATTTACAATAAATAAAGAAATATTTTAATTTTCGCCATTCACATTTCATTCTGTCTCTTCTTTTGCCTCCTTTCTCTGATTATTCTGTTTTGTGAAGTACCTGTAGTTCGCCCATGAGGCCAATGTTGAGAAAAGACACGGACACGAGCTTTCTCGGGATGAGGCAACCCAGATTGGGGTCTGGAAGCCCCTTTTATTGAGATAGGACAAAGGCAGGAGGAGCAATCAGCATGTGATTTAAGACAGCCTGTCAAACTACACTTGCTAATCTACTGCTCAGGGAAGTTCTGTCTATATATGGTCAAATCCTGTTCAGGATGTTTTATCTTTTGGGACTTGTTTTTTCCTGTGTGGTTCAGCGTGGCTGCGCATGCCCTGTTATGCACTGGGCCATGGGTGACTGCCACACCTACACAAGGAGTTATATGACAACACTGTTTCATCATTTGTTTGACATTAGTGTAACTCTTGTCCTGCAACAAGTTGTCCGTGACAAGTTGGCCATGGCACGTTGGCTGTGGTTAGTTGGCCGTGGCAAGTTGACTGAGGCGAATTGACCTAGAGAACAGTGTTCATGTGACAAGCTGTACTTTCTGTCTTCCAAATCAACTTAGTGTCTCTGGCAAAATATACAGCTATACAGAATAAATTTGAAAAATTCCAGATATGCCCAGTGAGTTGACTTAAAGAATGAGAACAACCTGGAATCTTTACCAATGAACGTGTTTTAAATTTTTGAAGGAAAAGGGTACACAATGTGACTCTCGGAATCCACTTTTGAAGTAATCTGAAGTGCACATTCTTGCCTAAGTATGCAAGAAATGCGTAGCAAGTTCAAATTGAGATCCACCTAACATAGGTAGTTTTTTAAAATAGAAATTCCAGTGCCCAGTAGGCAATATCTGGCATACTGAAAATTAGCTACTGAGTGGCTTCTGTGAACTCCTAGATTAAGCACATATACCTGTATTTATCAATAATCATTATATCTTATTTTTTATTTTTTTTATCTAAAGTGTGCAGGGAAGAGGAAGAAATATGATAAAGGGTCTGGTGGCTAAATCATATGACAATTGATTGAGGGAGCTAGGAATGTGTATCGAAAAGGATGGGAGACATGATAACTGCCTTCCACTACTCGAGCGGTTGTTACAAACAGAGGGGATTGATTTATTCTCTGAGACACCAGAGGGCAGGATAAGAAGTAATGGGTAGAAGCTTGTTAAAGAGAGAGTCAATTCAGAATTAAGGAGAAATTTTGTGACAGTGAGAACAATTAATCTATGGAATAACTTTCCTCCCAAAGTTGTGGGTGATCCCTTACTAGAAGTTTTCAAAAATAGACTGGACAACCATTTGACCAGGATAGTATAAGGTCTCAAGACAGAAGCAGGGGGTTCAACTAGGAGACCTCTGAGGTCCCTTCCAGTACTATGAATCTATGTTCTATTCATTCCCAGAATGATAAATACAAGGATAATATTAAAAACCCCATTTACAGTATTTTCCATTGCTATCTCTGATTAAGTATACTATGTTCCTAGTACTAGGCTTGCTGGAATAACAACAACAACAACAAATAACAAAATACAAAGACCTACAAATAGAAATAGAATGACTATGGCAAAGGCAAGCAAGGGTAGTACCAATAATAATAGGTGCCTTGGGTGCAGTCCCAAAACAACTGGAGCACCTCTTGAACATCACAGGCATTGACAAATTTGCCATCAGTCAATTGCAGAAGGCAGCTTTACTTGGAATTGCTTCCATCCTGCAACAATGTCTGTACTACCACCAAACATCCAGATTTGCCTTTCCCAGGTCCTTGGTAAGGACTTGATAGGTAGACAAAAATGCCAAACCCAGACTGAACATCTGGCTGACTGTGCTGTTATTATTATATACTTTATTCATTAAACATGAAACTCAGCCAACTGAACATTAAAAAATGCATTACAAATACCAGTGACTGATGCTAATGGTTGATACAGTTTGCTGCTAGTGTCCTAGGTATCAACCAAGTACTTTCTTAAAATATACAATGTTCCGAGTAGCGCAGTTTTTTGCAGTTCCGCTGATGTTATTGCAGGAAGCATTATTGCGTGGTTAATCTTTGGTGAGATTCACAGCCTTTGGGGCTGGTTGTTTTTATTACTACTACCACCACTACTACTACTACTACTACTACTACTACTATATACTTTATTCATTAAACGTGAAACTCAGCCACTGAACATTCAAAAACGCATTACAAATACCAGCGATTGGTGCTAATGGTTGATACGGTTTGCTGCCAGCGTCGTAAGGTATCAACCAAGTACCTTCTTAAAATATAAGATGTTTCGAGTAATGCAGTTTTTTTGCAGTTCTGCTGGTATTATTGCAGGAAGCTGAAATTTGTTGATGTATCTTGTAAAATACTTGGACATGCCCCGATGACAATGGGTATCACTGTTACATGCTTCATCCATAGCCGTGTAGTTTCGATGGCCAGGTCACAATATTTCATTATTTTTTTCTAGTTCTTTTTCTTCAACTCTGGCATCTCCAGGAACAGCGATATCAATAAACTGTACACTTTGGCCCTCTACAACTGTGATATCTGGCATGTTGTGCTCCAAATGATGATCCATTTGTATTTGAAAGTCCCACCTTTTCATTTTCGATAACTTTCTCCACTTTATGTTCCTATGACTTTCCGGATACAGGTAAATCATATTTTTTACATAATGACCAGTGGATTAATTTAGCAACTCGGTCATGTCTAGTAGCTTTGTAATCAGTTTGTGCGATTTTGCTGCATTCACATATTAAATGTGAAACAGTTTCGACTTTGTTATTGCAAAGTCGGCAGTTTGGGTTGTCAGTGGATTTTTGTATCTTCGCTTTCATGGCATTAGTTTGTAGTGCTTGTTCTTGAGTAGCCAGTATTAAACCTTCTGTATCTTTCTTGATAGTTCCCATCTTAAGCCATGTCCATGTCAAGTTGTCATCACATTTTCCTTCAATGTTTTTCAAGTGCTGTCCATGCAAAGCTTTGGTTTTCCATCTATTTAATCTGCAATCCAGCTGTTTTTCCTTATAGTCTGCCTTTGTTTCTGTCGTTTTTATGCTGTTCTCCGTTTTCACAGCCTGCAGCTATTTTTCTGTACTTTGGTTCACATAATCACTCAAACTTCATTTTTCTTCTTCTACACTTTGATGGATTTGCAATAGCACCCTGCCCCTTATTTTTCTTGGCAGGTACAACCTGTCGATGTCACTTCGTGGATGTAAAGCGTGTTTTGTACATATGCAAAAGTTTGCGTGTTTTCCGGTCCAAGTTTTCCAGTTCAGCCAGAGTCCAGTTGATGATTCCAGCTGAGTAGCCTATCACTGGAACTGCCCAAGTATTAATGGCTTTAATTATGTTTCCAGCATTCAGCTTTGATTTTAATATTTTACGGACCCTCCTGATGTATTCTTTTTGTGTTGAGTCTTTGACCTTTCCATTCAAGATGTTATCTGCTTCCAATATGCCTAGGTACTTGTAACCATCATCCTTTGCTAATGCTTTCACTATATTTCCATTTCCCAGTTCTATTCCTTCTGTTTTTTTCCATTTTTCCTCGCTGCATAGATATTATTATTGTTGTTGTTGTTGTTGTTATTGAAATTGCAGCTTCCTGAAAAACACCAGAACTGCAAAAGATTGCGCTACTCGGAACAACATACATTTTAAGAAGATACTTAGTCAATACCTAGGATCCTGGCAGCAGCCTGTATCAATTATCAGAGCCAGTCAACAATGTTTGTGATACATTTTTAAATGTTCAGTTGACTGAGTTTCATGTTTAATGAATAAAAGAAACAATACTATTATAACTACGCTGCTATACCTTGGTTTTAAAATAAATCAATATAAAAATCACTCAATTTATAAAATGAACAGGAGGCCTACTGCAGAATCCTTTCTGCCTGCACCAAGCCGATTCACTTGACAGTGTGTATTACAACACAGGGCATCATAATATACGCCATTGTTACACATAAGTTGGCAGGGCCATACTTTGTGCATGGATGTCATACAATACATTATCTGGTTTGGCACTGTTCTGGGAAAGAGAGGAAGAGAGGAAGAAAGAAGGGCTGGGGGCAACATCACATCCCTTATAAAATCTAGTTCTGCCCTTAAATCCTGACCTGCTGGCAACACTCACCATGACGTCTCCCTTCAAGAGCAAGGCTGGCTCCAGAGTGATACAGATCTTCTGAGAGCCACTGGCACCGTGGAGGCTACTGCGTGAACAAAGGAAAGCATAAGGATTGCCAGAATTGAGGTTAAAAGAAGACAAGCCTACAGTATGTCCTTGTAACTTCAGAGGCATCTTAGGTGTTTGATCTAGAGAACACCAGCTCATACTTACTAGATCCCAGAGGTATAGACCAGTTGCATGGATTGGTAGATCTTTAGGAAAGGTTGATAACCTAGAAGAGAGAAGATGGGCCAGATGGATCAAAAAAGAAGAACCCATCTCCAGGAAATAGAAGAATGATGCAAATGGAAAATTTCTATCATAGAAATGGAGGGGCAATAAAGGATGTTCATGCATAAGTCACATACTTGCTGGAGAAAGACAGGTACGTGTCTCCATTCCAAACAGAATTATGACTGTTTGTATCTGTACCTGTATATGTTCCAATGATTAAGAATTACGAGCTGTGGTGGCACCATGGTTAGAGTGCAGTATTGTAGGCTACTTCTGCTGATCACCGGCTGCCAGCAGTTTGGGTCTCACCGGCTCAAGGTTGACTTCCATCCTTCCGAGGTGGGTAAAATGAGGACCCAGATTGTTGGAGGACAATATGCTGACTCTGTAAACTGCTTAGAGAGGGTTGTAAAAGCACTGTGAAGTGGTACATAAGTCTAAGTGCTATTTGCTATTGCTATTACGCTTGAGTCCTTTTCGTATAAGAAAGAGGGAAGGAGAAACATGGTCCAGCTTTCAAGATTCTATTATTATAAACGGAATCAGTAAATTTAAGTTTTAGCATTTAAGGGCTGAAAATCATTGAGCATAAAAGGAAGTAGAAATATGCACTCCTCACTTTTTCTTATCCTAAAATCCAGCACTTGGATCAGAAGCACTAAATTCAAAGGGAGGATCCCAGAAAGTTGCACCACAAAGCATTGCTGCTTTACAGCCAGACGTACCGATATACGTTCGGAAAGTAACACATCTTAGTTTGAGGTATCAACTTTACCAGTCACACTGCAGTAAACAGCTCAGTAAAAACATGCTTTTGGGACAGGAAGTTAACGTGATTTACTTTCCTCCTGTCTCAGGGACAAGAGAAAAACACTTCGTTGAGGGTGTGGAAAGAACCGAAGTCAAGGATCTATAATAAAAGTTTTGTTTTTACAAAGGGGCATATTTTTTTCTGCTTCAACCCTAGATCTCTCCTCTTAGCACTTAGACTTATATACCGCTTCACAGTGCTTTACATCCCTCTCTAAGTGGTTTACAGAGTCAGCCTATTGCCCCCAACAATCTGGGTCCTCATTTTACCCACCTCGGAAGGATGGAAGGATGAATCAACCTTGAGCCTGGTGAAATTCGATCTGCCGAACTGCAACTGCGATTGTGGGTGCACCCAGGTACACCCACGTTACACCTATCCTCCGTGAGCTGCACTGGCTACCCATTAGTCTCCGAATCCGCTTCAAGGTGCTGGTTGCTACCTATAAAGCCCTACATGGCATCGGACCTGGGTACCTGAGAGACCGCCTCCTGCCGATTACCTCCCATAGACCGATCAGATCTCACAGGTTAGGTCTCCTCCGGATTCCATCCGCCAGCCAATGTCGGCTGGCGACCCCCCGGGGGAGAGCCTTCTCTGTTGCAGCTCCAGCCCTCTGGAATGATCTCCCTGTCGAGATCCGGACCCTTACGACCCTCCCGGCTTTCCGCAAAGCCACCAAGTCCTGGCTGCTCCAGCAGGCCTGGGGGCCTGTGAAACATCCAGCCCCGCAGAAATTGTGAATGCTGCGGTTTTGTTTTTAAAGTGTTGTCTTTGTCTAGTCTTCCCCCTTCCCTTGTCTATTGTGAGCCGCCCGGAGTCCTTCAGGAGTGGGCGGCATACAAGACAAATAAAACTAAACTAAACTAAACTAAGCTTGCAGTCAGCTGAAGTAGCATGCAGTGCTTCACTCTAACCACCGCACCACCTCAGCTCTTTTAAGTTTATTCATGTGGCAGGCTGAATAAATTCATTTTTCATTTAAGGGGTGCTGGTATTATGAAATTTGGGAATCCCTATGGATGAAGAAAGTAAACGTTCGTTGTTGTACGAGAGATGGGTGGTCTCTAAATCTGATATATAAATAAAAATAAAATATAAATTTGGGCCACATTTTTACAGTTAGGGATTATAAGCATGCATGGTTTGAGCTCTGAAAGGAACGACGTAAGAAGAGTATTTTATGGATATTGTTTTGCAGTCCTGTGACACTTACCTCCTCCACTTTCAAAAGTAGGAATGGCAGGGAGCAGAACGTGGTGCAGAAAAAGTGTATTGCTGTTCATCTTGATGGTGCCTGAGAGTAGCCCACTGAAATAATGAATATACCTATCACAGAAAAAAGAAAGATAAAGAGATCATCCGTGGGACATGTAAAAATAAATGGGTCTAATTTTCATCCATAGAGGCAAATGGCCAGTTGCAGTTTTAATCCTTTTATATGTATTAGTTTCAGCCTATAATTAAATATACTATATTGCAACTTTACTTAATATATATATATATATTAGAATATTTTTACTAGAATATTATTATTAGGGGGAAAAAATCTTAACATCTCCCTAATACCAGAATCTAATAACAGACAATACAATGATGGCAAACCTATGGCACTCATACCACAGGTAGCATGCGTGCAAGAAGACTTTGGTCTTCTTTTAAGGCTGGTTTTTTTGCCCTCCAGAGACTTCCTTGAAGCCTCTGGAGGGCGAAAAAGTAGCCCTACCAGCAACCCAGAAGTTAAGGAACAGACTTCCAGTTTGCTTGTAGGGCTATTTTTCGCCCTCCGGAGCCTTCAGGAGGCTTCCCTGAAGGCTCTGGAGGGCAAAAAAGGGCCCTACGGCCAAACTGGAAGTCACCATTCCTAAAATTTCGGGTTGTCTATAAGGCCGTTTTTTGCCCTCCGGAGCTTTCAGGGAAGCTCCTGAAGTCTCTGGAGGGCCTTCGGGGAGGGGGGGGGGAGGCTGTTTTCAGTCTTTTAGGCTCCTAGACAGCCTCTGGCGCATAGGGAGGGTGAAAAAAGCATGTCAAAAGCAGGGCCATAGCATTCTGGGTGTGGGCATGCCCGCACACAACCCACCCACTCTCGCCCTGCTTTTGGCACATGATCCAAAAAAGATTAGCCATCACTGATATAGGTAGTCCTCAACTTATGATCACAATTGAGCCTGAAATTTTTGCGCACACCAAACTGGCAGTGATGCCAGCAGCAACCCACCCTGATATAAATCCTTTTTCCCACCATCAGAGCTAAAGAAGCTTCTTGGATGAGTAGCAAAAAGTCTTCAAAGAGAAACAAGACAGTCCAGTTGTCCTCTTGAAAAAGCACCGGGTATAAGAAAGAGGGTGCAGGACTCACCTCTTCTGCGATGGCTGGAGGGAGGCAGCTACTTTGTCTTCACAGAACTTGCGCATGGTTAGTGTGCTGAGAGCCTGGTCTGCACTGAGGAGAGAAGAGAAGGAAGGGAAATAGAGTTGCATTTATGCATTGGCAGGTTACCCAATTGACAGGTTACAGATACATTCGGCCCACCAAAAATGTAGCTTAAGAAGAAAGCTGGAAAATGAGACTGAGGAAGGAAAGGAGAAGGAAAAAAAAGACCGTCAGTGCTAGAGTAGCCCCTCCATCGTTTTCCCTTGCTCAATACCTTGCAGAGATTTTGCTGTAGTACATGTAAGAGGCTACGATCACACCCGTCTTGCCCTTGTTGCCCTGGCACAAAGAGAGAACATGTTAAATTGGCATTGGAATCATGCATTGTGACTATAAATTCAGGGGTGCAAAAAGTTTTGGCAAAATATAACAACCACCTTGGAGTGTGGATGGGAAAGCACAAAAACGGGAAAGCAAAAGAAGATACATTATTTTTGCCTACGCTCACTTTGTTTACTGGATTCACTTTGTATATCGATAAATACAATTCATTCAATCTGTTCGTTTCTATAATCTCACTATACTGTTAGTTGGGAAGCCATTCTGCACCACCACTATATGAACCATCCAGTATCTGTTCAATGACTTCCCCCTTCTTTGTAAAGCTGAGGGACTTAACTTTTCCATGGAAGAAGTTCCAGGCTGTCCAAAAAGCCTCCAAGGAAAACTTTTTAAAACTTGCAATTGAAAGGAAAAACAGAGATGGAAAAATCCATTAATTATACTTTTTTTCAAAAAAAAAAAAAAAAGAGAGAGAGAGAGAGAGAGAGAGAATGAACCCAGAGAATGGTTATTCAGCCTGATCATGTCTTAATAAACAAAAGCTGTTGGTCATAATTAGGGGGGGCAATTTTGTATATTATTCTCTTTTTTTCCTGTCCAATCTGGGAATGTAAAACCTTTCTTCACTTACCAGTAGCTTTATAAATGAAAACTAATTCAATGTCTTTCAGGGAATCACTAGAAAGAGGTGGGAAATGCTGATTAAGATTCCAGCTCTGATACAATATAGGAAAGTTTGCATGATGCTACTTCATTACATAAAGGACTTTGGCAGCCATATAGACTTTCAATGTTTGACTAATGAATTGGACCAACCTGATGTCCTGCTTACCTTTCTATCAGCAGAATAAAGTGAAGGTATACTGTTTATGCATCAATCTAATCCTTTTTCAGAGGACCTTCTAAGTTGCTGACTTTGAGGACATACCAAAACCACTCAGCTAATGATTCTGGAAAGCCAGGATCTCACCCCTTTCCCCTAACAGCAGGCAGTGTCCACTGCCTTATTTCCTCTTTGCTCATCATATTCCTTCCTTACATAAATAGCTATAATAATCAGGAATTTGGGAAGATTTTTCTCTGACCTTGCAGTGAAGGACAGCCACATGCTGAGGGTCTGAATTTAACCAGGTCTCCATGGCTTTGCAGATGGAACAAATTTTGTCCAGAGGTGGAGCATGCAGATCTGGCCAGCCAAAATCTTGCACCTGGACCATCAAGGAGAAAGAAGTATTGGAGTTAAGAACTTGCTGAGGTATATAGGGAGGAGACAAGCTTTTGGAACTGGTAAGTACAATTTCTTGCCTATAGAATGGAACCCCTATAAGAAGCATAGGGCCTTTCCTCACCGAGTTGAAGGGTTCCCCATCCCATCTTTAGTTAGCAGGAAAATATAGTGACATAAAAATCAGTTGTTCCCAATGATGACCTTTATCTCACCTTTATTGCCTATGTTGCTGTCACTGTAATCACTGATAATGTGACTCTAATTATAGCTGGGAAAGAATTGGTTAGAAAACCTTACTAGTTTTATGCATCTTTATGTACCTTGAAAGTGTCCCTGGATAGGGTTGGCAGAAGGAGAAAATTACATTTTTACCATCTTTAGAGCTATAAAATGCAATGAGCACTATTAGCACTCTTCGTATAAAGAATAACAAGAAGGAAATAATAATAATAATCTGAGCTCTTTGGCGTCTCAATTGCTAATTTTTAAAGGTTTAACACATTTTAATGACTCTCCCAAGTCTTACAGCCAAGTAACTTGCTTGCTTTCAACTAAGGAGCTACTTCTGGTTTTAGGTACGTACAGTCTTAGGTTCAATTATTATATTTTCTCTACTGCATTTCTATCTCCTTGAATTGCAAACTTTATATCCGTTTATAAAAATAAAGTACCGTAGAACAATACACAGTAATAAAATAATACACAATACAAGAATAAAATAAATGAAACTGGGATAATATATAAACATTTTAAAAATTCAGAAAATATCCTGTTTTGTGTCTAAATATACCGACATAGATGGTCTTGAGCACAATAGGCCCTCCTGAACGGCTTAGCTTTAATTGCTTTCAATGAAATTACAATCACAGAAAATTAGCATTCTCTTTATAAATGTTGCCTAATATAATTTAGTACCATATGTAAATATTTACTGTGCATTATATCTTTCTTTCTAGGATTAATACCTGTTTCTCTCCTTTCTTTTTTAATCAGCTGAGAATGAGAATGAACAAATAAAGCTAGACTAACAACCTAATTATAATTACTGTACTTTAATCACAGAATTCATAAAATGTGAATCATAAAATTCACATTTTATGAATCTCTACCATCTGAAAGCTTCTAATAACCACCTAAACAGTTTCAGTTTAGATTTAGTCTCAATTTAATGTAAGCATCTTGGCCCCAAGCTCTCATCTCTCACCTTGGGGTTCAACCGGATGATGTCATTCCGTTTCTCTGACAAGTTGAGCAGCTGTTGACATAAAAAGCATCTTTAGCAGTTTACTCGACCAATGCAGCTTTCAACTAATAACCTAGAACATCTTGATCAGGACATTTTAAGCACAGTTTATTCATGTGATTTCATCCCAAATGTTACTCTCTCTTGCCAAATAAGCTTGTTAAGATGCTTGGCAAAAAAAAAGTTTTATAGTTCCCTATTCCTCTTGAAAGTCAGAATATAGCTCGTCCCAAACCCTGCCCACCCAACGCATAGGCTGCTCCTATAAGTGAACTTTATACAGTAGAGTTCTTCAAACTGAAGATAACACCAATGCTTTACTTGATATAAAATCATGACATCCTATAGGACAAAATGATCATCATTCCTCTCTATCTCAGAGGTGAAGCAGGCGTTTTCACATACTCACTCAAACCTACATAGAAATGTCAAGTTGGCTCCTCCCTTAGAGTAACTCTCCTCACCACTCAATTGATTTTTCTGCTTATCCTCATCCTCATCCTCAACATCCTCATCCTCAACATCTCCTCGGCCTCCTTACCAGATACTTGTCCTCATGCTTGGATTTGAGCATTTGTGCCACCTCTCGGAGATTGCTACGGTAACGTTGTTCCTCCAAAGCAGGAGGAAAAGACACAGAGATGATACGTTCAGTGATGTAGATGAGGTCAAAATCATACTTGCGCTCCATTACGTGGTCCAGACTGAAGCTTCTGAAAGGAAGAAAAGCAGAAAGTTTAAGGGAACTGGGACTCCAGAGGTCCACAGAATCACAATAAGCACTGAAGATTACAAAATAAATTAGCAGGCAAAAGAACTAAAACCTACATAGTTTACCATTTGGCAAGCCTAATTTTCAGTGGAATCTTCCAATAACACAGCTGAAAGCGAAATATTGCAATTGTGCAGGTACCAATTGAAGAGAATATTTGTAGCTCAGGGTTGAACTGTGGGGTCCTTGGTGCTCTCTGAGCTTGGATGCTTATTTGCAGATGGTTCATTGACTTCATCCGTACTACCGTAGAAGGGAATGGGGTTTGCTTTCTACTTACGTACAAGTGGTTTGTCCTATTAGTGTTGGTAGGAGTGTTCTTGCTGGTTCCTTGATTAGGCTGTTGTTGTTTTTTACTGTTTTAATGTTTGTCTAAGATGATAGTTCCTTGATTGGAGTATTTGCTTACTGTTTCATTGTTGTTAATCTTGGTGATAATTTCTGCTTATCTGGGTGTTGATTGCTAGGGAGTTGGTGTTTTGGACTTTTTGTTTCCTTTTAGTTTTTAATTGTCTCTTTAGAATGGTAGGTATGTGTTGTTTAAGAGCCATAGTGGCAAAGTGATTAGAGTGCAGTACTGCAGGCTACTTCTGCTGACTGCCAGCCGCCTGCAATTTGGCAGTTTGAATCTCACCAGGCTCAAGGTTGACTCAGCCTTCCAAACTTCCGAGGTCGATAAAATGAGAATTCAGGTTGTTGGGGGCAAGTTGCTGATTCTGTAAACTGCTTAGAGGTCTATAAAGCAATGGGATATAAGTCTAAGTGCTCTTATTATTGCTATGTGCCTGTTGGTAGCTGATTTGTCTGAGTACCATGCTTCCACTTGTGCAGGTACATTAAACCAATATTTAACAAAACCAGTGGTTCATCTTATACCCAGTTCTAGGAGCAACCAGTACTTTTCTTCATGTGCTTTTCTTAAATTTATATTCTGCTACTCCATATAATGATGGAATTGGAAAGTGTCTTGGAAGTCTTTGTATGTAATCTTCTGCTTTCTGTAGAGCAGAAGCAGCATTTATACGACAAATAGTCCTGACCAACTTCTGCTTAAAAACCTCCAACGGGGGAAAAAACCACTGCAACTGCTTCTTCAATTGATAATTTGCATCAATACAAAATATTCCTTCTGTATTTCTTCACTCATTTTTAACAGCAATAGCACTTAGACTTATATACCACTTCATAATGCTTTTACAGCCCTCTCTAAGCGGTTTACAGAATCAGCCTATTGCCCCCAACAATCTGGGTCTTCATTTTACCAACCTCAGAAGGATGGAAGGCTGAGTCAACCTTGAATTGATGAGATTTGAACTGCTGAACTGCAACTAGTAGTCAACTGAAATAGCTTGCAGTGCTGCACTTTAACCACTGCGCCACCTCAGCTCTCTTAAGCATTTTTAATGTAATTTTTTAAATATGTATGTAGTTTGTGGTTTTGTTCTTTTTGCTCCTTTCTTTTTTCTAATCATTATTTTAAAAGCAATAAAAACGACTAAAAATTAATTGCATCTATTAGTGAGTTTCCCCGTAACATTTAATTAATTGCTTCCTTGCAATGCTCATTCATACACTGTAGCTAAGGTCTTCTGCAACAACAGAGAATAAGTCAGTTGACTTTCTGAAGACTTCAATCTCCAGTGAAGCAGCTGTGATATGGGGAAAAACCTTCTCATTTGTGAAGATTGGGCCTTAGCCTTGACCCAGAATATTTTGGCCAATAAGAATGCAGATGGAAGAAAATGCTGTTCTTAGATCACTAGATTTGTTTAAGGAGATAAAGCTTGCTATCACAGAACAATGGATGAGGAATGCATGGCTTATATTCATATCTAGTCCTTATTAATGAAAACTATCTTGATAGGGATGAGTCAAAAGAAAAGAGGCAATTCTGATGAACTTTGTTAAAAAATTCTCTCCCCAACTCATTTACTAATTGCAACAAAAGGAGGCAAGAGTACAAGCATGATAGATAGTATAGTATATTATTTATTGTCATTGTACTTAAATACAACGAAATTGTTAAACGATAAACGATTGAAGAAAACAATAGTGTTTTTATATATGATAATTGCGGTGAGTTATATGCAAAGAGATGGAAAGACTTATAAATTCCTACAATGGCAGAATGGATGGTGAAGTTAATGGAACTAGTTGAGACAGTGAAATTAACTACTTTGATTAAAGAAAAGACTTTGTCTAGCTTTGTTTTTATGTAGCTACCACTTTTGGACTTTTTGTTAGAAATCACAAGAGATGTTACATTAATTTTGGGACTTGACAATTGGAAATATTTATGATTGTGGAAATACTGTGTATTATTGAATTTTAGGTTATTTATGTATACAATTGTATCGAAGAAAGTTGGAAGTTACTTACCCTTTTTCGATTTCTTTTCATTTCTTTTCTATTCTTTTCCACCTTTCTTGTCCTCTATTTTAACTTAATTCCTTCTTTGTTTTTATAGTTTATTTTTTGTAGAAATTTAATAAAGTGCATTTTTTTACAAAAAGGAAGCAACCATGCTTATCTTTTTAGAATAAAGCATATGGTACTGAGATGCCTTCATTTTTCTCCCCCATTGTTATTAACTTAATGGCATTCTCCGTGATATTGTATCCTCAGGTGAATGGCGTCATTCACAACTGATTCAATAAATATTAACACTTACTTTCTTGTCTCTCCCCCCTCGCCCCCAATAGCCAAACCTAAAATTCAGTGCAGTACTAATCCATTTTCTTCCTAGTTCTAAAATGACGGGAGTTACTCATGTGATTAACTGAGGATAATGTTAGTAGAAGAAACCAAGAGAAGATGACCCCTGGCTACAAAAATAGCTCACCATTAAAAACAATAGACTAAAAGCTGGTCCATCCCTCACCTTCCCTGAATTTCAAGGCCAATATTATTACACCCCCACACACACACTGTCAGGGTCAGGCTGTACCTGGGCAACGTATTCCGTTGCTTTGCAGTGTTGAGGGACTTGGTGGAGCCCTGAAAAATAAAGGAAGGAAGGAAGTCAGCATCTAACAAATGTGTGTAGAAAAATATTGTATTCACAGCAAAGACAAGAGCACAATGAATGAGAATATTAATGTGTAAAGAAAGAACATAAAAATTAAATAGGAAAATATTCACAAAACACCAATTTTTGGACCCATTTTACTGACTATTTTACATTTTCAACTAGTGTTGGCCTTTATTGTTAGTTCTGAGGGACCAAAGATTTGTCACTTCATCAATCTTTCGCTTAATCTGAGACAGTGCCTAAGTAGTGCACCACTGTGCTTTTTGTATCCCTGCAAATCAGTATTGATTCCTGGTGTCTGCCAGTCCCTGTAGTTTTCTTGGCAAGGGTTTTTTGGAAGTTGATTGGCCTTGCCTGCGTCCTTGGGCTGAGAGAGGCTGATTGGCCTAAGGTAACCCAGCTGGCTTTGTGCCTAAGGTGGGACTAGAACTCATGGTTTCCTGCTTTCTAGCCTGGTGCCTTTAACTCTAACACCAAACTGGCTCTGCTATCTGTGCTAGAACAATCGTCTGCCACAAAATAAGTATAAAGTCAGTTCTTCTACGAGAAAGGCAAGGAGACGAAACACCTTGATTTGACCCCAGGACCAGAGATACTTTTTCATAATGTGTCTTGAAGTTCACATGATTTTAATGACTAAGTCGGAAAATTCATGACGACTTTAAGTACAAACGCATTAACTACAAAAACAAAGAAGACAAATCTTCCCACGCTCCTAGGGATTAATGTCAACATAATGGTTAAAACGCCAGTCTATGGGACAGGCAGGTTCAGAAGAATAACATCAAACAGAGCCTTACCAAATGTTCAATGCGCCGGACTGGGGCTGTATTCCGTCTCTAAACATAGGGAAGAAGATGATATGTGTTTAAGTTCAAATATAAAAAAAACCCAAAGAACATTAACAACAAGATTGCATGATGATGCGGTTATGTACAGTTTCAAAGAAGTAAGAATGTTGCTGCTCATTGAACTGTGAGTGCTACTAACCACAGAGCTGAAGAAAAATCATGCAGTGGCAACTTGTTTTGCCAACAAAACAATGCAGTGGCAAGTAGTTTTCCTGCTAGGATACACCATCCAAACAATCTGCCATGAACATAATGTAAATTGCTCCCTCCATCCTCAAATCCACCCAGGACACAAGTCAGAGATGGTATTCAGCCAGTTCTGACAGATTCTTGAGAACAGGTAGTGGAAATTCTGAGTAGTTCGGAGAACTGGCAAATAGGCTGGCCCCGCCCTCACTGCCTCCCAGCCAATCTTCTTTTGTTGCCCTGAACAGGAGAACAGAGCTGGAAATCAGGTTAGTAGGGTGGTGAGGGAATGGGGATTTTGCAGTATCCTTTTCCTGCCATGCCCACAAAGCCACATCCACAAAGCCACATCACACCCACCAAGCCACGCCCACAGAACACAGTTCTGAAATGTTGAATCCCACCATTGACACAAGTCACTGCTACATAGACTTCCAAGAGTAACCCATATATCTGAGCAAAATCTGCCAAGGTTTTCCTTTGATGTCTCACTTCTTTTTAAGACAGAAGTAGAAACCATTTTGCTCTGGGGGCTGAATTCTTCCCCTACCCCCAATTGGACTGACATTCCCAATTCTATTACCAGTACAGGTACTCTCTGACTTATAACAGTTCATTTAATGACTATTTAGTTACAACGGCACTGAAAAAGTCACTTGTGACTGTTATTCACAGTTACAACCCTTGCAGCATCCCCATGATCATGTGATCAAAATTTGGATGCTCATATTTATGACAATTGCAGTATCCTAGGGTCAGTGGTGTGGGATTCAAATAATTTAACAACCGGTTCTCTGCCATAATGACCAGCTGAGTAGGCATAGCTCGGTGGTCATGTGACAATGTGGCTGTGGCCAGCTCACGTCGATGGGCGCTTCGCCTTAGCTGTTACAATGTAATAAGAGTTAACCGGAGAGGCAGTTTCTGTAAACAGGGCAATAAAGATGAGGCTAGAAACAACGCCATAATTTTTCCTTCCTGCCTTCCTTATAGGATTAGCCCTGTAAAGTGGGGGAAAATAAAATAAGATTTCTTCCAACAACTGGTTCTCCGAACTGCTTAGAAAGTTACGAACCGATTCTCCTGAATAGGTGCGAACCGGCTGAATCCCATCACTGCCTAGGATCAAGCAATCAGCTCTTGCAAACTTCTAACAAGCAAAGTCAATGGGGAAGCCAGATTCACTTAAGAACCATGTTAGTAGCTTAACAACGGCAGTGATTCACTTAACAACTGTGGCAAGAAAGGTTGTAAAATGGGGCAAAACATAATAAATGTCTCACTTAGCAGTAGAAGGTTTGGGCAAAATTACGGTGTAAGTTGAGGACTAATACCAATACCAATATCATTATATATTTATCATTACCCCTGTTTTTTTTAAAGAGTATTTCTAAATCACAAGTATTGAACAATAGTAGGACTACTTTGCTGTCCTAGTTGTTCTTCCATCTAAATTGCAGGACTTGGAGAAAAAAGCTTTGTTGATAAATATCTGAGGAAATAGACTCTGATCCACAAAAGCTTATATGATAGCACATATTTAAACCGTCACAATAGTTCTACGTTCAGCTGTCCACTAACGTAGAAGGAGAAGAGGATTTGCAGTGAAATGCAGGCCACTTTCTGCCCACACAAGAGCAAAAACCAAGAAGGCAGAACTGAGAGGAACAGCTCTCAGCTGCCTGGAAATCTTGGCCTTCCTTGGTCCCCTTCAAAGAGCTTTGCAATCTCTCAGCCTTCCCTTCAACAACAATGCATGTGGCTTCACTTCTGCTGAACTCTCACCCCCAAACCTCCCATCTCTTTGAAGATGGCATCACGTATGAATGGGGTGGTCATTCAGTGGCAGAAAACATACTCCAAAGGTTTGCACAGGTGGAACAGGCACAGAGGGACCCAAGTGTAGATTAATTTTTGATCCACACCAATGGTGGGTTGCAGGCGGTACGCTCCGGTATGGGTGTACCAGAGCCAGCCCAGATACCGTTCCGGTACAGTGCTCCGGAGAGCCCGCCCGCCCCCCGAGCTCCTTACTGGAGTTTAAAGGCTTCTGTGCTTCCGCGCAGGAACATGCGGAGCAGCTGGAGCGTTGCGGAGGCACTTGAACGAATGTGCATGCTGCGCGCATCCATGAGGACGCCGCCAGCCCCGTTCCAACTGTACTGGTTGGAATGGGATTTGCAACCCACACTGATCCACACACAACGCAAGTGAAAGATCTGGCACACATGTTACTTCAAATTTGGAAGCAACACATGGTCACATGAAAGCTTAATTACAAGAAGGGAGTGAAATAAATTAAAGGCAATGAATCCGCTGATTCAAAACTGTTGCCCTGCTCCCTTTTGGTATTAAATACAGTTTACAGTTTTGTTGTCTGCTGGCAAAGTGGGAGGAACCTAAACTAATTAGGGGGGAAGGACTAAATGGATCTTCCAATTCCTATCAATCCTCCTTGCTCTTGTGGAGAAACATAATTAAAGTGCAAATCCATTTCTCCCCCATTCTCAGTATCCAGTTGCTGTAATTCTTGTGAAACCTGGTTCTGAGAAAAGGAAGGAATATAGGTAGTCCTCGACTTACAACCGTTCATTTACTGCCCGTTCAAAGTCACAACGGCCCTGAAAAATGTGACTTATGACCATTTTTCACAGTTGCAAACTCAGCAGCATCCTTAGGGTCACGTGATCAAAATTCAGCTGCCTGGCAACTGGTTTATATTTATGACCAAAGGTCACGTGACCCCCCCCCCCTTTGTGACCTTCTGATGAGCAAAGTCAATGGGGAAGCCAGATTCACTTAACAATAGGGTTACTCACTTATCAGCTGCAATTATTCACTCAGCAACCGTGGCAGCAAGAAAAGTCATAAAATGGGGCAAAACTCACTTGACAAAAATGCCTCACTTAACAACAGACATTTTGGGCTCATTTGTGGTCGTAAGCTGAGGAGCAGCTGTACGCACCCGCAGCCCCCTCTTTTCTTTTGCTTTCCAACTGCCTCTCAACCAAACTGGTCAGGGCAACGTATTGTGGATTGATTCTCTTAAACCAGAGACATGGGAGATGGAGGGGTGGAGGGGAGACAATAGATTGAACTATCTTTACTCCAAAGAAGACAGAATAGGAAATATTTGGTTAGTTCAGCCTATAAAATGGCCATTATGCCTAGGATGATTATTTACATCAAGCAAGTCCAACTTGCAGCCTTGGACAACTCGTAATGTAGCTTACAATCATAAACATTTAACATTATGATGTGACTTTTTTAGTGATAATTAAAATAGTGTGTGTGTGTGTGTGTGTGTGTGTGTGTATCTATCTATTTATTTATCTGTCTGTCTGTCTATCTATCTATCATTTATCATCTATCTATCTATCTATCATCTATCTATCATCTATCTATCATCTATCTATCATCTATCAATCAATCAATCAATCAATCTATCTATCATCTATCTATCTATCTATCTATCTATCTATCTATCTATCTATCTATCTATCTATCTATCTATCTATCTATCTGTATATGTATATATGTACATATACATGTACATGTACATGTATATCAGTAATGGTTTTCTCTTACCTTTTCTACCAGTTCAGAATCGGGAGCTCGCGTGGCGCTTCTGTGCATGCGTAGAATCTTCTGCGCATGCACAGAGCATCTGTGATGACATCTAGATGGGTGAGCGAAGCCTCCTGCCGCCGTCACTACCGGTTCACCCAAACTGGGGCAAACCGGCAGAATACCACCTCTGGTGTGTCTGTGTGTGTGTGTGTGTGTGTCTGTCTGTACAGTATGTGTATATTTTATATGCTGTCCAAGACTATACCTCTTCACTCATTGCAGTGCAGGAGAAGCCAAAAGGTTGGACAAGCCTGATCTAAATGGAAACCATCAGTTCAGACACGTCACCTTGGATATGGAAATGTGTACATTACTTCACCATTCGGATAGCAAAAGAGGGCGTGGGGGGAAGCAAGCATTCACTGAACAGAAAAAAGTAGCTATTTATAAAGTGCACTGAATCAACACATGTCCTGCTTATAGCGGAAAAAGAGAATTCCCTCACAGATACACTTTGAATGGTGGGGCATCTACAGAACACAGGCTGCTTTGTTCTGGGAGCAGCCCCCTTCCCTAAAATAACCTTGTGTCAGGGAGTAGACAGGATCCTTCTGTAAGGTAGTTAAAAGCTGGGAACACATTACTGTACATGGAAAGATTGGGGAAAGCGGTTTGTGAAACTACAGGAAAAGCTCCAACTCATTCCTGACTAAAGTTTTTCCAGCTCTTTAAAAATGAGTAACGGTGATAAGAATCAAGCACTGGAAGTATTTTAAAGAATACTTAAACAAATCAGCCACACAAATTTTGAATTGGGGGGAAGGGGGGGCAATCCTAAGCCAGCGTACCGCATTCTAAAATATTGGAGAAGAATGAAAGAGCAGAGTACGGGAAAATCAAACAATTCCTGCAATGCATCCCAAGCTTTGCTGAAGCGGGCAATTGTACAAGATCATAATTCAGAAGAGAAAAACCTCAGACTAAATCCTCTTTTTAAAAGAGGCGGCGTTACAAAGCCACTCTTGGCGACATGTTTCAATTTCCTTACATGCACACATCCTCAGCTTACCTGTCGGAAAACAATAAAGCATCTTGGCTCAAGTTTAAGCACCAGCATTTTTACTATTGCCCGAAGTCTTCAGAGCATCACAACGGGGCCCTTTGTCAACTTCACCACAAGATGCTAACACCCCCCCTCCACTTTCCCCTCTGCAAAGTATTATGTGGGGTCAAGTGGGTGGCAAAAGAGCAGGCACTTACCAGTTCGCTTGGAGGGACGGGCTGGCAGGAAGATGGCACCTGACAAAGAGAAAGGGAAAGAGATGAGCCTCAGTGCATATGCCAGTTCAGCTTTGCAGTCGCCAACATCGTCCATCTACCCCTCCCAACACTGAGACCTTTGCAATGACATCTGAAGACCTCCTCCTTTTCGCCAGAATAGGATGTGGGGCAGATGGGTAGGAGAGAAGTCTCTTATCCCGTCCCCAGCTCCCCTCTCCAAGAAGTAGACGCTTTCCCATCTGGGTGTTTCCTTTGGCTGGGGCTGGGCCCTTCCAACAACAGCACATATTACAGGCAGCAATTCATCAGGCAGCAAGGCAGCACGGCCAGATCTGGCACAGGGGCTACCATAGAGGAAAACAAACCCAGAAGAGCACCCCACCCAAGAGGGAAGTAACAGTGAGGCTATTCAGGCTGCTCCGTTTCCCTCTCGCCTGGTGGAACTGCCAGGGCATTCCTTGTGACCCGTAAGAGAGCAAAGGGCTATTATCCCACCCCACACCCCCCACACCCTTTGCTTCCTGTGGTTGAAGGAGGGTGAAGGGCAGAGACCCAGGCTTATCCTGTGATGCAGGTGAGACCTCAAACCCAGTTGGGGTCTCCCCCAAACTATCTACTATTGACCTCACCCCATTCCTAAGAGGTCTGTAAGGGGCGTGCATAAGTGCACCATCGTGCCTACCATCCCTGTCCAATTGTCCCCAATTCATTGATACTCATGTTTATTCTTATACCCATTATCTTGTAAACAATTTGACAAATAATAAATAAATAAAACATAAATAAATAACTCAAAATGTATTAGCTCCAGTTACTTCCAGAAAAAAAGGTCTCATAAAGCCAGCACCTGGCCTTCTTTTGCGGAATTTTACAGAAGATGATTTCAGATGATTTTGCACCCATCTTCCACTTTGAGCCTTCTTATTTCTCCAGCAATATTTCTTGTTACTTTTTTGTCTTTCTGCAGCAAAACTGCTCAGGGGGATAAGATGAAACAACTGCAGTTGGTTTTGGGGGTCTAATTGTAATGCTCCGGAGCTTAATCTCCTCACTTTTTCTGCGGCTGGATCATAATGTTGCCTTCACTGGATCTCCATAAGGTGGCCTTAAGTTGACCATAATGTGGCTGCTGTTAATGCAGTTGTTACGAGGGTACAGTTGACAATCTATTTTGTGAGTGGTGCAGTCAGATCATCCATGAGGAGTGGGAGGAGCCAAGCAGCTATTGGCTAGTGAGGCTTCTAAAGCCAGTCTGTTTTTGGACAGAGGAGAATCCAGTTCTCTCACTTCTTCCCTCCGGATCTTTAAAACTCTATGAGCTAGAGATCAACCTGGCCAGCAGATGACCAACAAAGGACAGCAAGTCTGAAGTTTGATGGCAATTTCCCCATGCCTGGAAAGTGTCAGTTGGCTTCTTTGAATATTGGGTTTAGCAGACATTGGAACAAGTACTAAGCCCATGTTCAAAATTCATCGATATAAGCTCCTTTTGAACATACCTATCAAAAACTCTTGCACAAAACTAGCATGAGTTTTGACCAGTGGCTAACTTTCTAATGAAGCCATCTGAAAAAAACAACACTCAATTCCTCCCAAACTTCAGCTCCCGTGAAAAAAAGTGACAGAGGATGCTTTCCCACCAGCTGGTGATATTTGAGGAAGCAGAAGGAAAACGGAGTCAGAGAAATCCACCCCACCCCACCATCATTTCCTAATGTGCCCTTTACACAGTGAATAATGACAACAGCCTTGTCATTGTTGTTGCATTTACAGCAGGAGAGGGATCACCAAGGGAGGCAGCAAATCGTATATTAGTATAGCATTTTGCTGGTTCAATGATTGATGGATAACATGTTAACTTGGCTGCAACAAACATTCCCTTTTCAGTCCGATTGTACTCCAGCTGCTGAGTGTCTCCTGCCTACAAATGAAGAGGCTAACACAAATAAGCATATACAAGTATAGTTGGACCCAAGTCTAATCAGAATTAATTCCTGGGTTTTCCTGAAAGCAAACAGTGCACTGAGCATACAATGTAAGATAAGTTAATGCTCTCAATGTGTCTGCAGCCAGCAACTATCATAATCTCTCCAGAGCCAAGCTGTTGATAAGATTTATAGAACCAGTTTGGTCAGACTAAAAACCAGGAGATTCTGAGGGTTGCTGTTGTGGGGAAAACGTTTGTCACTTCAAGCGAGTTATAAAAATAATAAAGATGGATAAGAATAAATAAATAATAGACCACTTCCCTGCAGAATGCTACATTGCATCCTCCTGGGTATTGATTTAACAAATCCAGGGTGGCTCTGTTGCTTGAGTCAGAGCAGTGGTGAGCTCCACCTAGTTTTCCCTGAAAAAGTTCCTGTCTTTTAAAGAAGGGACACCAGCCTGCCTCCAAGCAAAGTACTGACATTGGTTTTACTTCCTCTTATTTCCCGTTTTTAGGAGATGAAAACTGATGGATTCTCACCAGCCCAGAGCTTTATTTGGTGATATGCCTAATGCAGATAATCAGCAAAGCTAAGTTGGATTAATGGTGGGGAAATGGGGACTATCCTGCCCAGTTTTTCTTCTGCCAATCATGGCAACCATTCTGTGAAAGTGCAGACAACTTGCTCCCCAAATTTCAGAGGTCCACACTAGCCTATAAAGATTATCTCTATAAAGATTTGGGCAAAGGAAGAGCCACTTTGGAGCAGAAAAGCAACAATATTCATGCCTACCACTCTTCTGCCTCATTTCCACCACAAAGGTTCTTCTCAATAGTTGCTTCCTATTCTTCATAAAGTCCCACACATTTTAGCAAGGAAAAGTTAACAGAATTCCAGTTAAAATGAAATGGTGTGTCATACTTTAAAAAAAATCTAAGTGGTCAACATATTACGTGTATGAATTTACCAAGTAATTCATTTGCTTTTTAATAGGAACACCAAACATGGCTAGACATTTCTTTCTATAAATAAGATCCAATTTTTTTTCCCAAAGAGAAAACTGAGGTTTTATTTAAAGTCTAAAGGATAGATTAAATAGAAAAAACATGTTTCTGGACTGTTTAATCTGCCACAATTACAGACTGATTCTTCCCTTCTCTTCCAACATATTTTTTTCAGATTCAATTCCAGAAATATTATTTCCTTATATTACTATCACTGGATTCCTGTAAATGTATGCTAGCTGTAGAATTCACCACATCATTTGAATTTTTGAAAAGATTCCCTTTTGTGGGTTGCAAAAAATGAATGAAAGATCAACCATATTCAGAATGAATAGGATTGTGGAAGTATTCCAGATGTATACATTAGGAAAGAATCTATATGGAGTATTATAGCTCATCTGGTCTAACTTCATCCTTTGCAACCCCCACCTTAACTTCCTGATGGTATTTTCCTTCCAATTTCAGTCCATCCCTATCCGTTCTTTTCACCATAGGTGATTTTGGGCTATCATATACTGAGGGGGATCATTTTATTTCAAGGTTTGGTGCTATAGTGCTCGATTTACTGGATCTTGAAACAATGGATCTCTAACCTAGATTTGTCATTGCAATTGCCCAAATTTCTCATCATGATTGCACCATGATGCCATCATGCACTTAACACAATCATTTTTAATGGACCATTGGGAAGTATAGACAACTCCTTCCCCACCTATTGGTGCATTAAAGTTTTACCTGGGGAAGCTACTAATGAAAAGTACACGTTGTTTCCAAAAGCGAGGAATAATCATCCAGAATGTTTCCATCAGCGTTGTGAAACTTTCCTATCAACTTTTCCCTGATACCAAATTGCCATGTTCTTTACTCAATGGTTTATCACCCGAAATGGTATCCATGTTTTGACTCCCAATATCATAGAAACAAGGAAATTCATTTTGGTGAATGGTGAAACTATTCCAAAATATCGCCCCCCTTCCACTTTTGGATAGATTTCTTTATTTATCAAATTTTGAAACTTTTCACACAAATGCTGCTCTGAGAGAATCATTTTGCCCGACTGGTTAAGGGACCAGGCTGGAAACTAGGAGACTGTGAGTTCTAGTCCCACCTTAGCCATGAAAACCAGCTTGGTGACTTAGGGCCAGTCACTTTCTCTCAGCCCAGTTCACTTTACAGGTTTGTTTTGTGAGGAAAATAGGAGGAGAAAGATGTGTTGAATATGTTCCCCATCTTGAGTTATTTGTAAAAATAACAAACCAGGAGATAGATAGATAGATAGATAGATAGATAGATAGATAGATAGATAGATAGATAGATAGATAGATAGATAGATAGATATTAAAAAGAAACTCTGCAAATTTTAGGGTTCTCCCCAGCTCGATACCATGTTCAAACATTGCCCACAAACACAAATGCCATGCACAACCCGTTGTCCTGTTGTTAAAGATAGAATAAGAGAGTAGGAAGGGAACTTGTAGGTCATCTAGTCCAACCCTCTGCTCAAGCAGGAGACCCTGTCAAACTCGTGGCCCACGGACCGGATGCATCACACTCTGGCCATGCCCATACCCAGTTTAGTGAAGGGGGGGGGGAAGTCCCAATACATCACATGACACTGCTGTGACGACACAAATCTGACACTCCTGCCCTATACCATTTCTGACAAGTGGCTATCCAGTCTCTTCTTGAAAGCCTCCAGTGATGAAGCACCACAATTTCTGAAGACTAGCTGTTCCATCGGTTGATCGTCCTCCCTGTCAGAAAATTTCTCCTTATTTCTAGGTTGAATCTCTTCTTCATCAGTTTCCATCCATTGTTCCTTGTCCTTCCCCGCTTCTCCAAAACACCTCATCCTGATAACAAAACTGGCTGAAAGAGGGTTTTCTTTTTTTTGCTGCAGCTGCTCTGGGCTGAGTATAACCAGATTAAGTCTTCCACTAAACATTCCTGCATGTATGCTTTTAATTAACTGTTATGACTACAGTAATGTAATCATTCAGGCTATTCGGCTTCAATCATGGTTGAAAAATGTTCTTGGCCAAGGGCTGTACGGTTTGCCGGACTGAGAGTCCGTTTGCATATAGGAATTGGATACGTTCCTTCACATACAACACATCTCACACATAACTCACACATCTTCCTAAATAACCTTCCCCCAGACCTACATACAGGTCATCCTCAACTTACAACAGTTCATTTAATGACCATTTTCAAAGTTACAATGGTTAAAAAGTTTTTAAAAAGTGACTTGTGACCGTTTTTCACACTTATGGCCGCTTCAGCATCTTTATGGTCACGTGATCAAAATTCAGCCGCTTGGAACTGAACTCATATTTATGACGGTTGCAGTGTCCCTGGGTCACGTGGTCCCCTTTTGCGACCTCCCGACAAGCAAAGTTAATGGCGAAGCCAGATTCTCTTGATAACCAGGTTACTAACCTAACAACTGCAGTGATTCACTTAACAAATGTGGCCAGAAAGGTTGTAAAATGGGGCAAAATTCACTTAACAAATGTCTCACTTAGCAACAGAAATGTTGGGCTCAATCATGGTCATACATTGAGGGTTACACACACAGCTGTCTTTCATCCGTATGCCATTCACAAACATTTCCTCACTCAAACATACATCAGTATCTTGTCCACACCTTCTCATTGCTTCTACACACTCTCTCTCTCTCTCTGGCATAGCATCCACATTACAGTACTTCTTCAGACACACTTCCCCCTTATTTTTTTCTCTCAAGCCCACAACTCTCTCAAACTTATTTTTCCCACATACATTGCATGCGTTGTTCTTTGCGGCCTCACTTTCCTCACATAGGCTACACTCCAGGGGTGGGTTCCTGCCAGTTCTAACCTCTTCTATAGAAGAGGTTCCACAAATCTACAGTTCCGTTTAGAACCAGTTCCAGCTCCCTCCCTCCGCCCGTCCGCACATCATCAAGATGAAGAGTGAGAGGAGGAATTCTGGGAGTTGAAGTCCACAAGTCTTAAAGCTATCAAGTTTGAACACCCCTGGTTTTTTTTTTCTAAAGGGTAGGGGTGCAAGGGTATTGTAACATGACAGCTTTAAGACTTGCGTGCTTCAAATGCCAGAGATTCTGAGCCAACATTTTGGTTGCTAAGCAAGAGCGTTGTTAAGTGAGTTTCACCACATTTTACAAGTTGGCCATGCCTACCCAGTCACATGGCTGGCAAGCCACTCCAACCTGATCTCATGGCTGGCAAGCCACTCCCACAAAGCCGGCCACACCTACAGAAGAGGTTCTAAAAAATTTTGAAATCCACCACTGCTATACTCCTTCATATATACTACTTCAAACATACCAGTGGTGGGTTTCGGATCCTGTTCCAACTGATACATGGACACGGACAACGCATGCATGCGTCTTACCATCCAGCAATGCCTCCACGACACTCCAGCTGCTCGGTGGAGCGTAGCACAGGAGCTGAAGACTTTAAAGACAGGTAAGGAGCGCGGGCAGGCGGGTGGGCCCTCCGCAGCACAGTACTGGAATGGTACCCGGTGCTCCGGGCAGGCTCAGGTATGCCTGTACCAGGGCATACCACCTGCAACCCACCACTGAAACATATACAGTGGCTGATCAAACATATGCACTTTCTTCTTTTTTCAGACAGATCCAGGTTGATTATTATTGGCCTGAAGACCACAAGGTAACCCCTGGCCTGCAGGCTATTGTGGAATGTTTTTTTAAAAAAAAACTGGAAGAATGCAGTGGTAACTATTTCCATGCAGGTAGTCCTTGACTTATGTCCACAATTGAGACCCAAGTTTCAGTTGCTAAGTGAGACAAGCCCCAAGTTTCGGTTGTTAAGTTAGGAGCATGGTTGTTCAGTGAATCTGGCTTTCCCATTGATTTTCTTTGTCAGAACATTGCAAAAGGTGATCACATGCCCTTGGGACACTGCAACCCTCATAAATATTGCAGCCATCATAAATCAGTTGCCAAGTGCCCGGATTTTGATCACATGACCCGGGGGGGATGATGCAATGGTCGTAAGTGTGAAAAATGGTCATGTCACTTTATTCACTGCCATTGTAACTTTGAATGGTCATTAAATGAACTGTTGTAAGTCGAGAACTACCTGTATGTAGGTCTGAGGGAAGGCTATTTAGGAAAATGGTCATATCGCTTTTTTCATTGCTGTTGTAACTTCGAACTGTCACTGAATGAAAGGTTGTAAGTCAAGGATTACCTGCAGTGCTGTCCAGAAATTTATGTGAGTGAGCCCATGAAATCCCCAGGAATTGAGTTCCCCTGGAAGGAGACTTAAAGCAGAGGAGAGATTTTTGAACTGTCAGGTTTCCTAAAAATGCCCTAATTGATGCATGAGTATCAAGCCAAGTTTCAATACAAAACTAGTCATTTATTAGGAGCACCATTAGGCCTTTTTGCAGTCAGATCTGAGCTTTGTTTGAGTTATAGCTGAACTTTACCCCCACTCCTTCCTCCCCTCAGTCTGTGTCATAAATCACTTTCCTCAAAGAGGTGCACCCCTCCCAAGCCTGCTGAGTAATCTGAGATCCAACTCTAGCTGAAAGCATGCATGAAATGTGCTCCTCCCCCCCTTCCCTCACCATGACAACTTTAGGAATTGACACAGCAATTGTTGACTGCGTTTTAAAGATTTGCAAGTACTGTATATGTGATATGTTTTCCTATGCACATCTGTAAAACACTGGCAATAATTGAATTGTGTAGGGTTTTTTCTAAAAATCTCAGTTGCTTATTTCTCATATCTGGAAAATGCATGGTCAAATCAAATAAGTGGAATTGGGTGAAGAATTGGATTCCCACTGGGTGTGAATCCAGAAATACAAATCCAGAATTGTGGCTGGAGTGTTAAATTGGCAGGTCACGAGCCCTTGCCTAAACCAACTATCAACACATTTTGAAATTGCACTGTGTTGGAGCCAGGGTACAATTAAGCAAACAGCCTCTATTAAAATGGGATTCTGGCTGGGCTGCGGCACTGAGTGTTTTGTTTTTTCATGTTTTAATTAAAAAGGAAAAAAAAAAACCAAACCTCCAGCAGTGGGGAAGCGGTCTTCTCTTCCTAGAGGAATGGTTGAATCAGCCAGATTCTTTGATCCCCACAACAAGGGAGGGTTGTCAAAAAATCTGGACCTTTTAAACCAATCTTTGTCTTAGAACTAAAGGAAATTTCCCACCTATTTTCTCTCCTATTCTCAACTTTTCTTCACCTTGGCGCCTTCCAAATGTGTCTGGATTTGATAATTGCAGCCACCCCAATTCTGGATTATTCAGGCTGGTTTAAACCAATCTCTACTAAATAATGTCTAAATTGGATGTCACTGAAAGTCAAAGGAAAAGCATAGAGCTGACATCAATCATGCATTTCAAATCCTATTTTTTGAAACATGGCATGGATTCTAACTGATGGGAGGCTAACCATCCAACCCAACTCCCAGTATAGGATCACATTTCAAAATTAGGATTTAAAACTTCCAAATCTTAATTCCAGGAATTATTCTTACAGGTGAAAGACTCATTTATGGAAAGGATGGCTGCTTTTTCAGTTACACCACAACAAAACCTACGAGACACCCACGAAAGAAGTACATACCCCAAAAGAGCTGTGTGTGTGTGTGTGTGTCTATGCCAGGCCATTTGTGACGAACAGAAAACTAGCGCCGAAAATTAAAATCAGCAGTTGGATTTTCAAAAGCAGGAGGAAAAGATACTTTTCCAAGTACTTTGGCAAGTATGTTGATCACCCTTCCGCAGTTTAGAGCTTGCTATGTATGCTGCATTGCAGCTCCCCAAATTCCAATCAAAAATGCAAATAACTTTTGTTCTCATTCCCATCCCAGTCGTGCTTGATATGGATTCACCTCTACTGCAGATAGAATATGAAACCCTGCCCCAAATACAATTCCCCCCTCCACATTCAGCTCAAAGTTTTCCAATCCTTCATCTGTGGGAAATTTTGAGGATGCTAAGCAGATCTTGCAGGATTGATGCTCTGGAGGAAGTTTTGTGCTATCCCTCCTCCTTCTGCTTCCTTGCTCCCTCCTCCCCATTCATCTCTCAAGCAAACCACAGCCTGGGAAAACATCTGGACCAGCCCATGGGACGAAGGGGGGAGGTCATCAGGATGTGGGAAACTACAGTAGAGGCTAAAATGTCGGCATAGCTAAAGAGCCAAGCCCGCAGCCTCAGCTGGCCTGCTTCTTAACCAGAGAAAAGCATCTCAGGCTTTACACGCCTGTTACAACTGATAAGAGCCAAGGTGGCGCAGTGGTTAAATGCAGCACTGCAGGCTACTGCTAGATCAGCAGTTCAGCGGTTCAAATCCCACCGGCTCAGGGTTGACTCAGCCTTCCATCCTTCCGAGGTGGGTAAAATGAGGACCCAGATTGTTGGGGGCAATATGCTGACTCTCTGTAAACCGCTTAGAGAGGGCTGAAAGCCCTATGAAGCGGTATATAAGTCTACTGCTATTGCTATAAGCAAAGGGACCAACTTTTGAATGGGGAGGGAGGAATTTCTACTCTCCCACATGCTACTCATGGAGGCAACGAAGCACAGAGAGCAGGTTCAAGTTGACCAACATGTCTGTTCCCAAAAGGATCCTATCTTGATCTCAGGATCTGGGCCACCCCCCTCCAAGTACAGCAAAGAAGGAATGAGTGAGCTGTACCATTCCAGGCTGCAAGTTTAAAAAATATTGGATTTGAATCCTAGATTAATAAGTATAAATCTTTATACAGTATAAGTATAAATCTTTATGAGTATAAATCTTTATAAGTATAAATCTTTATGCAGCCGCGCGAGTGATATTGGGTGTACCTAGGTACACCCACGTCACACCGATCCTCCGTGAGCTGCATTGGCTACCTATTGGTCTCCGGACGCAATTCAAGGTGTTGGTTATTACCTTTAAAGCCCTACATGACTTAGGGCCAGCATACCTCCGAGACCGCCTACTGCCACATTCCTCCCAACGGCCAGTGAGATCCCACAGGGTGGGCCTCCTTCAGATGCTGTCAGCCAGACAATGCCGGCTGGTGGCTCCCCGGAGCAGAGCCTTCTCTGTGGCTGCTCTGACCCTTTGAACGAGCTACCCCCAGAAATCCGGACCTTGCCCACTCTCATGGCCTTCAGAAAAGCTGTGAAAACCTGGCTATTCCGGCAGGCCTGGGGCTATTGACCTCATTGTTGAGGTCCAGCCCCGATCGTAATGAATGTATGTGTGTTGTTTTTAACATGTTTTTATTGTCATTTTTTAAAATTATTATTCTTTCTTCGATGTAAGCCGCCCGGAGTCCTCCAGGATTGAGCAGCCTATAAATCGATTTAATTAATAAATAAATAAATAAATAAATAAATAAATAAATAAATAAATAAATAAATAAATAAATAAATAAATAATATTACGGTCAAAGACCAGCAATACACATTACTTTTTACAATATGTTAAAAAGTACTGACATTAAAATAAAATTTAAAAGCATTGACGTTAAAAGTGGATAATAACATACATGTTCTCAAATGTTCGGGTCACTCCCTGGTTTACCTGGGTGAAAAGCCAATAAGTATGAGAGTAAATACAATGGTCTAGAAATTGTTAGAGATATGTCCAAATAATTGGTACAAGATGACAACTATACTTCTGTAACCAATTTTTTTCTTGTGGACATTGCAGCAACACAGAATTTTGCCACTGCATATGTGGTAGCCGGGTTTGTGTCCTGGAGGAGAAAGCCTACATAAAAATTGTCTGCCCTCCCTGGCAATCTCTCTAATAAGGGGAGAATATGTGCAGACCTACAAACTCTGTATAGCTCACAGTGAAATAGAACATGCGAGATATCTTCAACTTCTCCTTTACCACATATACAAACCCGTTCTGCTATAGGTGTTCTCTTACACCTGCCCTGGAGGAGTGCTGAAGGAAGAATGTTAAATCTGGCTCTGAAGAAAGCTATTCTTTGTTTTGGGAAGATCAGGTCATTTAGATATCTTGCCGATTCCCACACACCCTGTTTGATTTTATCCCTGCTGTGGAGAGGCAACCTATTTAGTTCTTCTTGGAACTCCATGTCTTTCATTCTGTTGATTACTACTTGCTTTGCTTGATCAAAGCCTAGAGACATTAAGAATACCGGTGAGGGCCCATAAGAGCCCAGCTTGTGATCAATTGCCTGTTTCCAGGGGGAATCCTAGATTAAAACAGTTTAAACAACTCGGTTTAAACATTGAAAACTGAACCCCATTGCTGTAAATAGTTTGAGAAAGGCCATACTATTTGAAAGACTGTCTACCCCAAGGGATTTTTGACCCCATCAAGGGCTGCAGGGTTTGGAAGTCATCCAGAATAAGACTTAGGTCTCAGATTAGCCTGTGGTTCATTCATTCATTTTCTCCCTACCACCATCTCATCTCATCTCTTCTTCCTTCCTTCCTTCCTTCCTTCCTTCCTTCCTTCCTTCCTTCCTTCCTTCCTTCCTTCCTTCCTTCCTTCCCAGAGGTACGGATTGGATTAATTATTTGCAAAGGACTTTGAAAATTGAGCTGACATTGCTCAGGCTTATTTATATAAATTCAAACCTGTCCAGGTGCTTTAAACTGATTTTTGGAACATTACATGCAGAGTTATTGTCCCAATCCATCTGGTTGACACATCCTGAAGACAGCCTTTGTTGCTAATATCTTGAAACTACTTCACTCACACTATTTTCTAGAAGCTCATAAAAATGCTGGATTGCTGTTTCTAGTTTTCCAGTTGATTTTAATAGTCTAAAACAGCTTTTAACAACCTTGAGAAGGTTTGTTCTAAAACTGTCTTCATTCAGAATTAAATAGAACCTCAAGGAAGCTGACTTAAGTTATCTTCCTGAAGTGCTGGTGTTCTATTATCACGACATTTTTTTAGTCCTGAAACATTCCACCCCAACCAGAGGCTTTGGTTGGCTGTTAGTTAGAAAGACCAAACTTGACTAGATACAGCAGGGCTGAAATGCTTGCAGAGCAAAACAATTCCAGATGTCCCGTGGAAACAAAGCCAGTCGACAGGCAAAAAGTGACAACGTCACAAGGAAATGCAATTAGAGACAACTCACAATGTTCTCCAGCTCCACACTTCCAACTATCCATCAGATGCTGAGAGGAAACACTGTCTGAATCATCCGAAGGGTTTGTGTATGAGGAGGTAAATCTCCAAGCCTTCCCTAGCAACCTCATGTCAGTTGAAGTCCAAGGAAAGGCAGAGATGTAAAGGGATTGAAAAGAGGAGGTTGCAAAATAAATTGTCCTGAATGAGTCACCCAAATGTTAAGCCATCCACCCTGCACAAAGTTTAAATAGTTTGAAAAACATGCATGACCGAGAGATTCTCTCATCTAAATAGGACAGGGGGGAAACTTGTTCTTATTTTTTATGATAATTATTTTTAAAACTGTTTCTTCAAAGTAACTATCTCTTCTACCTTGTTGGGACATCTCACCATCCGAAAAAAATTCTAAGACTGCAAATGAGAGGGAGCGGGAGGGAGGAAGAGACTAAGTATATATCATCTATCTATCTGCTAAAGGGTCCTTCAAGTTAAACTGTGCTCTTGGCAATTTCCCGGATATATCCATGTTTTATTGGCAACAATAAAGAAGTGGTTTGGAATTCTCCTCTGGAACTTTTTAAAACTTCCTTGTCAAGTTCACAGAGCTAGGATTTTTTTTTCCATATCCAAGCATTCCATCCAAATACTGACCTTATTTAGCTTTTTGGTATCACTCAAGGTCAGCATGTATAGAGTAGCTCCAATGCTCATTAGAATAAAAGGGGGAAACCAAAAAAAATATGAAAAGAAATATTATCTGAAAGATCCAAGGATTTTAATTGCTTCCTTTGCTTGATGTCTAACAAATTATAAATAGAATCACCACAACCCATATATTCCTTACATAACCACTAGATGACTGTAAAGATCCTGCCTGCAATATAATTTTTGAAGTTGAAAGTACTGGAGAATAGTCTCTGATTAAGACCTCACAGAACATTGAGGCTCACATAACAAGCAGAGCTTTAGACATTTTAAGCTCAAGCTGTATAAGTAAAGCTATATCTCCAAATATGTTACAGTTGTGAACTACCCTAAATTTTAGAAAGAGAGATTAAAGCTATCTTGTGATATGAAATCATCAATTTCAATGTTGTCTCTAAGATCACCAGGCTCTTTCTGAGAAGAAGGATACATAAAGGTAAAGGTTCCCCTCACACATATGTGCTAGTCGTTCCCGACTCTAGGGGGCGGTGCTCATCTCTGTTTCAAAGCCGAAGAGCCAGCGCTGTCCGAAGACGTCTCTGTGGTCATGTGGCCAGCATGACTAAATGCCGAAGGCGTACGGAACGCTGTTACCTTCCCACCAAAGGTGGTTTCTATTTTTCTACTTACATTTTTATATGCTTTCAAACTGCTAGGTTGGCAGAAGCTGGGACAAGTAACAGGAGGTCACTCTGTTAGGTGCTAGGGATTTGAACCACCGAACTTCCAACCTTTCTTATCGACAAGCTCAGTGTCTTAGCCACTGAGCCACCTTGAAGGATACATACGCAGACATTAAAGCAGTGACATTCTCTACTTATTTATACGTCATTTCAGAGAGGGGCAGTTCCGCTAAGGATCTCTGCTGGTGACTCCCACTGTTGTCTAGTCACTCAACCATCATGGACAAGCTTCAGCATTGCCCTAGGGATGATTGACTTATGCTAGAAGGTGCTAGAGTAGATAAATAGCTGGAAGGGAGAAACAGCATAAGATAGGAAGAGCCAAGTCTAATTGCCTGCTGAACCAAAACAAGGACCTTGGTGCAGTCACATTTTCAGCCTAACCTTCTTCATAAGACTACTATGGAGATAAAATGGAAGAGGAGCATGTCCAAAGCACTAAAGCTGAATGACAAAGACATGAAGGTAATAAATGCTCAGGCAAATAGATGCCTAAACACAGAAAATAAAATAAACCAGCTGGGTATACGGATGATCTATGTAGCAATTTTAGATAATAACTGTTGATAGGCTTATCTTTTTATTGGACAGAACGTAGGGTAATAACTACTCCATACCTAACTGTCCCATTGACCCAGCTTCCACTTATTAGCATTACTTCTAGGGGAGCAATGCTGTCCCCCTGTGGAGAGGGAAGAAATGACATTTCTGCTAAAATAAATTCCCGATATTCTACGCACCTGCTCCAAATGCCAAATCTCATGCCAGATCTCACATGCAGATCTTCTCTCTGTCCCCAGATCTTTTGACTTCCTCTCACTCCAACACAGAGCTTCCCAGAAGAGGCACCAGCAGGGCTGAAGGAGCCACCAGCACTAGCTGTACCATGGACGGGGAACGTGCACTACGATCTGGTCTCTCGGTGCCTTGGTTGTTTTTTTCTCTGCTCCTCAGCCTCCTTCCCTCCTAAATTCCAGTATTTTCCTTCCAGAAAGCAGAGCTGCGTTTACGAAAACAGCCTGATATATTATATATTTTTTTGGTGAAAAGGAAAAAAGTCCCCGAACAACAGCAGGCTGAAAGTCAAGTGGCTTCTCCTCCAGCTGCAGTCCTTGGCCTGGCTCCAAGGCAAACTCCGCTCCATAATTACACAATTTAGAAGAACAGCCCCATGCTGACTTAAAGGGCCAGAGATCCAGATCTCCCAGGTCTGCCTGGTCCAGCTCCAGAGACCGTCCCTGAATGAAATCACGTGAGGCGACATGTTGGAACCGAACAGGTGGGTGCATATGCATCCGAGGAATCAGCTCTCAAAGGCTTTCCTGGATTGCATTTCGGGATATCAGAACTTGGTCCAACAGAAAAGGCAGATGTGACCTCACTTGGTTTCCTTCCTGTTTCCATTACCCTTGCAAAAAATAAATAAATCCCAATCTGGATCCCCATAACATCTTTCAAAAACGCCTTGGTGCTTTTGACTCTGATTGTAAAGTGTGGAAATGATCTGTTGGGAGAGGATATAAATGGCAGCCATCTGGGCTGAAAGCAGATGGAGACAGCTAGCAAAGTTAGAAAGAAAAGAGTCCTAGTGAACCATCAGAGGAAGAACACCAGATACTATAACCCAACCTTTCCAGTTTGGTGGCCTCTAGATTGTCTGGGAACTATGTTTTTCAGACTCTCCCAGAAAGTCTGAAGATGCTGTTATGGCCCCTGCTGAAGCTAAACAAGAAACAAGACAGGAAACCACAGCAAATGCATATTGAGGATTGGTTTCTTCAAGGGAGGGTTAGAAAGTACACAGAATAGGAATCTTGGTGAAACTAAGCTAGTTAAACTCGAGGTGGGACATATAATCAGCTTTGTGAACTTTAGAAGGAAGGAAGGGAGAGGGAAGGAGGGAGGGACAAAGAAAGAAAGAAAGAGAGAGAGAGAGAGAAACAATGAGAGAGAGAGAGGGAGAAAGAAAGAAAGAAAGGGAGAAAGAAAGAAAGAAAGATAGTAACAACGAAGAAAGAAAAGAAAATTTTGGTGAAACTAAGCTAATTAAACTTGAGCTGTGACATATAATCAGCTTTGTGAACTATGGAAGGGATGGAGGGGAGGTAGAGAGAAAGAAAGAAAGAAACAAAGAAAGAAAAATGAAGGAAGGAAGGAAGGAAGGAAGGAAGGAAGGAAGGAAGGAAGGAAGGAAGGAAGGATATATATGGTGGAAAATAAAGTGTGAGAGATTTTTTGTTTTAGAAAATACACAGAGCTACACTGGGCTAGAAATATTTGATAATTCTTTTTTCTTTAGTTTAATTGTGTCTGATTGCGTTCATATTTGAAAACATAGAACTTCACATAATGTGAGAGCTTAGAAATACTTGAATTTATCTCTGCCTTTCTCCCAGCCATAACTAAAGGCCTGTTTGTAAACCAAAAGGCTCCAGCTACATTCACCAGCAGCCAGGCGACTCTGGAGGTCCCCCTGAGGTCACCCGCATTGACCTTTACCTCTTGAATCATGCTTCCCCCCCATTAATTACAGCTGTCCCTGCTGCTGTCACCCTCTGGGGGAACATGGCCCTTGAGAGTGAACAGCCCTTGGCCATCCATGCTTCTCTCCCGGAATTCACCCGAGACTGACGCTGGAGACTTTGCGACAATCGCTGTCTCTCTCCAACAGCTCCTCCACCCTGCCCCCCTGCCATGCCAACTTGCCTGACAGTGAATTATCTGCAGGGACGGGGGGGGGGGGGGAATCCCAGCCTGAAAGCAAGGAGAATCCAAATGACCCCTCCATCTCCCCCCCAGCAAGTTCTCCTGTTCAGTTTCTGGGGATCGTCCAAAGCTGACAGAGAGGCCCATTGATTCCATAGACAGAAGTTCATACAACAGTATCTTTATGCATAGGTGTTTTGCACTCCCACACGCCCACTTATGAAACCTGAGTGCCAGGGATTGATGTGAGGTTACCAACAGGGAAAGGTGACAATTTTGGCTGATGAGGAAACTGGCTAAAACTTCCTTGTATGCCAGACTCTCTGGAAGAAATAACGAAGCCAGGATGCCCAGAATTAGCAATAGCAATAGCACTTAAGACTTGTATGCCGTTTCACAGTGCTTTACAACTCACCCTAAGCAGTTTATAGATTTGGTATATTGCTCCCAAACAATCTGGGTTCTCATTTTACCCACCTCGGAAGGATGGAAGACTGAATCAACCTTGAGCCTGGTGAGATTTGAACTGCCAAATTGCAGGCAGCCGGCAGGCAGCAGAAGTAGCCTGCAGTACCACACTCTAACCACTGTGCCTGTGTTTTCCAAGCTGTAATAAAAAGATAGGAGAAGGGCATAGGCCAACCTTCCTCCCCTCATTGTAATGTTCTCCATCATGGTCTTAACTTAACTTTGGTCACCTCTTTTTTAAAAAAAACAAAAAAAAACATTACTTGGGCACATCCAAAATGTATTTCAGCCTTTGAGTAAGCTTTTTAATCTCAGCTTTGTGGTGGAAGGTAGAGAGTGGACACCTTTGTTCTCCTTTCTCAATGGTTATAACACCCCATGGCCACTTCCATGTGGGAATAGTCATTAGAGTTTTTAAAAGTTCTGAATACATCGCTTGAGCACTTCTGCAGTTCAACCGAAACACACATGAATGGGGTAAAAAGAGCCCTGCTTTAATTTATTTTGCTTTTATTCCTCTCTTCCATATGCAGGTTTATGCATGAGATGGGGAAATGATTTTCTCCCCTTTCAAAATTGCCAACCTTCCACGCAGCAACCACATTGAAGGAGAGACGCTTTTACTTGGAATATGCTGTAGATTCAAACAGTGAGCAGTTTGAGGAAAACTAGTCCGTAGAATGAGGGTTTATAGGCTACAATTAGGGGGGGAAATGGGTGGGATAGAGACACAAAAATGATCCCACAAAATGCAAAGTCTTTTACCCAAAAGGACTAGATGCCAGATGGAGCCGGCACTATTTTTTTTCACAGGGATATAAGATTTTTGGTATTTTATCATCCCAAGAAATGACCCTTAAGGGATAGGGCAGTTTTTGGGCAAAAAACCCAACTGTAGCTTTCTTCTGAACTCACTTGGGAAACACAAGGACCTTTTGAGTAAGACCGCTTTAGTAAAATAGCTATTATGGAGCAAGCAGTATGACACCCATTAAATGTGGCACAGTTGATGCAGCCACAGAATTCTGTTTTCCAAGCTGTATTAAAAAGGTAGGGAGAAGGGCATAGGCCAAACTTCCTCCCCCACATTTTAATGTTCTCCATCATGGTCTTCTCTAGGTTCACAGAACCATAATTCCCAGAATTCCCCAGCCAATATGAGAATTTTCCAGATGTACAGGGAAATGGCCCTGATGTTGCAATAGCATCACCACTCGTAACTAGTGGTATGTACATGTGTGTTATGGCCCGCTAGCATCCAATAGATCTGGCAGCATATTCAGACAGTGAGGAGGTTGGGGAGGAACGTGGGCCAGTCCTGGAGTCTGGGGAAGGCTCTGATGAGAGATCTGTGTCGGAAGCAGAGAGGGGGGCAGAGCCGCATGCCAATTATCTGCTGCCTTCAGAGTCAGACATCAATGAGGCAGACGAACAGCTGGAGTCTGTTCCCAGTGTGCGCTTGTGCAGAGTTGCTAGATGAAGGCAACAGCTAAAGAACAGGGGTCGACTTAGGAGTAAGGCCACAGATGGATGATGAATGGCCCCTCCCAGAGGAAACAAAAGAGGAGTGAAAGGGGAGTGGAGTTTGCAGGAGACAATTAGTTTGCTTAACTGGTTTGTGACTCTCCGAGACTCCTTGCCAAATTTTGGGCCTGTCAGCTCTCCAAGCAAGATAAGGTCTGTGACTGTAAATCCTCCCGTGAATGAGCAGAATTCACAGTAAATTAGTAAAAGGGTTTTTTGTCGAGACAAGGAGTTTGCTTCATGCTCTTGGGAAGCCTCGGTTAGAACAATGTAATAGCACTACAGTATTGCTCCATAACACTCAGCTATAATTAAGCTTTATCTTTGGTTTTGTCCTCTCTGCTTCATTTTTTGCAATCTGCATTCAGGAAATTCTTGCACGTTAAATCAGGGAATTCATGCAGTGTATTCTGAACGTATAAACAAAGATACCTTGGCTGATGTCAGCCTATGTCCCCTGTTTATCTTAGCCCTTTCCTAAGAAATCAGACTCTATATGGGGACTTTTTTTTTTTTTTACTGGAATGGAATTTTCAGAGGGACCAAATGACTCATCCATAGACATTTCCCTAAAATCCTAGCAAGCTGAAATGTGTGAGAGAGGGAACTCCAAGATACCCATAGCGTAGAAAAATCTGAAAGTCCTTATCTTTCTTGTATGGCTGTGGCAAAACAAGAGGGAGGAAAAATCAATCACAAAATACCAATTCTCACCATATTTTGTGGCCTCGGATAAATGCAAGCAATGGAAACAACTACACATATAGGGACAATCAACTTAGTGTCTTCCAGATATTTGGCAGTATATCTCCTAAAATTCCTCTTCCTGCTGGCCAGGACTGATGGAAGATGTAGTTCGAGGCATCTGGAAACCAGATGGCTTCCTTGTTTGTTACAGCTTCTATTCCCTCTTCTTTTCCTTTGTTTCCACTCGCCTCTC
Source organism: Thamnophis sirtalis (assembly GCF_051295495.1). NCBI lineage: Eukaryota > Metazoa > Chordata > Lepidosauria > Squamata > Natricidae > Thamnophis > Thamnophis sirtalis. Next base: position 161,084,620 of record NW_028261383.1, read on the forward strand.
ATTTCGGTTGCCGTTTTTCCTACTGTTGAGTTTTAGCTGCCTCAGAGCATTCTAATGTTATCCTAACATCCTGCAGGGATCTCAGAAGCAGATCTCAGAAGCAGGAACATAATGCTTTCCTCCTTCAAAGTGGGATCCTGAAAGAGCACCCTCGGAAGTGGTTAAACTGTTTTTGGAAGCAAAATGAAACTCTTCTACAGGCAACATTCTGCACCGGAGAATAACAGCATAGGTTGTGACGTATAGTGGAGACGGGCGGCACACAATTCCAGCCCTAGGACCAACAAACCCACACAAGGAACGGAATGTCATTTGGGGGAGTTCCACTGCTCCTTTGCACCCTTGAGTGCATTTTTGTGATGTGGAGTTAGAACAATCAGAAGAAATGAACATCTACACTCTCTCGGTATGTAGGATGAATTAAACAAGATATGGTACAAAATCTGATACCAACCCCAGCCAAAAACACCGTTTGGGGCACCCAACCAAATGTTTCCCAGCACTTACCTTGGCTTCGCATTTTTTATGGCTTGCCATTTTGCACACTACAAGAGAAAAAAATAAAGAAAGAAACATTTCAGTATTTAGGATAACTGTAAATATGGATGCCTTCTGATGCTTTCATCCCAAGTACAGGTAGTCCTCAACTTACAACAGTTCGTTTAGTGACCGTTGGAAGCAGTGGTGGGATTCAAATTTTTTCAGGACTGGTTCTGTGGGCATGGATTGGTGGGCGTGGCATGGATTGGTGGGCGTGGCATGGATTGGTGGGCGTGGCATGGATTGGTGGCGTGGATTGGTGGGCGTGGATTGGTGGGCGTGGCAGGGGAAGGATACTGCAAAATCCCCATTCCCTCCCAATCAGCTGGGACTTGGGAGGCAGAGAATAGATGAGGGCAGGGCCAATCATAGGTGGTATTTATTGGTTCTCTGAACTACTCAAAATTTCTGCTACCGGTTCTCCAGAACTGGTCAGAACCTGCTAAATACCACCTCTGGTTTGAAGTTACAATGGCACTGAAAAAAAGTAACTTATGATCCTTTTTCACACTTACATCCATTGCCGCATCCCCATCGTCATGTGATCAAAATTCAGGTGACAACTGATTCATATTTATGACGGTTGCAGTGTCTCAGGATCCTGCGATCCCCCTTTGTGACCACCTGACAAGCGAACTCAATGGGGAAGCCACGTTCACTTAACAACCGTCTTACTACTTTAATAACTGCAAGTGATTCACTTAACAACTGTGGCAGAAAAGGTTGTCAAATGGGGCAAAACACACTTAACAAACATCTCATTTAGCAACAGAAGTTATGGGCTCAATTGTGGTCGTAAGTCGAGGACTATCTGTATTTTGTTTTGTTTTTTGCAGAATAATACTGTAAAGCATGTTGGGTGAAGCTACATTTCGGGTATGGAAATGGAAATGAAAGAGCTGTGGTGGCGCAGTGGTGAGAGTGCAGTACTGAAGGTCACCTCTGCTGACTATTGGCTGTCTGCAATTTGGCAGTTCAAATCCCACCAGGCTCAAGGTTGGTTCAGCCTTTCATCCTTCCAAGGTGGGTAAAATGAGGGTTGTTAGGGGCAATATGCTCACTCTGTAAAACTGCTTAGAGAGGACTGTAAAGCACTATAAGAGAGATTGAGATTGAGATTTGTTTTATTTATATGCCGCCCTTTTCCGGGAGGGACTCAGGGCGGTGAACAACTCAACGGGGAAAAGGGAACATAGAACACAATACAAGTAGTTAAAAATAGCCAAGAATCACACAGCCACACAGGTCGAGAGGGGAGGGGAACTCGTCAACCCCAGGCCTGCCGGCACAGCCAGGTTTTGATGGCTTTTCGGAAGGCCTGGAGAGAGGTGAGGGTCCGAATCTCCGCGGGGAGTTCGTTCCAAAAGGCCGGAGCTGCCACAGAGAAGGCCCTCCCCCGGGTAGTAGCCAGATGGCGGTATAAAGCGGTATATAAGTCTAAGTGCTATTGCTATTGCTATGGGAAGGGGCTAATGTCCTCGCTGTTGTCCTGGCTGTTTTTTACTATTATTATTTTTTATTGACAGTGAAATCCATAATAAAAAACCCCACCCAGATTAATGAAATGGCAGTCCTGGTGGGCACCACTATAAAGAAGGCAGCATCAAAGCTGGCCTTCCAAAAATAAGTATGTGAATGTATACTTAAAATGATATGTAAGAGAATAAAAAATAAATAAAAATGTTCTGGAAAAAAAAAAGCTTTGCCTTCCCAAAGCCCTTCCCGCATTGTCTTACAATACAAGGAATACAAATGAGCCAACAACAGAAAAACATCTTACCTCTGCACACAAGCCCTTGGGCGTCTATGGATTCCTTGCACACGATACATGCCTTCTTCTTCTTCTTAAAAACCTTCTCTTTGAAGTTGTGAGGCTCCGATACCTTCCCAGGCTGAAAGGACAAACAAGAGCAGAAAATAGGATGGTGTGCAGAATTTATTTTACATAGATCAGTGGAGGCAGCTTTCCCCGGACACACACGCATGTGAAGCCATCATAAAGATTTCACCAATGGGTCAACCTAACTGCTGGAGATGTGATTGTCTCGATGCTACATATTACCATATATGGTGGACTTGTAAAAAGGTAAAAGCATTTTGGATAAAAATATGGTGGATTATGCAAAATGTTCTTTAAAAAAGGATAAAGTTTACCCCTCAGTTATTCTTGTTAGGTATAACTACTGATTGTACTGTTATAGAGACTAACTTGATTTTGTATTTAATAACGGCAGCAAGACTGTTGGTGGCGCAATACTGGAAGAAGGAAGATTTGCCTACCATTCAAGAATGGACATTAAAAGTAACAAACCTAGCAGAGATGGCTAAAATATCAGCATATCTCAAAGATCACTCAAATGGGAGATATAAACTGGAGTGGAGAAGATGGATTGACTATATTCAAAATAAATACCGGACTAAGAAATTCCAGATAGTTTACGACTGAAGAAACAAGGAATGATATAATCTGTTTAGAGTTAGCCTAGCAAAGAGGAGTTAAAGCTCAAATGAAAGATGATACTAACTTTCTTTAAGTTTATTTTAGAACATCTTTGTTAAAGATTTATACCCTGTATTTGTTCTGGGAAGTGGGGGGGGGAGGGCAGGGGGGTTGGGTGGGGAGGGCAGGGGAGGGAGGTAAATATTTGTAAAAGGTTTTTTTTCTAAAAACTTTGAATTAAAAAAAAAGATTTCACCAATGGGTCTAGGACAACTCCCCATGGCCAATTCGTCTTAGAACAACTTGCCATGGGACAAGATTTACACTAATATCAAAGAAATGGTGCAAGAGAATCATTTTTAACAGAATGCAAAAGGAAGGACAGAATGAAATCTGAATGACAAAAATTAAAACAATTTTTCTAATTTAAATAATTAAATAAAATTATTGATTTGTCCCGCCTTTGTCCCACAGCAAGTGGCGAGTTGTCCTACAGCAAGTTGGCCATGGCAAGTTATCTTGTGGCGAGCTGGCCATGGTGAGTTGGCCATGGAGGATTGGCAGTGGTGAGTTGGCAGCAGCGAGTTGGCTTTGGCGAGTTGTCCCATTCTGTTCACCACCACCATACTGGGGTTCTCCAGTATATTGAGAGGCCAATTTACAGAATTCCATATGGGAATGGTGCATCAGATTTGAGACGTACTTTATAAAAATTCTAGTGAAAATAATTTTTTGTGTGTTCTATACACAAGGACCCTTCTGAACATTCAACTGACACTCAATATTGGAAAAGGCCCCAAAGACTTGTATTGTCGTGGTTTAAATCCATGCCAAATTCATGTCCGTCTCCAAACAATTTGGATATTTATCCAATACAGAAAAGAGTACGAGAGGTTTATCTGTTAAGGTCCCCTTACTTATTTTGAGTAGATGTGGATTGTGGTACATTATAATCAATGAGAGACAGAACAGTATTAGGAGGATAGGTTGATGAGATTGGAACAATTTAATTGGGAAAAAAGAAAACTAAAGAGAGTTTTCTCTCTCTATTTCTATTTTATTATCTACATTATTTGTAATTTCTCAGTGCTATACTCTTTCATTTATAACGTACATATTGGCACATCATGCCATGAAGAGTAACTGAAAACAAATTCTGGATTTCTTTGCACAACGTGGAATTAACGTGTAGCATATTTCACAAGATCCAGCAGTAAGAACCAGCTTAGATTCTGGTTTTGTTTTTTTAAGGATTAAACAAATTCATAGAGGTCAGGCTTAGGAACTACTTACTATTAACCTTATCATAAAACAAAAGCCCCTGTTAAGAGATCCAACAGCCATAAAAAAACAGGGAATTGATTTCTCCATCCTATTTCCCCTCTTCCTAAAGTATTTGTTACTCAACCTCTGTTGGAACATGTTAGAGATGCAGCTCAATTATATCTTAGCCATTATAACTGTATTTCTGCTCAACAATTATAACACCCCTTGACTAGAGTAGTAGTTCTAAAACCAAAAGGATGTATTTTACTTTCAAGCAGTACATGTATTTCACAGATAAAGCATTAATCTGTGAAATGTTGTGTTGAGAGCATTAGTTTGTTTTAACTATGGTTTACTAAAGTACAAACTATAGTCACCTAATCAGTTGCAACAACTATAAATCATGGATTATAACTCCAGCTAGCTAAGGCAGAAGGCTAGAAACTGGGAATCTGTGAATTCTTCAGAGATCTTGGGTTAGTCACTCTCTCTCAGCCAAACCTAGCTCATAGGGTTATTGCGGAGGGAAGAATAAGAGAAGAAAAGAGCACAACATTAGGTATGTTCGCAGGTTTGACTTATTTATAAAAATAGTAATAAAGGCGGGAGAATTTTTTTTTAAAAAATACTATGCTATGCTACTTTATTTATCTAAAATTGTTTAATCAGTTGGCCGAATTCATGCAGCACACTGGATCGCATTTCATGATTCATCCTTCACAGTGCTATATTAACCCATTACACTAACCCAAAACAAGCCAACTCCATTGTGGTTTGATGCAACATGTGGCCATCATCTCTGTTGCAACTTTATCGAAGCAGTTTATTGAAATATGTATTAAAAACCACACCCATGTGCACACACATCCACACTCATGCAGATACATATTGCCTAATTATGTCAGAACTTTTTTTTTTAAAGAAAATGAAGCAATCGATTAAAATGAAATGAAAGCTATAGCTCTAAATTACATGGATCTCAAACTGACCCATCAAACTAAGATTTGTTCAGCTGAATCTATTGATGAGCGTTGGTTGTGCAAGGTCTTACAAAACACAAACTCAAAATTAATCCATGCTCTTGAGAAGGAACAGAAGATGACTGGGAACATTGTGACATGCCAAATAACAATAACAACTGCGCTGAACATTTCTCCACAAAATGCAAGCCTTGCATACGCTCTCCACGAATTTCAAGAATGTGCGTGCTAAGGGTTCATGAGATAAATCTTCATGAAATCCTGGGTGCCAGGTCAACAGTCAATGTTCTGTTGGAAGCAGCTACATATCAACCAGATTAATGTATTTTCTCAAACTAAACAAACAGAAGAAACAAGGGCTGCTGTTTTTCTCCCTCTTTAAGACTTGAGAGAAGGTGAGGGGAGGCAATAAACAGCTTCAACCTTAACTTAAGGTTCAATGCGTCTGTATAGAAATCCTTTTTTTTAATTTGGTGGCACAACCGTATTTTTTATTTAAAGGACAAAAGAACTGACAAGTCTTTGCAGGGTTTTAAGGAGTTTTGCTGATGTGATGTCCAGTAGGGTTACAAAAAGAGGAATGTCCTACTTTTTATCCTCATGGCCTCTATCTGGCAGGAATAACTTTCAAATGAAATATTGTTTGCCATTTTGAATATCTTCGGGTTTTTGGGGAGAGCAGGGACCATTTGCATAACATTTAACATACCTTTAATAAATAAATACAAATTTTCAGACTTTTGTGTACTGCAATTAGACTCCAGATTTATGTTTTTTTCTAATTCCAGCAATCAGCTTCAATCCAGCCCTCTCAAATCTATGATCATTATTTCTTTAATGAAATTTGAAAAGTGTGCCACTATTGATGCTATATTACCATAGCATTTGTTCTTGAAAAGATATATATGTTCAAAAAATACTGAAATTGGAAAACCAGTCCTTCTGATGCTAGAAAAAGTAATTTCATATATATGTTGACCCAAGTACATTTTTGGGGGGCAGTTTTTCAGTGATTTTTTTTGTTACAGGTGCCAAGAAAGTTAAACAGTTAGTGGATCCCCCTTTTCCCTCATTTGTCCTCCTTTCTAATTGCCCATGTCCTCATTTGCCTGTTCAGATATCTGATAACTCTAGGAACAAGGCCTTCTCTCTAGTGGCACTGTAGTTAACAGAATACAGTGTCCAGAGATGTTGCTCAGATGTCTATGGAGATTCTCAGTCATCCTCGTCATGGTTGTCCCAAAAGTGCTTTTTCAAGAGTCAAATGGACTTACTTGTTTTTCTTTGAAGACATTTCGCTTCTCATCCAAGAAGCTTCTGTGACTCAGAGCTGAAGAAGTTTCTTGGATGAGAAGAGAAACGTCTTCAAAAAAAACCCAAGAAAGTCCAGTTGATTCTTAAGAAAGCACCTTTGGGCTCAGATGAGTTTCTTCCGAGCAATCTTTTAAAGTTTTAAGGCAATGAGCATGAGAATGTAACAAGAGGCCTGCAGGGCAATGAGCCTTCTTATCACAATGGTTGCGCCAAAGAAGCTAGAAAGAACTGTTTAGAGTGGAGGACAAGATAAATCTGAAAGCAGAAGGCTTTGGCTGTGCTCTGGGGATAATAGGGAGGCTGTCTCATGGGGTCATGTGCTTTGAGATTAGTGAGGTTCAACTGCAGTCTGACCATCAACAGTATTGCTATTTTGGCAAGTCCATGTCAGTCCACTTCCCAAGGATCTGAACCATGGAATTTGCCTTCCTTTGCAGCAATCATACCCTGCATTTTTTTTTCATTGAGCTGTCTACCATGACCCCAAAGCTCCTATTCCTGGTCAAAAACTGTCAGCTTAGATCCCATCCCTGTGTTTGGAAAGTCTGAATTTATAATGCAGTCACTCTTCCTTGTTTATATTTTATTGTATTTGCCATCTCAAGGCCAAATCATCCACTTTGCAAAGCTCTTTCTGGAAATATTCTGTAATTTTCTACAGCTCGACACCAGTAAACTTGTCTAATTCATTAGTTAACCCCTATACCAGGGGTGAAATTCAGCAGGTCCTGACAGGTTCTGGAGAACCGGTAGCGGAAATTTTGAGTAATTTGGAGAACCAGCAAATACCACCTCTGGCTGGCTCCAGAGAGGGGTGGGAATGGACATTTTGCAATATCCTTTCCCCACAAGTGGGGAGGGAATTGGGATTTTGCAGTATCCTTCCCCTGGGGTGGGATGGCAATGGAGATTTTGCAATATCCTTCTCCTAGGAGTGGGGAGGAAATGGAGATTTTGCAGTATCCTTCCCCTGGAGTGGGAGAGAATGGAGATTTTGCAGTATCCTTCCCCTGGAGTGGGGAGGGAATGGGGTTTTGCAGTATCCTTACCCTGGAGTGGGGAGGGAATGGGGATTTTGCAGTATCCTTCCCCTACCACGTCCACCAAGCCACGCCCACAGAACTCAAAGTAAACATTTTTGAATTTCACCACTGCCCTATAAACATTTTATAAGCAAATTTAAAATAGTGGTCCCAATATCAGTCCCTTGGGGACCTCTCTTCATGTTGAAAATGGCCCATTAATTCCTACCTTCTATTTCCTGTCTTTTAGCCAGTTAACAATCTATGAGAACACCTGTCCTTTTTATTCCATGACCACTAAAGCCAGTGGTGAGAATTTTGTCAAAGGCTTTTTCAAAGTCTATAATGTTTGTTGACTTATCCCTGTCAACACACTTGTCGACATTCAAAAAGCAAATGCCATGTTCCATTTTGGCAAAGATGATTCTTCTGGAGCTTTGATTATTTTTGTGTTAGTAACATTACCTATATTTTACTAAGAATTAATATTAAGCCACATTTAGATCGCCTTGAAAGAAACTGAGCTTCATTACTTGTTACTGTTTTCCAGTTCTTGGCAACAAATCTTAAAGAGAAGTTGCACACATTTGCCAGAAGAACAGCAACTTCAATATTTTACTTCTTTAGGAAACCTAAAGATGGATGGATATCTCCTAGACATATTTTTAATGTGTCAAATTTATAACTGTATCTATGGTTATCTTATTTTGTCTTAATTCATATGATTTTGTTCCTGAAAAACGTAGCTCAATGTGTAAATAATTTCATATTATTTTAACTTAGAATCAGTTGATCAAGAACACTACTCCTCCTCTTAGTTATAGAACTGCTATTGTTGTTGTTGTTGTTAGATGCGAAGTTGTATCCAACCCATTGCAACCCCATGGACAATGTTCCGCCAGGCCTTCCTGTCCTCTACCATCCTCTGGAGTCCATTTAAGCTCACGCTTACTGCTTCAGTGACTCCATCTATTCACCTCATTGTCTGTTGTCCCCTTCTTCTTTTGCCCTCAATCCTTCCCAGCATTAGGCTCTTCTCCAGTGAGTCCTTCCTTCTCTTTAGGTGGCCAATAATATAGTAGCATTAGAAATGCTATTATTACTCTGAAATTCTAAATCTTTCTTCAGAATACATAGAAAGTAAAGTAATCATCCTCATTGCTTGTCCATTCTTTAAGCAACTCACCTGCTTTTTAATCATCATTGAGCAATAATATTCATACCTTGTAATATGAAACGCTCCTAAATGTCAATCCAAAATCTATGTAATATGCAGAGCCTGGCATGCCTACCAAACACATCTCAATGTAATGAGGAAATTCTAATTTCTGTAGTATAAATTATGCCAAATTATTGCAATCTGATTTTGCCTAATTTCCTGCTGTTCATTCATTTTGGTTCTTCGTTCATGTTAGCTGAATTTGAAAGTGTGTAACTGTACATGTGGAGGAACATTTGTTATTTTAAGTGAAATTTCTAGGTAATAATGGCCAGTTGTGACAAGTATTTTCTTGATTAAAATGTATCTCTTTGCAACCTAGAGGACTACAGACATGAATGACAAAGTAGGGTTTGTTAGAATGGTCAATTGTGTTTTCAGTATCCCATTCTGCAATTCATCAACATTTCTTCAGAGTAATACATTTCACATGTTCTTTGATTCATTTATTTGAATCAAAGTTGCAAAGAAATAGCAAAAAAACATCAGAAATAAGGACTATTGTAATCTTTACACTGAATCTGAAAACAATTACTTAGAAATGTTGATGATTGAAATTTATACAAAGCTAGTAACAGCAATTCCAATGAGATGAATGAAAAAAGCTAGTAACAGAAATTACATTAAATTAAATTATTCTTATATGGATGGACTTACATGGCTTTTTCCAACCATCCCCTTCCATCCCAGTCCTATTTCCCCAACTGGCAGCTGCTAAAGATGACATCTTCCAGCATTTCCCTAATTTTGTTTTCCGAATTCTGAACCTACTTAGATAAACCAGAAACAAAACAGCAGTCCTGCTGGAAACAGAGCTGCATTCCAACTCCAATTCCCATCCCCCCACTCCCCAAAAGAGAGGGGGAGAGAGAGGGGGGGAGGGAGGGGAGGAGGAGGAGGTGAAGAAGAGGAAGAGGAGGAGGAGGAGGAAGAAGAAGAAGAAGAAGAAGAAGAAGAAGAAGAAGAAGAAGAAGAAGAAGAAGAAGAAGAAGAAGAAGAAGAAGAAGAAGAAACAACAACAACAACAACAACAGTTCCGGAATGCTGCTCTATATTACCATACAGCTTCAGAAATTGAGCACTGATCAAAACCATAATCAGCACTCTCACCAAGAATCTCACCAGCTTCTAGGCCAGTGTTTCTCAACCTTGGCAACTTGAAGATGTCTGGACTTCAACTCCCAGAATTCCCTAGCCAGTGAATGCTGGCTGGGGAATTCTGGGAGTTGAAGTCCAGACATCTTCAAGTTGCCAAGGTTGAGAAACACTGTTCTAGGCTTACTCAAACCAAATGGTGCCCATCGTAACAACAGACAGGCTTTGAAACACTGATATACCCTTTAACATTTCACAGATGAACATAGGGACATTCCTGTAAGCAACACATATCTGACTCCCGTGTCAGCTGCACTCTATTCCAGTAATAGATGTTGCTGAAGAATGGACTCTGCTGTCTATTTGTTCTATTCTAGCCTGGTCTCCATTATTTCAAAAAACAAGAGTAATTTTCAAAAGAATTAGTGGCTGAACCTCATGTCATAAAAGAATTGGTGATGGAGCAATTATGCCACAAGGAACTATTAAATCCAATGAAGGAGAATATTGTAGCCCAGTGTTGAAATGAGGGGTCCTTGGTGCTCTCTGAGGTTGCTTGTTTTTTGCAGACATTTCATTATCCTAACTAGGTAACGTCATCAGTACTGCTGATGTTATCTAGTTAGGGCAGTGGTTCCCAAAAAGACTTGTGGACTTCAATTCCCAGAATTCTCCAGCCAGCTCTGCTGGCTGGAGAATTCTGGGAGTTGAAGTCCACAAGTCTTAAAGTTGCCAAGTTTGGGAACCACTGAGTTAGGATAATGAAACGTCTGCAAGAAAACAAGCAAACTCAGAGAGCAGCAAGGACCCCTAACTATTAAATATTTTGGCTCTATTTAGAAGGGGAAAAAATAAGCAAGCAGTATAGTAAAATTATATATAGTATGGAAAACCTGGGTAAGAAAAGATTTCTCTTCTGTCATAATACTAGAATCTCTTTGAAAGTGAATAGTGAAGAATTTGGATCAGATCAAACCTAAGTACTTCAGAGAGCCAGTTTGGTTGGTATAGTGTAGTAGTTGAGGCACCAGGCTAGAAATCAAGGGAGCATGATTTTAGTCCCACATTAGGCGTGAAGCTAGTTGGATGACCTTGGGCCAATCCTTCTCTCACAGCTCTGGAAAGAAGGCAAGGATGAACTACTTCTGGAAATACTTATCAAGACAACTGCAGGAACTTGTTCAAGCAGCCACCAGGAACCAGAATGGCTTGAAAGCATGCATACATTTCTTCGTACAATGTACAGTTAAATTATGGACTCCTTCTCTACTAAATTAATTGATGATTGCAGTTTATATAAATCCAAAACGAGATTGATCCAGAATAAGAGGTAAACAGAAGGAACAACATGCTCTCCTCCTATTAGATATCTGACTGATTCAGAGTCACATTCTTGAGTCTTCCTTATCTAATTATGGCAACCTTTGTGAGAAAGAGACCATAACAATGAATTTTGGTGTGATAGAACTTCTAAACTGGGATTCTGGTGGTGATCATAAATGTTGGCTGGCTATGTGCTCAGGGCTTCCAATGCTTGAACTTTCATATAGGACTTGAATATTAAATATTAAAGTTCTCGTAAAAAGATTCACAGCAACTTGGATCCACAAACTGGATGTCTTGCGCAACCTGGGACTACAAATCCTAGATTTTCTAACGATTCATTGGCCATATTGGGTAGCAATTCAGGAAGTTGTCTTCCCAAGACTCCATTCCCCGACCATCTGCGCTCTAGCCTATCTGTGCATTTAAACTTGTCTAATCCCCAGCCATCACAGCCAAGATGAAGAATTCTCAGTGGTAAATCATGCACATCAGGAGGGCATCCATATTGGGGAAGTCTATCACCAAACATCTGGAGATAATCAGGTTGCAGAAGGCTAATGTACATCAAGTCTTGCCAGATTCTGGAGTCAAACAGAGGGGTTGTGGTGAAAGCCAGCACAATATAGACCAGAAAGACCTACATTAAAATTCCCATTCACCCACAAAACTCAGCCAACCAGAGTCATACAGCATGGGGGAAAACCCTGCCTCTGACCTTGGAGGTTCTCAAGCTACGCCTATGACCCAATGGTGGTATGTCAGAAAAAAACAATACCCCTTCCCCCCCAAAAAGCAACCCAAAAATTTCTAAGCTTTTCTCTGCCTCTGCTTTATGATGAATGCCTGTTTACATTCCTTCCTTCCAGTGGTGGGATTCAATTTTTTTTACTACCAGTTCAGTGGGTGTGGTGTGGCTGGGTGGGTATGGCAGGGGAACGATACTGCAAAATCTGCATTCCCTCCCCACTCCTGGGGGAAGGATACTGCAAAATCTCCATTTCCATCCCACCCTAACAACCTGCTTTCCAGCTATATTCTCATGTTCAGGGCAACAAAAGAAGACCCAGCCAATCAGCTGGAACTCCGATCAACTGAGACTCAGGAGGCAGAGAATAGATGGTGACTGGGCCAGTCAGAGATGGTATTTGCTGGTTCTCCGAACTACTCAAAATTTCCACTACCGGTTTGCCAGAACCGATCCGAACCGGCTGAATACCACCTCTGGTTCCTTCTAACTTTTGCTTTTGGCTAGGCTTCTTGGTCATACCACCAGCTCAAGATTTACAGTGGCAACAGTGAAGATAGACAGGATTAGCAAACTGGGTCTGCTTTCTGCTGGGGGTGTTGGTAACATGGCACTTCTCACACTCCCAGCTTCCCCTTACTTCCTAGACAGAGGTGGGATTCTACTGTTTCAGCCCAGTTCGGGCGGACTAGTAGCTCCAAAGAACAGCTGAGAGCAAACTGGTTCACTATGACCGTCAGGTGGGCCCGCCTGCCCCCATGCTATACTCACCTACATTTCCTTGTTTTTTTGCCCAGCTGATAGGCTGGAGGAGTGGATTGCCGCTCCTCAGCTGTTTTCCTTGAAATGTGCAAAGTGCGTGCTCAGCAAACTGGTGGCTAAACTGGTAGGATCACACCCCTGTTCCTAGGGCTCTGCTGAAAGTAAACTAGGGGAAAGTAGGAATTTGATCTATGATTTTGAGCTTTTTTGGAGGAAAAAGCAAGATGCAAAGTGATTAAATAACAGAGAGAAGTCTATCCGCTACTAAACCGAAGTGGAAAATCCTTTCCGGTGGACAGAAAAATGAGAAAGGAGCCTTCCATGTGCCAGAATTGATCTTGCTTGAACTCAATAGAAGAAATCACAGCTGCTAGGGAAAGAAAGTATCCCAAACAAACAGCTGATCAGCTGACTTGTTCATAGTTGGTAGCAAGAGAGGAGAAGTCATTACAAGAAAATGATTTTCCCTCAGCAAAAGTTCCAAACAGAAGCAAGAGCGACGAAACCCAGCGAGACTTCTAGGGTGAGATTGGGAGTAGGGCAGGTAGCCAGCCAGTGGTGGGTTCCGGGCAGTATGGCCCAGTACGGGTGTACTGGTGGCAGCTGGGAGCAGCAGCCACTGTACCAGAACGGTGACTCGTTGGGCCCCCCCGTCCGCCCGTGTTCCTTACCTCTTTTTGAGTGAAAAGGGCCAATTGTGCATGTGCGCACAGAGTACGGCGCCTGCGTGACCTCCACCGAGCAGCTGGGGCATTGCAAGGCGGTGGCATGCACAGCACGCATGCCTGATGTGGACACCTGGCCCCGTCACAGCGTACCAGTTGCGACAGGATCCGGAACCCACCACTGTACGCAGCCCCGTGGCACGACAAAACCGCACTCGTCAAAATCGTGGTGATAAAATTGCGGCGCTAAAGCCGCGACGTCATCACCGCGCATCATCACCGCCGCGACAACAGCACAGCAACAGAAGGGCGCTTTAAAACGGCGCCGCGGCAGAAAGCCGACTTCAATTAAGGTAAGCGTTAGGATTAGGTTTAGGGATTTGTTTTAGGGTTAGGTTTAGGTTTAGGGTTAGGGTTAGGGTTAGGTTTAGGGTTAGGGTTAGGGTTAGGGTTAGGTTTAGGTTTAGGTTTAGGGTTAGGGTTAGGTTTAGGGTTAGGTTTAGCGTTAGGTTTAGTGTTAAGTTTAGGGTTAGGTTTAGGTTTAGGGTTAGGTTTAGGGTTAGGTTTAGGGTACTGAGTGCTTGGGAATGCACGAATTTGCCCTCCGCGATTATGTCATCGCGGTAGGGTTGCGTTTTTCCTTAGCGCTTAGAACGGCGCGAATTAGTCTTCGCGCTTATGTCTCCGCGGATAAGGGCTTTGCGGATTTGTGGTGGAACCACGCAGCCCTGATGACACAAGGGCTGAAAGGACAGAGCTAGGAAAGTGGCCTGAACAGCCTAGCAATCAAGAGGGTTCGTGGGATATGTAGTTCTCTCCTTGTAAGGAAAGGAAGACAAGACCAAAGGGCGTTCTGTATGAAGTTGTAATGTACACAAGGCCTAGTGAATGGACCATTCAGCCAGGGCCCAGCATGGTAGCAGCCTTAACTATAAATAGCTATGAATCGTGCTCTTTGTTAGCAACCCTCTTGCTGGGAAAACAAAGTTGCTACCTTAGAAGCAGAGTCGTTAACAGTCAGAAAAAAATTAGCCATGGAAGATTCTTTCCATATACAACTTCTGCGGTGAAATTACTATAGGTACAGAGATGGATAGATTTGATACTACTCACTGTGGAGTAAAACAGATGCTGAAATGGATAAATTCACTTCTTTGATTAGAAAAAAAAATACCTTATCTACATTTATTGGAGACTAGTAGCCTCTTACGGGCTTTTGTCAGTTCAGATGAAAACTTACAAAATGGAAAGGAAAGTGGCTGTCAACCCATTCCCCTCTTTATTTATAGCCCATTCTCTGGACTACATTTTAATTATTACAGAGCAAACACAGTTGTTTGGACAAGGTACAATTCCTCTTTCATTTGTGAAGAATTCAAGCTAAAGAAGCTTTTATGTCTTCTCAAGCCTTCTGGTAACTTGCTTGGAAATGCCCGCAAAGAGTTCTTACTCTTTTCCCTCTGTGTGGTCAGCAAAAGAGGGTCTGCCAAGAACTTTTCCAACTTACATATTTAGATTTCTCTGACCAGCTTATTTGGGACATAGAACAGCAAACTCTGACCAAGTTTCTTGGCGGTTCACACGGGCAGAGCAATGCCTTTAAAAATCGGCCTTAGATATTACTATGGGAAATATTTTCTGGGTGGATGATCCAACGTGGATTTTCTGTGGGGGAAGGAGGAAGAGATGTCAAACTGAATGTTAGAACTGACTACCATCTCTATGCATTGACCCAAAATTCCCTGTCTTTTAGAACTATTTCAGCAGAGATGGTTAGAGAGGATGAACTCATAAAGAGTATCTTCTTCTAACAAACCTATTTAGTTTACTTCATTTGGTTCCTTTTCCTCAATGTCCTCATGGTATCATACCTGAGTCCCTCTCCAACCATTTTAGCTTCATCACCATCTTGTGAACAAGGTTTAGTTGAAAGTGTATGAGCAGCTCATCCAGCGAACTCTAGGATTGAATCGGAGCTCAAACCTGGTTGACCTTGGCTCTGTTTTGATAAGATACCCACTGGGACCACACTTTCTTTCTTTCTTTCCTTTCCCATCCAGATGTTCTGTTTATCTCTTTGCCAACTGAGATACGATTCTCTACCACTTAGGCAAGGAGCTATATAACTAGCAGCTTAAATGTATAACTTTTATATATTTACAGCATGTATATAATTATATATTAATTTCATATAGGTGTGTGTATGTGCATATTAGTTACACACATCTATCTGTCTGTCTGTCCGTCCATCCATCCAAATAGGTCACAAAAACAAAGGCCCACAAATGGTTCCATTTGTCCTTTAAATAATATTCATGTGAAATCATCATTATAGTATGGGTGGCATACACTCTTCTGCAATCTCTCACTCCAGAGAGATAACCTTTCCATTTCTCCTCTCAATGCTCTGAATCTTCCACAAAAAGTCCCTTTAGGAGAAAACACAAGACTAAGTGCACCAGTCCTAGCCATTTATCCCACTTCTGGCTCAAACAATTGCTAACAAGCTTTAAATTCAGAGAACGCACTAAAAACATAGCCATTCCAGGGAACCCATCCTTTAACTCCCTGATGTCATAATTCACACAAAGGGTAGTCATGTCTGTATAAAAGGACATTGAGTATGATCATCCCAAACTGGACTACCTCTGGATATACGGGATGACAGCTCCCGTAATTCCTGGTATGAATCCAGGTAACTTTAGCTCCATGAATTCCTGTCATCACAGTCAATATCAGACTGAGGAAGATTGGCTGGGGAAAAAAATGGGACAAAGCCACACACTCACAGCATAAAATCTTTCCAAAGGGACTCAAATGAGATCCATCTGTAGTCACTGAAAAAAAGGCATGTTAGCTTCCCTGATCAAAAAGAGGCCATCTCTCATTAAAAAAATAAAATAAAACAAGGGACACGGACATACAGAAGACACACAGCCCAAGCTATTCACCTCACCTGCATTCACCAAATCTGTACCAAGTTGTGCAGAAGGATGCCCGGTTTGAATGGCAGGGTTGCGCCTCAGCTTTTGCCACAAGTGGAGGAGGTTAACCAAAGCAAGGAGCTGGCCGGGCGATGGCTCTTTCGTAATTGGACTCCACGCGGAGCTGGGGCACCAGTTCTCCCCCTCCTCCTTGCACTGAGTCCAGAACAACATGTTTACTCACTGAACTTGGTTGTACTGCTGTGAAATGAGTGGCTGCTATTATGTGTCAGCTGAATTGCGTTTTTCCCCGGCTGTACGGCAGGCCTGTCATGTGAATGGCCCGTGTTTACCCTACATCAGCCTACATGGGTTGAGATTTGGTATCAAAGAAAAGAGACATTTTGCTGTGCAAACTCATTATGGAATTTTTAAAAAAAATGTAACCCGAGGTAAAGTTCAGTCTGCCAAAATCTGGAACAATGGTTTTTGTAAAATGCATGAGGCAGAGGAAGAAGAAAGGTGTGGTATGGATTATGTGAGGAAGAAGTAGGCAATTTTTGATGGCCAGAAGCCACATCTGAATGTTTTTGCACAAGGCAAGACCTATAGAGGGTGAGAGAGCCCAGAACTGATGAGGAAATATCCTGTGTGGGGGTGAGGTTTTTATTTTTAGTTTTCTTCCTCAGGTGTTTTTCAGATGGAAGATTATTATTTGAAGCTGTGTTGAGTTTCTTTGAATGATAAAAGTTCAGTTTTGTGGAATGGCAGGAAACAGCACTACTGATTGTGCCTCCAAAATGCTCACACACACACCAACCCCAAAAGTTTTAAGGGCAATAGGTGATTTCAGGGCTAAAGAATGCTCATCCTTTGTGGGGGGGGGGGGGGAAGGCATGGGAAGTAGTGTCCATATAGAATAGATTAGCATTATGGGGAGCAATCTTCTCCTGCTTTTGCACAAGTAGTCTTCAAACAGTTTTTTTTAAGTGACCGTTCAAATTTACAATGGCACTGAAAAATGACTTATAACTATTTTTCAAACTGTGGTGGCATCTTCATGGTCACATAATCCAAATTCAGACATTTGGCAACTGACTCATATTTATATATGACGATTGCAGTGTCCCAAGGTTATGTTGTTACCAGTGACGTGCGGTGAGGTTTATGGCTGGTGAGGGAGCAATTTTTTTAGACTTGTGGACTTCAACTCCCAGAATTCCACAGCCAGACATGCTCAGTTCTGATTTAAAGTAGCAGCATTTGTTTTTCTCTTTTGCTAAATAAGTTTCCTTCTTTCTTTTTCTTCTCCCTTCCCCTCCTTCCTCCCTCTCTCCCTCCCTCCCCCTTCTCTCAAACACACACACACACACACACACACACACACAAAGTTGCACCAGGAGGATGACGTTTGAATTCCTCCCCCTCCCTCCAACCCACATGTACCTTTTTCAGCTGTTTCAGAGAGGATTTCAACTCTGTTCTTGCCTGCCATAATGAAAAGAAAAAAAATGTAAAAGGAAAAATGCAAGAACTGAGGTCATGCTGGGCTAGTTGCTGCCAGAGTCACTGTGGATGACTCTGCTTAACTGTTTAAAAAAGTCTCTAAAAAAGCGCCCTCTACAGGAGGAGGCAGGAGAACTACGTGTCTCATCTACATCAGACATTTTTTGGCTTTTAACCCTTGCTTAACTCTACTCAAGTGATCATAAAAAGTCAGACTAGATGAGGCACGTAGTTCTCCTGCCGCCTCCTGTAGAGGGAACTTTTTAGAGGCTTTTTTAAACAGTTAAGCACTAAGCAGAGTCATCCATGGTGACTCTGGCAGCCTGACCTCAGCTCTTGCCTTTTTCCTTTTACATTTTTTTTTCTTTTCATGATGACAGTGGTGAGGCTCTGCCTCCCCTGCCTCCCCTGACTGCACGTCCCTGGTTGTTACTTTCTGACAAGCAAAGTCAAGGGGGAAGCCAGATTCACTTAACAACCGTGTTACTAATATAACAACTGTAGTGATTCACTTAACAAATGAGTCAAGGAAGCGACAAAATTCACTTAACATCTGTCTTGCTTAACAGCTGTCACTATTGAGGCCAACTTTGGCCTCAATAGTGGTCATAAGTCGAGGACTGCTTGTACGAAGATCTCATTCTGGCATCTCCAATTCAACCAACCAATTCATGTATCAGACAGTAATGCTGGGAAATGCCTTCTCTACCTAAGTTGAGCCACTCAAAACTTACAGTAAAGATAGTCCTTGTTTAGCAACCACAATTAGGACTAGAAATTCAGTTGGTAAGTGAACTGGTCACTAGGTGAAACCACGACTGTTCTTATCATTTTACTTCAGTTTTCCTTTGCTTTACAGACCTATAAAGGTCATAAATGTGAGGATTGGTTCCAAATGTATTTTTTCATCAGTTTTGTATCAAGCAAATGCTGACTAAATGAGACAGTTGCTAATCAAGGGTCACTTGTACTTGTCCAGTTTGACTAATTTAATCTTCCCTGACAAAATGGGCATCATTGTAACAAGCCTGAAAGGAGTAATAGTGAGATACATTTAATTACATATTTAATTATATACTGCCCAATAACAATTCTATTAATTTCCATCTACTATTATTTATTCTACACTACTGGCACTTTAAAAGCTTATCTATCTCATATGCAGAAAAGAAATGTATTCCATCAGGAATGTCTAGCCCTGACTGTATCTTTAGAAAAAATGGCAAAACTACAAACCTCTCTTTCACTAATTGTTACTTGAACTGATTTGGTTTTCAACTGCATTGTTTTAACTCATATGCTTTATCGTTTGTATTTTTATCAGGCCTTGAATGTTGTCTGAATGGGAAGGCAGGGTCTAAATCAAAGAAAGAAAGAAAGAAAGAAAGAAAGAAAGAAAGAAAGAAAGAGAGAGAGAGAGAGAGAAAGAAAGAGAGAAAGAGAGAAAGAGAGAAAGAGAAAGTAAGTTTGAACATGAAGAATGAAAGGCTTATTATCAGTGGTGGTATTCAGCCAGTTCGGGTGAACTGTGGCGACCTGCGGCTGGCCATGCCCACCCACCCTAGTTTCGGTGTGTGGCGAACCGGTGGTTAAATTATGTGAAACTCACCTCTGCTTATTATGCTATACAGTCAGGAGTGAAGACAGAGCTGACAGAGAGAAGTATGGAGGACACATCACACAAACAGGAATAAGAAAGATAGACAATATTTTGCAGCAGTAGAAAGACAGATGATGAAAAGGGCAAAAAAGTGTAAAAGAAGAGGGCAGAAGGGAATGATGTGGCCTTGGCAGCTATGCTGAGTGACGAAAATTGGCCTTCCTCTACTAGGTATAAATTGTGCACCGGTCCTTAACGCATGGTTGTAGCAATGGTTTGACTGAATCACTGGCTCAGGCTGTTGTCATCTCTGGCTGGTCTAGGAAGAATGGTAAGAAGGAAAAAGCTCAACATACAGGAGAGGGAATACACAAGGAAGGCTGGTATCCTTTATATGTTGACTTCAGTCACAGACATGGGATGCAGAAAGGGACAGTACATTCCCAAGAGAGAAAATGCTGAAATTTGAGGCACAGGCTGCAAAATGGAATGTCAGTCATGGCAATTTCCACTTCCCTTTCACACAGTTGGGGGAGAGAAGGATCTATGCAGACAGCTAGAAACAAACAGAAATGATAGTACAGACATAAATTGCAGAGGGAGGAAGATTTTTTTGGCAGCCTTACACATGCAGGCATGCATAGCTACACTTCTATCATTCATACACACACACACACACACACACACACACACACACACAATGATAGATAGATAGATAGATAGATAGATAGATAGATAGATAGATAGATGATAGATAGATAGATAGATAGATAGATAGATAGATAGATAGATAGATAATAGATGATAGATAGATAGATAGATAGATAGATAGATAGATAGATAGATAGATAGATAGATAGATAGATAGATAGAGATAGAGATAGAGATAGAGATAGAGATAGAGATAGAGATAGAGATAGAGATAGAGATAGAGATAGAGATAGAGATAGAGATAGAGATAGAGATAGAGATAGAGATAGAGATAGAGATAGAGATAGAGATATATAGATAGAGGTTGAATTTTGTCCTGCTAAGTCCTCAAGCTCTGAGGTTGTACATTTCAAGTAGGATCAAGATCAATGTTTTTATAAAATTTTCTCTTGCAATATCAATGCTGGATTAGAATACTTCTCCATCTACCGGCAGTTGTCGACTTATGGCCATAGTTGCACCCAAAATTTCTGTGGTTCAGTGAGACATTTGTCATGTGGGTTTTGCCCCATTTTACGACCTTTCTTGCCACAGTTGTTAAGTGAACCACTGAAGTTAACGAGTTAGTTTCCCCCAAACAGGGTCTTATTTTCTTTTGACCCCCGAAATAAGCACTTGGCCTTATTTTGGGGGAGGTCTTATTACTTTGGAGGTGCAGGAGGTGGCGAGTGTGATCACCTCATGGCTGCTGCTGCTGTGTTGCAATATTTTCAGGAAGGGCTTATTTTAACACATGCGTCCAAAAACCTGATTGGGCTTATTATCCAGGAAGGTCTTATTTTTGGGGAAACAGGGTAACACGGTTGCTAATTGATTCCGGCTTCCCCGTTGATTTTGTTTGTCAAGAGGTGGCAAAAGGAGATCACAGGACCTTGGGACACAGCAAAGGTCATAAGTATGAACCAATTGCCAAGCATATGATTTCTGACCACCTGATTGTGGGGCTGCTACAAAGGTCGCAAGTGTGAAAAATGGTCATAAGTCTCTTTTTTCGGTGCCCTTGTAACTTTGAACAGTCATTAAATGAATGGTTGTAAGTTAAGGACCACCAAGTTACAAACCAGCAATTTGAGCCATAAAGGGTTCTCAGGGGGAAAAGAGGAACAATTGGCAAAATGCCCATCAAAACAAGCCACGATTCCCATTCTTGCCTTTGATGTCACAATGCATATTTTGTCACCTTGCAAACACTGCGGTGAGGAGCTTATATGATTTGCGGTGCATACATTTCTATGTGGGGCTGACAAGAAAGCAAGGTTAGATCAACTTCCAAACGGACCCACCACAAAAGCTGTGGAGAAATGCAAGACTCGGAAGGTGGTGCAACTGAGCCAAGCTACATCCTGCAGCAGGCTAGTCATCGTAAACAGGATTCTGGGCACAAGAAAAATCAACGCACCAGGTTTTTCTGAGAAAATTGGTATCAAGCACAGCTCCATTCCAGCTATATCACACCTGTGCCATTGGTGGCCTCTGATTAAGGACGAGAGGCTGGAGGCCTCCAAGCAAAACTTGCCCATTTGTATCACTGCTTATCCAAGAGAGGATACCGAGATACAGGAGAAAGAACAGATACGATACAGGGGATTTGCTGACAGACCGCAGTGCACGAAGGAAGCAAGGGCTCTGAGTCCATTCCTCCCATTCTCTTCTCAAAGCAATCCTTTTCGAAATTAAAACGGAGCCACGGTGCTCCCAAAAAACACAGTCTCTGGCCGTTTATGGTGAATCTACGGGCAATCGCAGCAGTGTTCTCCGACTTCCTGCACAACTAAGCTGTGTAAGGAATGGGAGGCTCCCAGCCAGCTGGACACAGTGTTCCTTAACTCCGGAAAATCAGATGGGAATGGGTCAAAGCTTAAGAATAGAAGGCAGGGCTCCGGAGGCCAGGAACAAAAATAGGATTTGTCAAGCTATCATTCCCCTGCCTGTCTGAGAACAAAACTCAATATTGCCTGTTTCACTGTGGCCAGCAAATTAGTTGGCTGGCTTCCCTGCCATGCACAGCTCATCATTGTAAAGAGGAAAACTAATCCGGTCTGTTTCCTTGCCATACTTTATGATTAATGCCATTTCCTGGCTCTCTCGCCCATCCCCTTCTTTTCCTTGCTTTGGGTGTTCCAGCTCCGTTTAGAATGAAATGGTAGAAATGCAGAAAGGTATGTAGATGCCTAGGCATCCTTTCCCTCCCCCCCCCCTTCCTTCTTGGCTGCTGACTTGCTTGGGAAATGGTTGGTTAGGCAAACCCCCGCCTTTTGTACATGAAACCTAAATCAAAGGTTTGGGAAACTTATCCAAGGGATTGTTCTAATTACATTCCTGGACATTTCAACACAAGTGTTTCGTAACAGCTACGACCAACTTTCAGCAATGCCGAAAGCGCAGAAGCCAATTGGTCATAAAAGAGCTGCCAACTGATGCAGGAGTTGACAGACAGAGGGTAGCATATGGTGCTTCACCCTGTCTTTTGTAGCCTCTTAAAGCCTGCTAAAAGCTGTCAAAGCCAGTGCAAACTGCCTAATTACAACGGCACAATTAAGGAGGAGAAAAGAGGAGGAAATTAAGGAGTATTTGGCCTCCCTCTTGAAACTGTTGCCCTGCCTCTTGTGACACTTAGCGGCCTCAAATATAGCTTGGAAAAAAATTCCCTGCATTCCCAGGGATCCCCTTTTTTTTCTACTACTACTGCGAGCCGAGGTGGCGCAGTGGTTAGAGTGCAGCACTGCAGGCTACTTCAGCTGATTGTTAGCTGCAGTTCGGCGGTTCAAATCTCACCGGCTCAGGGTTGACTCAGCCTTCCATCCTTCCGAGGTGGGTAAAATGAGGACCCAGATTGTTGGGGGCAATATGCTGACTCTCTGTAAACCGCTTAGAGAGGGCTGAAAGCCCTATGAAGCGGTATATAAGTCTAACTGCTATTGCTACTGCTATTTAATCCACTATTTGAACATGAAAATTCTCCCACAGGCATTGAAGTAAAATGCAAGGTTATCACAAAGAAATGTTCCCAAACCTGAAGCACTTGATAGGTTTGGCCACACAAATGTACCAATTCCATCCTTCCTGTCTCAGGATTGTTAAAAAACAAAATAACTTGAAAGAAGGATTTCCCTTCTGGTCTGCATCCAGATAAAGACAAAGCGTCAGCAGTTTAGTTCAGGAAAAAAAGCTGCTGCTTACAGATGCTCAAAATACTGTTTTCAGGTTCTCCCAGAGTTTCTTCTTGTGTCCCATCATAGACTTTTTAATACGCACACCTGAAATTGACCTAGCCGAAATGCGAACACCATTCATGGGACAACCAGAACTGATGGTATTCACTCAAGAAAACCTTTAACAATATACAGGTAGTCCTTGAGTTAAGAGTCCACAATTAACCCCAAAATTTATCTTGCTAATTGATTTTTTTGTTAAGAGAGCTTTGCTCCATTTTATGACTTCTCTTGCCGCTGTTGTTAAATGAATCATTTGCATTTGTTAAGTTGGTAACACAGTTAAGTGAATCTGGATTCCCCATTGACTTTGCTGGTCAGAAGGTTGCCAAGCATCTGAATTTTGATCACATGACCATGGGGATGGCTGCAATGGTTATAAGCGTGGAAAATGGTCATAAGTCACTTTTCTCAGTGCCGTTGTAACTTTGAACAGACACTAAATGAACTGTTGTAAGTTGAGGACTACCTGTAAACACCAAACCTGCTGTCGTGCTGAGATGTGAATGGACTTACGGAAGCAATTCACTGGTGTCTTGATTTGTTCTATTAAAAAAAAATTAATCCCAACCAAGTCATTGATAACCTTCAGGACACTCCATATAGGAGGATTCTGTACAACTCCCTTCCCCTTCTCATCTTTGTCCTTCATGGTCCTTTCCCATTTGTCAGCTGCTGATTAATTTACAGCTCAGTAGCCACGCAGAGGTGGCTGGCTCAGTGGCCAAGAGGCTGAGCTTGTCGATCAGAAAGGTCAGCAGTTTTGCGGTTCAAATCCCTAGCACCACGTAATTGAATGAGCTCCTGTTACTTGTTCCAGCTTCTGCCAACCTAGCAATTCGAAAAGCATGTAAAAATGCAAGTAGAAAAATAGGAACCACCTTTGGTGGGATGGTAACAGCGTTCCATGCGCCTTTGGCGTTTAGCCATGTTGGCCAACATGACCACAGAGACGTCTTCAGACAGTGCTGGCTCTTTGGCTTTGAAATGGAGATGAACACCGCCCCCTGGAGTTGGGAATGACTAGCACATATGTACGAAAGGAACCTTTACCTTTGCCTTTTTAGCCACACAGAAGGAATAACTGCAAATGCAATTGATACAACTGAATATAGAGAAGGACCATTATCTATTGGTGGGAATTTGTTCCTTGTCCCACATGCCACTCCTCAATCCTTTCCTCTACACTAGAACCAAGATATTGTGATCTCCCCTCCTAGCACCATTTTTATCTTTGTTTTTAAAGTGAGGAGAGCTTCAGCTCTCATCAGAGTAGGGTGATCATTAGTTTTAATTCGTAAGAAAACAGATCCAGTGCAAAGTTAGGGTACATGTGGTAAGGGGGGAACCCTTTGCTGCCGATCACCTGCATCTATTGGTCAAATGGAAGGAGTTTGGTCAACACAATTGATGATGTTGTGAGAAAGGCAGTGAGGTGGTCTAAATCAGTTAGTGAGGCCGGAATAGAAATAGCAACAGCAACAGCGATAGCACTTAGACTTAGATACCGCTTCACAGTGCTTTATAGCCCTCTCTAAGCGGTTTACAAAGTCAGCCTATTGCCCCCAACAATCTGGGTCCTCATTTTACCCACCTTGGAAGGATGGAAGGCTGAGTCAACCTTGAGCCTGGTGAGATTCAATCTGCCAAATTGCAGGCAACCGGCAGTCAGCAGAAGTAGCCTGCAGTACTGCATTTTAACCACTGCACCACCACAGCTCAAATACCCTTCATAAAAGATTTACACCATAAAAGAGGTTGCTTAGGGAGGGGAAAAACCAGCATGAGTCAATGTATTCACATGACCAGTGGACAGCCAGAACTGACTGCATTCACTCAAGCAAACCTATAGCAGTAACATCAAACTTGCGGTCATGCTGAGATGATTCCCTCAATTAAGTGAACTTAATACAGGATACAACTGACAGATGACCAAGGAGGCAGACGGGCAGGCAGGCAGG
Source organism: Thamnophis sirtalis (assembly GCF_051295495.1). Classification (NCBI taxonomy): domain Eukaryota; kingdom Metazoa; phylum Chordata; class Lepidosauria; order Squamata; family Natricidae; genus Thamnophis; species Thamnophis sirtalis. Next base: position 161,109,908 of record NW_028261383.1, read on the forward strand.
CAAGGATGTTTATATGCAGAGAGAGAAGAACAGAGATCAGTTGATGCTTACAGGAAGTTGTTCAGATTTACCAATCATCCATCAAAGACCACCAAAACAGCAGCTGCTTTAAGTCCTTCTGCTGCCTATGAAATCCTACCAAATCTCTCCTGAGTTGCAAGGTCATCTTTGGATTACCTGCATTGATGGTGCTTCAATACATTACTCAATAGACCAGGCACTTCCTCCTCCTGAAAGTCATCATACAGCAGTAGCAAAGCAGGAGCTTAGTCGCTGTGGTTGGAAAGCATGCTTTATATGGCTTAGTAAATAGTATAAGAAAGAATAGCTAAAACTGCAGGCTTAGCATAGTCTATGAAGCTAGTCCAAGAATTCTAACATGAAGCATATTGTCAGAGCATTAATGGCCAATATTATTGGCCTGGTAGAGTTAACTTTGTGTTTTAGTAACACCTTGAGTTCCACCAGCCCATTCACAGAGGATTTCACTCCTTGTTTGTCCCTTAAGGCTTCTTTTGCAGCAATCTAATTTGGAAGAAAAGAGTTCATTGTTGCTATTGGACATTACCAAATATGGTAAATAATTGCTTCTTCAATTAAGTGATAAGGTTTACTGGGAGATTTCCACCACACAGGTTCTTACTGTTGGAAGAAATGTCCATCTGGATTCAGTTCCAAGTGGGGAGAAACATGGAGGCTGATTGGAAAGATAGTTTAATGGTGGGCAGGATCACATGGTTTGAGGTCCTGGGCAATTGAGCACATGGGAGAGAGAGAGGGAGAGAGGGAGGGAGAGAGAGAGAGATTTCATTCTTCTAGGAGGGGAGTAGGTGCTAACTTCCTACACTACTGTAGTTTCCTCCAGTTACAATATTAAGATTTTGTGTAATGAGACCTGCAGTAGGAAGAAGTTTAATTTATAAGAATACACTTGTGTTTTTTTTCCAGAGTGGAACAAGTGGCATATAAATTTAATAAATAAAATGAGAATGTTACTATTGGTATGCTGTGTTGATAAACTGGGGACTTTCCCAACCAGTTACAAACATGCATCTGGTAATACTAGAAATGAATAACCTTTGCAGATTGTGGCAAGTCTTAATTTGTCTTTATTCTTTTCTTGAACCAGAAGTTCTGGTTAAATCTCTTGCTAGCATATTTCTGCAACATTACACCCGTTTCAAAATGGGAGGTGTCCTTAATGAAATAGGAATGGGCAAAAGAGAGATTACTTTGTGTACTATTCACCATATCTAGCATACACACTGCAGATGCACAACCATGGCTGAAACATCTGGAGGTGCTGCACAATTGCCATGGGATACTAATCCTGCCCCATTAGCTTTTTTAATATCTCCTAAGACTTTGCTGCAGACCTCACAATGTAAGGATTACATAATTGGGGCCTTTCAGGAGGAGGATAACTGAGTGATTTTTCCTGCTCATTTCCTGTTTATTCAGTATTCTCAGCTCTTCTGGAAAGATGGTCAGAGGTCTTCCCCCAGAGGAGTAAGGTCATTCCTAATAAACTATAGGAAAAAGAGTTTTTTTCCCAAAGAGAAATCTATAAGCATGCTGGTAGACAGAGAGCTTTCTCGCATGTTGACTTGATCTTCATTCAAGAAGAATCTCATCATGCAAATCTTGTGTCACAGATATTGGCCCCTAGGTGCAGATTGGAAGCAACAGGCTGTGCTAAATATGCCTGGTGACGGGTAACCTTTTGCAGTGAAAAGCCACAGTGGATATTAACTGTAACATGTTCCAAAATTCCTCTAATTTGGGGCAGGTGATAATATATGGTCACACTGGGCAGAACAATTATGTAACAAGATCTTGTGTGTGTGTGCGTGCGCACGGGCACGCGCGCACACAGAATGTCCACTTTTTTAGACTGAGTCTTAATATGCCCATCTTTCATTTGCTTCCTACCCCAAATTGGGTGGGTAATGGTGCAGTTTGTTTAATAATCTGCTGATTAATTTTGTGGATCTGACTTCTGGGACTCTAAAGCTATCAAAACATGGGTGGAACACAATATATTTCTTCCTATACGTTCACTATTGCTTCTCATAAGGCAGGACATAGGAGCAATTTGTGGGATGAGATGAATTTTCCAGAGAAAACGTAGAAAGCAAACATTAAAAATGGATGAGCCCAATATCTGGAACCAAAGTACATGGTTTCATCTCTTCTTTGTCTCTCTTTCTGCCAGCATCTTCCTTCCTGACACTTTTCCAGTCCTCCCTCCCCTCTCTTCCACCTTTATTTTGTAAAACTCACGTATACATAATGCTCTTTTTTCTTATTTCCCCCACAAAAACAATGCTGTGAAGTGCCCAGTCACACGGTTGCTTTTAATGTCTAAGGAAGGACTGGGACCAGCAGTGTGCTAGAGCCAAGAGGCACCAGCTTGCAAGAGCAACTGATACATTTTTGGGGACTTTTGAGTTGAGCCCCTAAGTGCATCAATCAGTTGTTGGTTGGTTGGCAGCATGGCATGATGGTGACATTGGAGAAAGTAGAGTGGGTAGCTAAATACTTTACCAGCAAACTAGAACTCCCAGACTCCCAGATTCTAATTATCACCTAAACCACAGCACCAAACTGGTTCTCAGAATCTTTTTGCAGGATTCCGAGCAAATTACTAACTGACTATTTTTCGCTTTAAAAAGATCTGCCTATGTGAAAAGAGACCTAGGGTACCCCTGCCCTCTACTCCCCCATTCCTTTTACTCCTGTGACTCTTTGTAAAAGAAATTAGAGTTTGTTTCCTGAAAAAAAAGAGGAAGGAGGATGAATAAGTTAGCATTGAAATCAGGAAGGAGACACAGCAGCCCTGGAGTTTTTAAAAGTCAAACAAGTATTTGCCTTGGTAAATCTGGCATCCTTAATTCCATCATATCAACCCTTTCCCATCCTTTTATGATCCAGATGCATTGGGATTGCAAGTCCCCTAATTCCCAGTTAGTTGCCCCAACACAGTTAGAAGATGTCAACTGAAGGGCCACGGTATACGTGGTGATGCAGAATACATTTCTTCTGCTTGCAACAGCTAACCACTGACTTGATCTTTGACTATGTGCAATTGCAAATCCTTACTTAGTAGTGTAATAATCAAGCAATGTGAACAGGTAACTATGAACAGCCTCAAGATCAGAGCTTCACAACCCGAGACACAAACCCTTCAATGCAGCTTCTAGAACTCTTCTGCAAATTGCTGCCAAATTGTCATTGTTTTAATATGGCAGACAGGGAAATGAGTTGCTGCCAAGGAAGTCCTCCTCTTCCCAGCATTTCATTACTTCGGCTTTAGTTTAAAAAAGCAATGAAATCAAGTTTTGTTTCTATTCTGGCCCCATCTGATTACTGATGTTCCTGGCGCACCCACTGCAAGACCTGAAAAAGATTGTGCAGTCAGTGCCTCTAGAGACAGGGTAGACAAGCAGCAGTCCAAGGCCACAGGCGGCCTTTAGCTAGCAAAGATACAGTTCTTGGATCCTAACATGAAGTGGATTAACTCCTGTTCTGCTACTATTAATGGCCCAAAGCCAAGCCCTCTGCTCCTGTGTTTGCCAGCTGATCTTTTGTACCGCTGGGGTGAGAAGAAATAGAGATGCATGTTTGTTAAGAAGTACAGGAAAAGTCTGCTTTGATAGTCTTTGATGCAGTCCAAATGGACTCCACAAACACCTGCACAATTGCCACCAGCTAAGGGCCACACCGCAAAAAGTGGGTGAGACAGGAGGCATTTTGGAAGAGGGAAATCAGAATAAACTACAGGTAGTCCTCAGCTTATGACCACAATTGAGCCCAAACCTTTGGTTGTTAAGTGAGACATGTGTTAAGTGAGCTTTGCTCCATTGACTTTGCTTGTCAGAAGGCAGCAAAAGGGGATTGCATGACCTTGGGACACTGATATGGTCATAAATGTGAACCAGTAGCCAAGCACCTGAATTTTGATCACACGACCATGGGGATAACTGCAACAGCCATAAGTGTGAAAAATGGTCATAAGTCGCTTTTTTCAGTGCCATCGTAACTTCAAACGGTCATGAAATGAACTGGTGTAAGTCAAGGACTACCTGTATTGTATGTGGATTGGAAACATCTGGGCAATCCCTAGATGGCAGCAAACAGAAAACTCAGCTTTTACTACCACTTTGAGTTAATTTGGAGTTTTGTGGTCTTAATTCAGAAATCTTGCAGAGGAAATGGGTTCACTCATTCATCCACCCATCCAATTATATCATCCTATAGTTGGTGACTCAGTTGGGAAAGGGACGTGGTGGCTCAGTGGCTAAGACGCTGAGCATGTCCGATCAGAAGGTTCAGCGGTTCGAATCCCTAGCACCACTTAACGGAGGGAGCTCCCGTTACTTGTCCCAGCTTCTGCCAATCTAGCAGTTTGAAAGCATTGTAAAAATGCAAGTAGAAAAATAAGGACCACCTTTGGTGGGAAGGTAACAGCGTTCCGTGCGCCTTCGGTGTTTAGTCATGCCGGCCACATGATCACAGAGACGTCTTGGACGTCTTGGCTCTTTGGCTTTGAAACGGATATGAGCACCGCCCCCTAGAGTCGGGAACGACTAGCACGTATGTGTGAAACTTATAGCACTTCAGCTCCAGCATACACGTTTTTTCTATGCAGGCAATTCCTAGGATCATCAACTGAGAAGCAAATCATCAAAGCAGGGAAGAGCCCTAAGCCATAGACATGGCCACATGCATTCCTATGCCTCCTTTTAAAAATAGTCCTTTTCCTCCTGTTTTTGTATGAACACTATTCCAGACTCTCAAGTGTTACAGGTTAAATGATTTTGTGCCCTGATTCCGTCTCGTTTCCTTTCACACGTTCTCTTTCACCAAAACTAGAGTGAGGCTTATGTGCGACTGATCAAGATTTAACTTAAGGATAGCTCATCTGATGCCCTCCAGATGTTTTGGATTTACCCCCCATCAGACCCACCATGGCTAAGACAAAGGAATGGGGTGGGGGCGGGGGTTCCCTTGTCCAAACATCTGGAGGGCATCAAGTTCCTTGTCTGATTTAACTATATAAAATCTCAGCCACTATTTTTTTTTTTAAAAAAGGAAAACCATACAAAGCTGTTTCTTAAAATACATATCAGGAAATGGCTCAAACAGGCTGACATGGCATTTAGCCAACCAGCTTTCTCCCATCTGGGGTCTTAAGACTGCGGCAATACGAAGCAAATGTCAAAATCAGCTCTCAAGCACAGAAGCACAATCCATCAGGCTAGTTCATCCTCACCCTCCTGAGAATTTTTGCCTTTAACATCCTTACAACAACAAAGACAACCCAGTGGAAGGGAGTATGTGTGTGTCAGGGGTGGGGGGGTGGGAATTGTACACAATAACTGTACACTTTTAGTAGAATAGTCATGTTAGGTCAGCCAGAGGAAAAACAAAGTTAAAGCTGTTCCTTTGTACTAAACCTGGAGGGGAAAAGCGAAGCAAGAGGATGTTTCAGCAGGAAATCGGGGAGAGATCCTAGTTAGTGGCTACTTTCTTAAGTTGTACAGTGAGTAAATTTCCCCCCCCAAAAAAAGAATGATGGACTAAGCAGACAATTTACTGCCCCATTAACTCTTCCAGCTTATTTCACTCTGTACATCAAACGGAAAACCAAAGACGTTCAGCGAATAGCTTTCTCTCCAGCCTGTCTGGGGATGATGGGGACTGATACCACCAAATCCAGCACACACCATCCCAGTCAAAGTCTGTTACACAATGAGAAACCCACATCTCCCACCCAATCCCTGCCTTCCTTCTTTATCCAAGAACTTCCCCTACTTTCCAAACACCTACCCGGCAGCTACTTGGTATCCGGGCACTTTCCCTTCTCCCCAGGGCTCTCAGGAGAGTTTCCACCGTGTTTCGGGGCTTCATGGTGACCAAGGAGACAATGACACATGGATCCTACTTGTGCCTCTGAGCCTTGGCTTGCCAAAATGCTTGAAGCGCAGATCCCACCGCCACACACCGCCGAGAGACGCCAGCCCTCTGCACAGTGCCAGGGGCTGCCGTCAGTGACACTTCTGTTGGCTTCTCAAACCAGCCCAGCCCTTGGAGGATGTGAGGCTGGAAATGATGAGGTAGGAGCCAGGCTGGGCTGCGAGTTCAGGGCAAGCTGTCAAGGGAGCTCCATTTCCTGACTCACAATGGCTCCTTCCCCTTGCAGGGAGGTAATGGAAAAGGAGGAGGCAGCAGCAGAGAAAGAGGGATGGAGGCCCCGGGCAGAGACGCAGAGGGCTGTAGGTCAGTTGTCTCCAAGCGTGGGGCTTTGAATCAACAGCAACTCCGAAGAGCCAGAAATCAGAAAGAGGTTGGCAGGGGATATAAGGAGAGAGAGAAATGAGACCCAGGATTGGATAGGGATTCCAAATGAAGTCTGACTGTCTGTCCGTCAATGATGAAGGGGAGTGACTATTGAGATTACTGTCTGTCAGAAGGGCATTTTCCTCAGGCACACACAGAGATAAACACACAGAATTCCTGCAAGTAGAAAACGAACAACCCAGGGAAAAAATCTAGAGCAGTGTTTCTCAACCTCAGTAACTTTTAAGATATGTGGACTTCAATTCCCAGAATGCCATGGGCATACTGCCACAGGAATTCTGGAACTTGAAGTCCACTCATCTCAAGTGGCTGAGGTTGAGGAAATATTGCTTTAGTGAACTGCTTTTCTAGCATTGGGTGGTTTCATTTTTCTAAAAAGGGGGGGGGGGAAAGAGCCCTGAAAAAAATAGGGATTCAAACCCAACCTTACCTTGATTTCCATAGACTAGCAGCTGGTAGATGACACAGATTCTCTGGGTGAAGAATAGGAACCACTCACTGAGACCCAAATGAGTCTCCAGGACAGCTCTGAGCAGAGCTGGTTTTGAGAACAGGATCCTTTGAGCCTGGAACCAGGTTCTCCTACCCAATCATCACATACATACAGCTATCACTCTTTTGGATTAACAGTTTGTCATACTGCTCAGACCTGTTCAGGAAAGGCAGATACAGCATACAGGGATTCTGCTTGCTGACCTCACCTTGTTTTGTTTTGTTTTTTTACAATTCTTTTTACTTTATTTTAATACAAACAATCCATCTTCCATTAAACAGTGTGCCATCTGGGTACAACTGCCTTGTGCAATAACAATTAGAATCTACAGCCATATTCATTATTTATCTACTCTTAACTTAATACTGATATACGTAGCACATCTAATACTGTAACAATCTTCTTCTTGACTTATTTAATTCTATTGATATATTTTCTATATTTCACTAATCTACTTTCATGTCTAACTTTCACATTTGTTCCCTAGCCATTGGTGGAATAGTTCACATATAGTATAATCTTCAGCTTGTTCCTTCTCTTTAATTGCAAGTGTTAACCTATTCAATGCTTGCTGACCTCTACTTATCAGCTACTGGACCATTCTACCGTTAAGACTCATGAGCTCTCTCACTACTCTAGAGGGAGACCTTATATTGCGAAGAAATTACATCTTGGATGTCACATATCCATTTTGGTTAAAAGCCACATTTCGGTCTTTGAGAAGCATGCCAAGGATAGTGGTCAGGTGGTGGTCAGGACAAAAATGAAATTTGGTTTCATTCTAGTTTCATTTAAAAAGTATGAAAAGTAAATATAATAGCACTAGCACTTTGACCTTATATACCTCTTTATAGCCCTCTCTAAGCAGTTTACGGAGTCAGCATATGCCCCCCCCCCCAACAATCTGGGACCTCGGAAGAATGGAAGGCTGAGTTAACCTTGAGCCGAAGAGAATCGACCTGCCGAATTCCTGCCAGTGGCAGCCAGCAGAATTAGCCTGCATTCTAACCATATGATTATTCTCCAGTTTTCTTGGCAAGGTTTTTGGAAGTGGTTTGTCATTGCCTGCTTCCTAAAGCTGAGAGAAAAGGACTGACCCGAGGATACAGAGCTGGCTCAGTGCCTAAGGGAGGACTAGAACTCACAGTCTCCTGGTATCTGGCCTGGTGCCTTGACTACTACATCACATTGGTAACAAAAAAAAGAGGGGGGGGGAATCTAGTAGGACTTTAAGTAGACTTGTCCTCTGTAACTCCTTGCATTATCATCTGTCAGAGCAGGATGTTCTGTCATCACAATCATACATAGACCAATCATTCCTATAATATTTACAGAATTGAAGCGATTTTATATAGCTTGACCCATGCATGGTGTCATCTCCTGCTCTGGAATAATCACAGTATATGGAGAGGAAACCATTATAGAGAGGGATGTCTATGGAGACTCTCAGTCATCCAGGTCATGGCTGTCTCAAAGGTGCTTTTTCGAAATAGCAGTTAGCAATAGCAGTTAGACTTATATACCGCTTCATAGGGCTTTCAACCCTCTCTAAGCGGTTTACAGAGTCAGCATATCGCCCCCACAGTCTGGGTCCTCATTTCACCCACCTCGGAAGGATGGAAGGCTGAGTCAACCTTGAGCCGTGAGATTTGAACTGCTGAACTGCAGATAGCAGTCAGCTGAAGTGGCCTGCAGTACTGCACCCTAACCACTGCGCCACCTCGGCTCTTTGGCAACTGGGCTTTGTTTTTTGCTTGAAGAAATTTTGCTCCTTATCCAGGAAGCTTCTTCAGTTCTGAATGAATCATGGAGAATGGATTTGGGTTGAAAAAGGGGTCAAAGAAGCCATCTACATTAAAACTGAACAGCCTTCTCTCAACGGGGGGGGGGGAGGGATATGACACTAGCTCTCTCCTGTTTACAACACAGTCCTTTTAGCATTTCCAAGAAGGTTCCATACACATTTGCATTATTCAGGTGAGGGTACAAATAAACCTCCAATTGGCCTCAACGACTCTCAGAAAGAGTGCTAACAACCACATGACTGCAAGGAAGATAAATCCTTCTACGCCATTCTTCAGAACTGAAGAAGCTTTTCAGATGAGAAGCGAAATGTCTTTAAGCAAAAAACCAAAATCCAGTGGCATTTTGAAAAAGCATGTTATAGAGCGGGATCTTAGGAAGCCTTATGTCTCTTCCACGCTGAGCCTTAATCAAAGCAAGATATCTACAGGGAATTTTGTTCCTCGTGGCCTTCAGTGATAAGGAAGGCTACTACACTTCTAAAATGTTGTAGATGAAAAAGAGGGGAAGGAGTGAAGGAACTGAGCAAAGGCACAAAAACTCCTGTCCAACTGGAAGGCAAGATTATATAAAGACGAATAACCCCCTCCCCTCCAAACTCCAAAGTTCAGACTAGTTCTAGCTTACAAATTGCCAAATATTTTATCTTGTCTCTAAATACTGTAAATCTTCAGCTCAGCAAACGAAAAGAAGAAAAGACAATGCGAAGTCAGTCTCCTAATACATAGCTGGAGATTGCATGATTCTCACAGTAACTTAATCTTGCTGGGTCATGTAGGCAATAAACTATTATTTTTTTAATTTCAAAACTTTGGATGTAAATCCACTCTACAGTGAGCCAAGGAAGTCCACAGGACAATATCCAAAGAGGCAGATGGGGATTATAGCCATCAACAATGGTTAAAATATTACTGTTATCTCTAGTACTACTATTACAAGCTAAAGTGGAGAGGAAAAGGCCAATGGTTATATCAGCAGTGTGCATAAAGACACTGGAGTCCCATTCAGTTCTCATCTAAACACAATTTTTTGGATTCTTAACTCCTTATAACTAAGAACATGGAACCAATGAAAGAGAATATTTGCAGCTCAGGATTGAACTATAGCAGGGGTGTCAAACTCGTGTCGTCACATCGTTGTCACATGACATATTGCAGCTTTTCCACCCTTCACTAAATCGGGGGGGGGGGGACAGTGTGTGACGCAGGCTGCAAGTCTGACATCCCTGAATAATAGAATCTTTGGTGTTCTCTGAGCTTACCGTAGCTGTTTTCTTGCAGATGTTTCATTACCCAATTAAGTAACACCATCAGTACTAGCATGGTTAGGAGCATGGCTATCACCATGGATGGGGTTTTATTAAAAACATAAACCTAGTTTCTAAAGAACTTTCTCCACTAAGGAGCAAAAGCATTGTTTCTTTGTTTGTTTGCTAAATTTCTACATTGCTCTCCTCACCTAAGTGACTCTGAGATTTATCCATCCTCAATCCAGCAAAAAGCTATATTGACATGAAATCTGCTGTGCCCATTGCCAATCCATGGTCTGTTTTTATTGCTTCTCTTCCTGGTCACTGCCAGTGAAAGTGACAGGTGACAGAGCCTAATGGATTTAACACACATTGGAGGAGCCTGCAATAAGGATAAATAACACTGGTTACAGCTATGGATACAATAACGCATATCTGTCTCATTTATACACTATGGGTAGCATAAAGATAGCATCCTAAGAATGAGCCAAAGAAGAGTGTTGTTGGGTTGGACAGGGGTTAGGTGTGAGTGAAAATATTGTTTGACGTGCTGGAGTATTAATTTGTAATTCTAACACACACACACACACACACACACACACACACACACACACACACACACACCAGGGATGGTATTCAGCGGGTTCTGACCAGTTCCAGAGAACCGGTAGTGGAAATTTTGAGTAGTTTGGAGAACCGATAAATACTGACTGGCTCTGCCCCCATCTCTTCTCAGCCTCCCGAGTCCCAGCTGATCAGGAGGGAATGGGGATTTTGCAGTAACCTTCCCCTGGAGTGGGGAGGGAAGGGAGATTTCACAGTATCCATCCCCTGTCACACCCACCAAGCCACACCCACTAAGCCACACCACATCCACCAAGCCACACCTGGTAGTGACAAATTTTGAATCTCATCATTGATACATACATACAAACGGTACGTACATACATATAGTACGTACATACATACATACATACATACATACATACATACATACATACATACAGTAAATAAGTAAGTAATTAAGTAAGTAAGTAAGTAAGTAAGTAAGTAAGTAAGTAAGTAAGTAAGTATATACATGCATACATACATACTCTGATACCGGAACTGAGAGCAACCTGGGCACCATAAATAAAAAAGCCCAGTGCAAACTCTCTTAATTTTTCCCCCTCCCCCTGGAAAGAAAGGATTATGGAAGAAGTGCTGGGAAACGACCTGACAGTTGTCACTGGAAGATGAAACCATCAGGATTTCTTCTACGCAGGCCATCGTGCCATGGAAAAATAAATCCCGCCTGGAAGGGTTCCAGACCAAATCACCCTCTCTCCCTCCAGCCTCTTCAATCTGTAAGCTAAAGTACTATTAACCCTCGGTTATTATCAGAGCACTACTAAATGGTTGGAGAGCAATACATCCATTCAATGAAGTACTGCAGAGATTACTCACAGCTCATTAAAAACACATCCAATTATTTGGCTGAGATGATAAAACTAAACTGATGAAAAGGCCCAACCAGCCAAAAGACCCAACGGAAGTTCCATGTGATCAAGTGACACGTGTAAACAACTAGCTTTCTGCATGTATTCATGTTAATAATCAGTCTTCTCCAGCTTGATAGCTGCCATTTTGTTATCAGACCATCTTGACAGAGAATTGTGGGAGACGATGTCCACCAAGTTAGGAAGGCTTGGGTATGGAATAAATACTAACCACATTCCATTCTTACGAAAGAACATTGATTTCTCTGAGGTGACGTGCATTTCTTATAATCTGGGCTTGGAGATAAGAGGATGGAATTGCCTCAGTCTTCCCCAATGAGACTGAGCTTATCTAGTGTTGTGGCAGCAGATTCGGACAGTGAGGAGGTTGGGGAGAAACAAGGGCCAGTTCTGGAGTCTGGGGAAGGCCCCGGCGAGTGCTCTGTGTCAGAGGCAGAGATGGGGCCAGGACTTTCTGACAGTTATCAGCTACCTTTGGAGTCAGACATCAATGAGGCAGATGAACAGCTGGAGCCTGTTCCCAGTGTGCGCATGCACAGAGTTGCCAGATGAAGGGAACAGCTAAGGAACAAGGGTCAACTTGGGAGTAACAAGTGAACAGTGAATGGCTCTGGGAGGGAATAAAAGAGGAGCGAAACGGGAGAAGTGTTTGAAGGAGACAATTAGTTCATTCCTGCATTCTTGCCAAGTATTGCGGCATCTGAAAGATATCAGCCTGGCCACTGTTCCAAGCCTGATAAAGGTTGGTAATTGTGAATTATCTTTTATATATATATAAAGGTGGCGCAGTGGTTAAATGCAGCACTGCAGGCTACTGCTAGATCAGCAGGTCAGCGGTTCAAATCTCACCGGCTCAGGGTTGACTCAGCCTTCCATCCTTCCGAGGTGGGTAAAATGAGGACCCAGATTGTTGGGGGCAATATGCTGACTCTCTGTAAACCGCTTAGAGAGGCCTGAAAGGCCTATGAAGCGGTATATAAGTCTACTGCTATTGCTATTGCTATATATATATATATATATATATATATATATATATATATATATATATATATATATATATATATATATATATATATATATATATATATATATATATATATATATATATATATATATATATTTTTATTTTTTATTACATAGACAACATCACATAACAATAGAAAAAAAAAACAAAGGGAAAAGGAGAGAAAAAAAGAGGAAAAAAACACACACACCCAATCATCCCATACAATATGTCATTTGATCACAGGTGCATCCCTACTACGTTTCCCCCCATACACACATCCCGTATCTCTCTGTTGTATATTTAATAGACACCACAATAACCTAGGGTTTTTTTTAAAAAAACCATCATCACATAGAGCATGTCGTTTGGTTACAAGTGTTTTAACATCTGCATCTTCAAATAATATTTACCGTCTCAAATATTTCATCTAATATAATTAAAGGCCTCATTTTCATTCTACAATATATATTCAGTTAACATTAGCATTATTTTCCCCCAGAAAGTATACTTATATTTATTGTTAACCTTGCATTTCATACCTTCAAACAGAGATCTTATTCATTTTTCAACAAAGCATCGCTGCCTATATATACCAGTTTTCATTTGTTCCCCTATTAGAATTGCTTATCAGCAGCGAAATTGTGAACTATCTTGAAAGACTGTGGGAGAGGAAAGACTTTGCTGGAGAGGATTTAACTGTAAATTAAATAAAAGGGTTTATCAAGACAAGGACTCGGCTTCATGCTGCTGGGGAAGCCTAGGTCAGAACATCTAGTATCTGAGATGGAAGACAGGATCATCTTATCAGGATGCCACCTGAAACAGTTCTCCAATTATAGCTAATTGTCATGGTTAAGTATTGGTTACTGCTCTTGAGTGAGTTCTAATATTGCAATGATCACTGCCAAGGTATAAGTAGAATTAATTCCTAGTACCACTAGATATAATTTCTTGTACTCTGGATTGAGCCCCTGCTGTTAGATTTATGCTGCCTTTCCTTTGGGTATCAGACAATGTACATAGCACTCCAGCCTTCAATTTTTTTAAATCACAGTAAACTTGTTAGGTATATTGGGTTGAGAGTGAATGGACCATCAAGTAAGCTTCTGTTGCTAAAGGAGGATTTGAATCTTGTCTTTTTTATTATGATCCCAACATTTTTACTCTTATGTCATGCTAACTAAAATCACAGCTAGGATGACCTAGCTACTTCACTTCTTCACCTGCACTTCTCTTTCTTGATTGCTGGAGAGCAACTTAGTCCTCCATCCAGACTGGGCTTCAGCTCTCAGGTTTCCCAGTTCAGAAGCCTAGGAGCTAGAAAATTTGGGAGCTTATCTGTCAGACACCAGATTGGGGTAGACTATTTGAGAGTATATTAGAACTTGTCCAATGTATCTTGACACCCAAACTTGGTGCAATCATGGCTATTTGAGACCAAATCATGATTTTAAACCAAGCAAATCTTTGCTGACTTCAACTTTTTAGCACATCAGCTAAGCTGAGAATGAGATAATGTAGGTTCTTAAAAGGACTGGATTGTGCCTCTCCATTACACAATCCAAAATTGGTATACAACTCGGGACTTGTAGCAGCACTATTTTGAACAATGCCCTTTCAAACCAGAACAAAAGCTTTTATTCAATAAACAAGTGCCAGAATTAGTTCAGTACCATATTTTTCAGAGTATAAGATGCACCTTTTTCCCTCAAAAAAGGGTGAGAATCTGGGTGTGTCTTATACACTGAAAACAGCATTTTTGGCCTACCAAAACCCCACCCACTTTGCAAAAATGGACGTGCAGAGAGTTTGGGAGGCCTGCAAAGTGCTCCTGGGGGCTGCGGAGGGTAAAAACGAGCAAACACCAGGCCGTTTTCGCTTATTTTGCAAAACCCCCCTGGCTTCCAGTAGCACTCTACAAGCCTCCCAAAGCTCTGCATGCCCCCTTTTTTTGCAAAAAAAAAAAATGGGCTGTTTTTTGCTCGTTTTTGCTCCCCCCAACCCCCAGGAGCACTCTACAAGCCTCCCAAAGCCTATGCATGCCCTCCTTTTTTTGCAAAAAAAAACAAGGTGTGCAGAAGGTTTGGGAGGTCTGCAGAGTGCAAAACCTTTTTTTTTTAAATTTACCTCTTCAAAATCATGGTGCATCTTATGCACCGGTGCCTCTTATAGTCTAAAAAACACGGTAATTAGTTTAGTAGCAGGGTCCTTGATGCTCTCTGAGCTTGGTTGATTTATTGCAGAAATTTCTTTACCAAAACTAGGTAATATCATCAGCACCAGCACTGATGGCGTTACCTAGTTTGGGTAATGAAATGTCTGCAAGAAATCAACCAAGCTTAGAGAGCACCAAGGACCCCTCATTTCAACCCTAAGCTACAAATATTCTCCTTTATTGGTTCAGTAGGTTTAAGATGTATGCTCTTATTACGACCTTAAGCTACACGCCTCCTGTGATGAGAATACCCCACTTTCTCACTTTTGCCATGACTGGCACAGTTTAAAGGGGAAGTGAGTGCTGCACTTTTATCTGGGATTAGAGGGACACAGTGGCACAGCAGCTTAATGGCCAAAGCAGCCAGAAACGGCCTGCAGTCTGGCAGTTCAAGCCCAGCTTCAGGAAAATGAATGAGCTCCCATCGCTCAATCCCCAGCTCCCACCCAGCAGTTTGAAAGCATGCAATATTGCAAGTAGATAAATGGGTACCACTTCGGTGGGGAAAACATAGCTGTGTTGCTGTGTGTGTGAAAAGCGGAAGTTGACACTGGACCTGCAATGCAATGCAAGGTGAGGCGAGACTAGATCAGCGAAGGAGCCCAGAAGAGACAGCGACCCTACCATAATTGCTAGTGTAAGCTATTTTGCCCCCTGCAATGCACTGAGGATAGGCATGTAAGCGCTGAACAGAATGAACTGGGTAGCAATTTAGGCTGTCAGGACTGCACTGTGTCTAGCATTTGTGGATTTCCCTGAAATTGTATGCCATACCCTAAATAGATAAATTAACCTGGGATTATGTCATGAGAATGACTGTGAAGGTGGTCATGGGAAATGTTCAACTTTTTTGGCATGTAACTCTTCCTTTTCTAATCTCTAATGCCGTGGGACCCTGCCCTTTTAATTGTTTGACTTCAAGGGAACTCAAGGAAAATAGCTTTACAGATAAATTAATCCCCATCAGTAACTTGAAACAATTGTTAGAAGCATATTATCATCAGAGGGTAGAGGAGAGCCAGGGCTCAGCACTTAGTGGAGAAGGATTGGCAGAGCTGTAAGCTGATACTGCATTTCAGTCAGGGGTGGGTTTCAACCAGTTCGCGGTGGTCCCCGCGAACCGGTTGGTTGGCGAACCCGGAAGTAAGTAACTTCTGGGAACGGCGAAGGGCCCACCCACCCACCTGCGCTCCTTACCGGTCTTTGAAGGCTTCTGTGCTTCCACGCAGGCACATGGCACATACAGTGCCTGCGCGATTCTCTGTGAGCAGCTGGAGCATCGCGTAGGCGCTAGGACGCATGCGTGAACTGCGCACATGCATGAGGACGCCGCCGGCCCCGTTCCAACCAAACCAGTTGGAACGGGATAAGCAACCCACCACTGATTTCAGTTAATAAGTGGCGAATATCTGGAGCACCAATTGAACATCACTGGAATTGACAAAATCATCGCCAGTCAATTGCAAAAGGCTGCTTTACTTGGAACAGTTTATACCTTGTGATGATACCTTTAACACCACCAAACAACAACATCTGCCTATCCCAGGACTCAATAGGTGGATAAAAATGCCAAATCCCACCTAACCATTGGCTGACTATGTGACAAACCATGCTAATAGTATCTCACTCTTCCTATGATGGTCCTGTAAAACAAATCGTTCAAGTCATATCATGTTCAAATATATGAAAATAAATAATCTTAAAAGTAAAAAAAAAACTTTCTTGAAAGTCACATGGAAGTAATTAGCCACTGCCTTCCTTCCAGGATGTTTCTTCCTATTTCCTACTCTAGCTTGTAGTCCTGGGATTTCTTGCTAGTCTCCCCTCCACAAACTTTCCAGATATTGACTCTGCTTACCAATTTGGGGACCAGCCAAGGTTTAACTGCCACCTGCTGGGGATGATATGCCTGCTCCCAAGCTATGCAAATAGCTTCAAGAATTGAGTGAAAGGAGAATCAGAACAGATCAAAAGCTCATCTACATTTCCTGTTAAAGTAGAATCACAATTAGCTTTATCTAGACCTGTGAGCCGTCGCCCCAGCTAATACATGCGTGTGCACCTCCCGCTAGCCAGCTGGTTTTCGGGCCTCTGCCACGTATGCGCAGGCAGGCACAAACGGGAGACGTACATGCATGCATGTGCAGGGGTCACACGCATGCATGAGGGCAGGGGGAGCATGGGGGTCATGGGTGCAGGGGGGCGCAGGGGCAGTGTCACACATACTTTGCATTATGGGTGCATGCGCGCACACATGTTTTCGGCCCGCGATGACAAAAAGATTATCCATCGCTGATCTAGACTCTAGATAAAGTCTTAAACTTTTGCTCCATTCCCATCATGGCACTTTTTACTGGAACCATTGGAAAGCCATTCTACTATGGCATGGTTTTCAATATTGCGTCTTCCAAACTTATATACATTTAATTTTTGATTATAACTCTGGGACATTTCCAGATTTGTTAAAACCACCAACCATTAGCTTGCCTATGGCAAGTGCAAATACGCTCAGAGCAAGAAGACAAAAATACTTTTGTAAAGTGGAAGCATGCAGAAGTTCTCTTCTATCCCCTTCCAAGATATTAAAATCAGTGGTGGGTTCCTACCGACTCGGACCGGTTCAGCTGAACTGGAACTGGTTTGGCGGCCTGGGTCGTTGGAACCGGTAGCGACCCAGGCCTGCCTCGCCCCCGAATCAGTTTTCATCTTGTTTTTTGCTTCTGCGAATGCGCAGAACAATTTTTATTGCACTGTGCCTGCACGTGCAGCGCGCATCAAGCGCACATACGAGCGAACCGGCAGTAGTGCCTGCTGGAACCAGTGATGGGTTTCAAAAAATTTTAGAACCTCTTCTGTAGGTGTGGCCTGCTTTGTGGGAGTGGCTTGCTGGCCATGTGACTGGGTGGGAGTGGCTTGTTGGCCATGTGACCGAGTGGGAGTGGCTTGGCAGTCATGTGACTGGGTGGGCGTGGCCAACTTGTAAAACGTGGTGAAACTCACTTAACAATGCTCTTGCTTAGCAACCAAAATGTTGGCTCAGAAACTCTGGCATTTGAAGCATGTAAGTCTTAAAGCTGTCAAGTTACAAGACCTTTGCACACCTAACCCTTTAGGGGAAAAAAACCCAGGGGTGTTCAAACTTGTCAGCTTTAAGACTTGTGGACTTCAACTCCCAGAATTCCTCCTCTCACTCTTCATCTCCCCTCCCTCCCCCACCAGGCAGGGGGAAGGAGCTGGAACCGGTTCTAAACTGCTTTGTAGATTTGTGGAACCTCTTGTATAGAAGCGATTAGAACTGACAGGAACCCATCCCTGACTGGAACCCACCCCTGATTAAAATGGTATACATTTTTGAGAGGTGGGACTAACCCAAACATCTCCATTCTAGCTGTCCTTTTTCTGTAAGCTTCACTGTGCTGTCTTTGTCAGTTATTTGCTTGCTATCTCTTTCCTCCCAGTGCTGTTCTGTCACTTCCTTGCTCATCCCCTCTTGATCAGAGACCAAATGAGCAAAAGAGGCAGCTAAGAATAAAGAACCATCTCTGGACACCATTACTAAAAGCAAGTGCCTAGTGCCTTTTGATTGGGGTTAATAAGGAATGAATGGTGAATCTTTCTAGAGGATCTGCTCAAGATAAAATATAACGCCCTTATATTAATAACATGACCAGATGCCATTCTATTACTGTGCAATCAGCTCATCTCACATTTCAATCTTTCAGCAATTACTGCTTTGGGTACAGGAGAATCCTGTAAAATGGATGCACCATCATAGATGTTTCTTTGGTTCGTCCAACTTTTCCAACAGCTGCAAAGGATCCTGTATCATTTACTTTGCATTTGTTTGTTTCTGAATTCAAACAGGTTTGTGGAAGAGGGCAGATGTAACAAGAGGTTTTGATTTTTAGATGTATACAGGTAGTCATCATTTGAGACTTGGCAACTTGGTCATTGAGCAAAGCAGCCATTAAGTGAAACTGTGACTGTGCTTATGATCTTATTTTATGATCTTATTACAGCCCTGCTGTAGGTTGTAAATGTGGGAATTGGTTGTTGCTTATTCATCACTATATTAATAGTTGCCAAATGAGGCAGTCAGTAAATGAGGACTACCTATAAATCCAAATATTAAATGCTAGCATAGAACAAGGGAGGGGCTGTCATCTTCCTGACTGGATGGGACAGATGATAAAATACAAACAACCTGCTGCTTTCCAAGCATTTGCTCAACTCCTAACTCCTGGCATTTCTCATCATTGGCCATGATAACCGAGTGCCCCAGCTTGCCAATGTCTATGGTGGTTCCCCGGACTGATGCAGCACAGCAGTTCTTACTTTTTCATATTTAAAACACAGATTTTTGCATATGAACCCTAAACTGAGCTGTTTAATAGTTTTATTTTTTTTAAAAAAAGTTAATCATCTTTGGGGAAAAAAGAAGGCATCAAGAAACGTGGGACAAAAGTAAAAAAAACAACACCCTCCACCTCTCCAGCAAGCTCCCATCATCACATGCTACTACATCATGATCCCTTACCAGCAGAAATTCCTTCTAAACTGATGTCAGCCCGTCATGCAGTCTTTTATATTAATACACAAATTTTGGATCTCTTTCTGCGCGTCTGCCCACAATTGGAAGTCAGAAGAAGGGCCGCCCTCAAAGTTCCTGGAGCTCCAAGAAAGGACTCAATAAGAACCATATACTGTCAAAGACAGACAGATAGACAAACAGACAGACAGACACACACACACACTTTGCTCCTTGCTTACCTTCATGCTTTCTCTGCACCCAAATTTGTGGCTGACAACTCTACCACTGTTCAGCTGGTGATAGGTTCTGAGCTGGCCTCCATCGGCAGCCCGCCCACTTTCTCCCCACTTGCTTCAGTCTTCCTGGCAAAAGAGAGCTCCAAGCGTCCCTGCTTGTTATATAGGCCCTGGGAATCTCTGGACTCTCAGAGCCTGAACAGAAACACACCCTCTCCTCCCCCCTCCCTCTCTTCCTTTTCTTTCTTCCACCCCCTTGCAGATATGTTTCCCAGCCCCTTTCCTTACCCTCCTAAAGCAAGGAATGGCCATCGCATTCCATTTCCTGCTGGAGGCATGAAACTCTTAGAAATCCTCTAATACACAGGCAGAAGACATGGAATTAGAATAGTCACAATATAGCATACAACACACCTATGTTTGGCTTGCCCTCACCTTCTGAGCCAGCCCCTGGGGGGGAAACAGGTCTTCCAAAATAGGATTTTCTCTGTACAAAAATTAGACAGCATCCACATCTTATTTTCTCTTTGGGGGAGGGGAAATTACCCCAAGGCATTTGTTTCTTAAGAGACCAGTGTGCATATGGCTGGAGTGTGTGAAAATATACAGATTCCTTCTGAAATCTCTCTCTCTCCCCGTCTGTCTCTTTGTCTCACGGTCTCTCTTTCATCTTTTTCTCTGTCTTTCTGTCTGTCTGTTTCTCTCTGTCTTTTTCTCTGTCTTGCTGTCTGTTTCTCTCTCTATCTCTGTCTCTCTCTTTCATCTTTTTCTCTGTCTTTCTGTGTATGTTCTCTCTCTCTCTCTCTCTCTCTCTCTCTCTCTCTCTCTCTCTCTCTCTCTCTCTCTCTCTCTCTCTCTCTCTCTCTCTCTCTCTCTCTTTCTGTATGTGTGTGTAAAGAGAGAGAGAGTAAGGTTGTTCAAGGGTCCAACAGCGGAGAACCTCATGATTAGCACTGTGATACTGATTGGTTCAAAGCAAGCAAATAGATGCAATTCTGTCCCAACTGTACATACTGCAAAGCGCAGCCTTACCCTTCTGATCATGTTGATGACCTTGCTGGAGAAAGATTTTGCTTTTCAAACGAAGGACAGCATACAGAACCCTTGCAAAATTACGACTACGCTACCCTGAATGTTCAAACGCATGGAAGGTTGAACCAAAATTGTCTTTATTAGATGACTGAAAGGTACTTCTTGAGATATGCAAATCTTCAACTGTGGAGCCCGCTTGCAACTGTTGCTCTTTTAAGCTATTTTTAATCCAGGTTGTATTTTAAGAATGTTCTAAATCTGTCCCTAGCTGTTACATGACTATTAATAAAAGAATAATTATTCTTTTATATTAATGCATGGTAAAGGAGGGAAGGAAAGAAGGAAAGAAGGAGGGAGGGAAGACAGAAGGAAGGAAGGAAGGAAGGAAGGAAGGAAGGAAGGAAGGAAGGAAGGAAGGAAGGAAGGAAGGAAGGAAGGAAGGAAGGAAGGAACTTCAGCTTTAAATAGAAGATACTTTTAACTAACTATGGCTAAATAGAGAAGTGCCTGGCTGCAAATTTAAATGCCTTACAATTTGTAATTACTGGCAGTCGGGCCCTTGGCTTTCCTTGCAGCCACCAAGGGACAAAACATCCATTGGAAGGCACTTGGAGACAAAGACAAGGGTTAGAAATTGGAGAGAATGGATAGGCTGCCTCCTCGGTGTAGGTACATACAGCAACTTGGCACATGCTTCTGCCCTGTTGCTACTGTTATCTTGCACTGCATTTTCTTTACATCAAAAACTTCTTTCTGCAAGTCATCCTGGCCATTGTCTCTAAGCAGGCTGAGGAATTCTGGAAGTTGAAGTCAAAATATGTCATCTTAAAGTCGCCAAAATGTTTGTTCCATTTTGCATTCTTCAGGACAAATGCTGCCTTTCTTTTCACAAAATCTTCTCTGAAACAGAACTGCTTAGAAAACTGTGTGAAATTGTTTAGCCAGATCTCCCAACTTTATCACTTTGGCACCTCCAGAACTCTTCGTAAATCGGGGAGTGCCATCTTCTGGTTAGATATTAAACTGCAGGAGAAATAAAATGGGTTCCCTAGAGAATAAATTCAGAGCTGAATTTATGCTGAAGTCCCTTTTGTTTGCAATGCTCCATTGTGCTGCTACTCACACACACACCAACACACATACAAACACACACACAATTGTGGCTTTCTTCTCACATGTCCATGACTACAATGCAGTATCCTCTGTTGTAACCAAAAAAACCCCACCCTACATCAATGCATAGCATTGTAATTGTGGGAGAAGTTGGAGGAGTATAAACGGTTCCTTGTACTTTATCATCTGTGTTTATAGCAGAATCCACATTGAAAGCCACAAGTACAACCCCATGCAATGTGGAAGGTCTCACGGACCATTTCAAACATTTCTTAAAATAAAGCTTCTCTAAATGCATGTGCTGTTTTCCATATTGGCTTTAAAATAACAAAACTGAATTTTTATTCACAGCTGTGTCTATCTAATCATCTCTCCCTTTCCATAATTGAAGGAGAGAAAATGGAAGACAACCATGAATTCCTCGCTTGCAAATGCTTGGCTACTCCAGCAATAAAAAAAAAGTGAAGTGAACAAAATTCCTGAAACTCCCATGGCACCAAACTGGTGGTAATGTTATAAGGCTACAAAGAAGAAAAAGCCAAGGGCTCACTGACATCAGCAATATCTAAAGTCATAAAGTGGGTTAGAGGGGGAAAAGTAGGATGCAAAAAGACTCTTATGTTAGCTTGGAGAGTGTCTTGTGTGCAGGGGTGGTACCAGGGGTGGGTTTCAACCGGTTCACGGAGGTCCCCGTGAACCGGTTGGTTGGCGAACCCGGAAGTAAGTAACTTCCGGGAATGGCGAAGGGCCCACCCGCCCGCCCGGGCTCCTTACCAGTCTTTGAAGGCTTCTGCGCTTCCACGCAGGCGCATGGCACATACAGCGCCTGCACAATTCTCCGTGAGCAGCTGGAGCATCACGCAGGCGCTAAGACGCCTGCGTGAACTGCGCGCGTGCACGCCGCCAGCCCCATTCTAACCAAACCGGTTGGAACGGAATTAGCAACCCACCACTGGGTGGTACTCACTTATTTTCTCTACCGGTTTGCAAATGTGTGCGTGCGAGCATGCACTCATTTCGCTCGCAGGTACCCCATCCACACATGTGGTCAGCCTTCGGTGCATGTGCTTTGGCTTGAAAATGTGCCTAAATAGGATGGCCCACCTGCGACTTCCACTACCGGTTTGGGTGAACCGGTCCAAACCAGCTGAATATCTCCTCTGCTTGTGTGTCTCAGACATCGCACTACCGAGAAAAATATCTTATATACCTTGACACCACCTGGCTTTCTGCACAGAGTGTTTTTCTACTGAGCTGTTCTAAGCAAGTCAATGGTGGAAGGGGTAGCATTCCTCAGTGATTGGGGTTCATTTCTGCAACTCTGCATAGCATTGCTTCAAGTGGCAAAGGGTGAATGATATACTGGTAGTCCTCACTTTATAACCTCAACTGAGAATTTCCAGTGCTAAGGAAGCTGTTTGTTAAGTGAGTCATGCTCAATTTTGCAACATTTTGCCACAGCTGTTAAGTGAACCAGTGCAGTTGTTAAAGGAATCACATGGTCACTAAGTGAATCTACCTCCCCCCCAATGACTTTGCTTTGTCTGAAGATGGCTGGGAAGGTTGCAAAAGTGACCCAGGTAAATCTGTAACCATTGTAAACATATGCCAGTTGCCGAGTGCTCAAATTTTGATCATGTGATCGTGGGGATGATGCACTGGTCATAAGTGCAAGAGCTGGTCTTAAGATACTTTTTTCAGTGCCGTTGGTTGTAAATTGAGGACTAACTGTATTTAAGAAGTGGTTCATGTTGGCCAGTTTTTCACAATTACTTGTCTGTGCTGTCTTCAGGGCCGGATTTTCCTATAGGCTAACTAGGCTTCAGCCTAGGGCCTCAAGATCAAGAGGGGCCTACATTCAAATTGTTAGCAAAATTAAAATGACACTATTCTAAAAACAGTGAACAATAAAACACTGAACCGAAAATAAGGAGAAATTCTACGCATATGACTAATAAACAAACATAAAAATGTATTGGTTAAGATCGTTCCAGCGCCGTGGCAGTTGGGGAGGCCGCCCACGTTCCCGGCACTGGCGGTCGGGCGAGAGGCGCGGTCGCTCCCAGTAGCCGCCCCTTCGACGCGGAGCCCACCAGCGGCCAGGCAGGTGAGGGCGAGGGGACCGAGCCGGGCAGCTGAGCGCAGCAGGGGAGGCGGCTGGCCTCGCTGCCTTTGCCGCAGAGCAGAGCTGCCCTCCATCGGGAGGCCAGCTATATATATTGATATATATTGATATATATCACAGTAATGATGTATTTTATTGTCTCTCATGTAATTTACAAACTTAAAAATGGGAGGTGAAAGGGCCTCATAAGTGGAATAGCCTAGGGCCTCTTTTCATCTAAATCCTGGCTGTCTTGTTGCTTAGTTTAATTATTTATTACCAAGATTTATAAGGCTATGCAACTAAAGTTCTGTGATTTTGAGTGGCAAACTGAATACAAACAAACAGCTTCCCCTCTAAAGTTATGTAATTCTTCAGCATAGTTTTGCTTTGAAAGGAAAATGATTTAAGTTCACTTCTGTGTTGACTCACAAATCCACCAGTCTGTTCCAGGAGATCCCTTCAAAGCATCCAGATCGGCTATTTTGTGTCTGTTCTTTACACATTATTTTGTCACTATTTTCACAGGATTTAATGAAATGTCTCCTATCAGTGGTAGGTTCCGAACCGGTTTACTACCGGTTTGCTGAGTGCGCGGGCCAGACACATGCTGCGTGTGGGTGCACAACTGAACAAAAATTAGTCAGAAATAAAAGGGAAAACAGCTGAGAAGCGACAATTCAAGCTGCTGCCCCAGATCAGCTGTGTTTCGGAAGCTGGAATAAAGGTAAGCAAAACCCAGGAGTGGGTGGGTGGGCAGGTGGGCCCTCTTTTAACAACAACAGAGAACTGGTTTGCTCTCTGTTTGAAGCCAGCACTACCATTTCAGGAAAACTGGCCCGAACTGGTAGGAACCCACCTCTGGTCTCCAGTAAAATTATCTAGGAAGTCATTGCAGAGGCCAAATATCATTTCTGTACATGTCTATCCCTCTCCTAGACATAATATTACCAAATATATATTTTAAAATGCATTTTAATCTGCAATGCTATCTAATACAGACTTTGATTACTTTTTAAAAAAAAAAACATGATCATCAGATAAGGTTAGGAGGGTTTTTTTTTTTTGTAAGTAAAGATTTATATCTTGACTGGATATAGTCTGTAGCAGAGGTGGGTTCCTACCAGTTCGCACCTATTCGGTAGAACCGGTTCGTCAAATCTACCGAACTGGTTAGAAGAGGTTCCACCAGTGGACCCGGAAAGCAGGCCACACCTACAGAAGAGGTTCCAAAAATTTTTGAACCCCACCACTGGTCCTTGGATATGAGTATTCTACACTTATCATGCTCATATTTATAAAACTCAGTGCCTCTGTGAAAGGTAAGGATGACTATTGTGTTTGTGGTGCAATCAGAACATTGCGTGTGTTGAAGTTGTTTTAACGCAAACCAAAGATGCCTTTTAAAAAACAAGTTTACATCATATTCTTATCCATGCCAGTGCTGTGTGTGAGGTAATTTAAGGTGGTTCTGACAAGTGTCGGCATCTTCATATCCAGTCACATGGGTGGCAAGCCACTCCCATCCGGTCACATGGGTGGCAAGCCACTCCCACAAAGGAGGCCACACCCACAGAGTAGGTTCAAACAGTTTTTGAAACCTACCACTGGTCTGTAGGTATTTTTTTATACTCTTTGGTATATGAGAAGGAAATAAACAATATTATGTGGGGGAAAAGAGAAGACTGCTTAAGAAAAAAAAAGTCAGTGTGAACTGAAGTATCATAGGACGAGACAATATCCAGCACAGTCTCAAAATGTTATGTTCTCTTTTCACCCACTCCCTGGATGCAATTTGACCCATTAAGATTCATTTTCTTCTGAGTGTAACATTCACATCTCGGGCTTTCAGTGTTTAAGTTCCCTGTCAAGTTAATAACTCTCTTGTTTGGAAAAGGAGAGAAAACGGAAGTCCTTAGATCCCGGGTCTGCTGCAGTCTGTCAGATATGCTGATCTAAAACAGAGAGAAGACCCACTTGTTGCTGGGGAGAATTTTCATCATTAAGATGAATGTTTTACCTAGAATGCTATTTATGTTTCATACTGTATGTTTTGATAACTGATGCATCATTGAAACAAAGGCAGAAGGATATATCTAAATTTGTATGGAAGGGCGGGGGGAATACGAGTTAAATATAGGGTGCTATAAGAAGAAAAGGAAAGGGGATTGGATTTACCCAATTTGAAATTGTATTTTACAGTTTGTTGTTTAGTTGGATGAAAGAGTGGGTGTTGCTGAGAAAAAGAAGGCCTTTGTAATCAGAACATCATCATCTGAGATTTGAGAGGAATAGATATTTAAGGTATGGTAGAGCTAGGGTTAATACAGATTTTAAAAACCATTATAGATAGTCCTTGACTTACAATCAGTGATGTGCGGTGAGGTTTATGGCTGGTGAAGCAGCAATTTTTTTAGACTTGTGGACTTCAACTCCCAGAATTCCACAGCCAGGCATGGTCAGTTCCGATTTAAAGTGGCAGCATTTGTTTTTCTCCTTTGCTAAATAAGTTTCCTTTTTTCTTTTTCTTCTCCCTTCCCCTCCTTCCTCCCTCTCTCCCTCCCTCCCCGTCTCAAACACACACACAGACAAACACACACACACACACACACACACACACAAAGTTGCACCAGGATTCAGAAAATTTAGGTTTTCCTCCTCAGCCTATGTTAGCAATACCACTAGCAGCATTTTGGCTGGCAGTTGTAAGTAGAAGTGGAAATTCATTCTACTGAAAACATTGTTTTTGCTTATGATTGGATAATTAAAATTTAAGAAGACCCAAAGGCATAGTATTAGAGTGTTACATAGTGCATAAAGAACTGTCTCAGTATACTCCCTCCCCCTTCTCTCAAACACACAGACACTCACACAGAGTTGCACCAGGAGGATGAAGTTTGAATTCCTCCCCCTCCCTCTGACCCACACATACCTTTTCCAGCTGTTTCAGAGAGGATTTCAACTCTGCTCTTGCCTGTCATCATGAAAAGAAAAAAAATGTAAAAGGAAAAAGGCAAGAGCTGAGGTCAGGCTCGGCTAGTTGTTGCCAGAGTCACCGTGGATGACTCTGCTTAACTGTTTAAAAAAGTCTCTAAAAAAGCATCCTCTACAGGAGGAGGCAGGAGAACAAAGTGCCTCATCTACGTCAAGAATTTTTCAGCTTTTAACCCTTGCTTAACTCTGCTCGAGTGATCATAAAACGCCAGACTAGATGAGGTACGTCGTTCTCATCTAGAGGGCCTCCTGTAGAGGGCGCTTTTTTAGAGGCTTTTTTAAACAGTTAAGCACTAAGCAGAGTCATCCATGGTGACTCTGGCAGCAATTAGCTCAGCCTGACCTCAGCTCTTGCCTTTCTTCTTTTATATTTTTTTTTCTTTTCATGATGACAGTGGTGAGGCTCTGCCTCCCCTGCCTCCCCTGACTGCACATCCCTGCTTACAACCATTAGTTTAGTCATCTTTACAGGTACCATGGCATTGAAAAAGTTAATGTATGACTGTTTTTCTCACTTATGACTGTTGCAGCAATTCTCAACTTAGAAGGTTTTTCAGGAAATCTTAAGGCTGTAGGCTAGCTGGAAGGAGATCCCACAAGAAGCCAAGCACAAACCTCTTTTGTTGTTTTTCGAGAAGCAAAATGCTTTGAATAGTACCAGGAATTAACCTTGACTTGAGGAAACCTGCTGTGCTAACTGTTCGGTTGCTCTTTGATTTGATGTGTGGGGCAAAGAACATTCAAGGACCCAGTTAAAGCATCTGATGTGAGTGAATGCAACCATTCAACCCAAGAAAGGCGTCAACTCAAGACAAAACATAAGGATAATGGGAAAGCAAGAAGACTTTCCATTTACAATACTTGGCCTGTTCTTGGTCCACTCTCAAATACCGCTGGTCTGATAAAAGCATTTTACTAGAAAAAATGTGTAGGATGAGTCAGATGAGCTATTCAATACTGCATTAAAATAAGCAATTCACTTATTAATTAATTAATTAAGATAAGCAATTCACTGGTCCAGAAACCAGGAGACCGTGAGCTCTACTCCCTCCTTAGGCATGAAAGCCGACTAGGTGACTTGGGGCCAGTCTCTCTCAATCCACCCCACCTCACAGGGTTGCTGTTGTGGAGTAAATAGGAGAAGGAAAGAATATTAGCTATGTTTACCACCTTAATAATGAAATATTAAATTATATTAAATAATAAAAAGGAAGGATTAAAAAAATCCCCATATTGCCGATATGCACAAAATCCCAGATGGAAACACTGTTTATTATATAGCTTGTTGACTGGGAGAGCTATCTAATTACTCTTGATGATATTTACTGTCCCCATTTATTCTGATTTTGCTGCTAAATGGTACTGTCCTGACTACAGTATGTACCTGGAGCACATGATAAGCTAAGTGATTAGTTGAGTCCTATGGTTTGTTCTCTCCCTCTCCTGCACAACACCAGCAAATTGGAAAAAATATCTGACAATCACAATGTTGACTGTCAATTCTATGCTCCAACACAAGCCGAATTGCTCCCTCTTTCCCTCCCCCAAAGCAGACTGGAGTAACAGAAGAGCTGAGCTTCAAGCTTTTATTTACAAATTCTCTCTCTTTCTCTTCTTTATAAGCAACAAATACATACCCAAGGTACATTCCACCATGATATTAACACTATCACTAAACTGGTTAAGAGATTAGAACTGACAGACTGCCAGCTAGTCAGTCTAGCATTACTATGCAATTTCACAGATGACTGTAGCATAACAACCTCAAATGTCAGGGGAAAAAATGTGGCCAGTTGCCAGAAGGAAAGGCCCAAATGAAGACAAGAGCATCTCACAAAGTCCACATTGATTTTTAAGAGCTCAATATTTTCCTCTTTTGTTTTACATTTCTGTTCCACCGCTCTGCAGTGTGGGGATAAGGGCACACCAAGGGTGAGTGGAGCAAGGAAAAACATTCACGTCATTGGATTTAAATTCAAATTGAGTTCAATTCTGTTTATTTTGTTTGTTTTATGCCCTACCATGCATCTTGAAGCTCAAGGCAACCTGCGTAGGGTTTTCCTATTTTAAGTTTGAACCTCAGGCTGCCATCCAGGGAGGACCTGTCCATCACCAAGCCCACTCGGCCATGCTTACATGCCATTAACACTGCTATGTTGATGTTGCCTCTCTGATGTCGATTGAGCCTGTAGCTGCATGTGGCTCTTCTACTCGGGTGCAACTGCCTACTCTGATGTAACTCTTTTGCCCGGATGTGGCTAACCAGGAAAGAGGCTATGATGACACTAAGTGGGGGGGTGGCTGAGGGTGTGGGTCATGGTGATTGGTGATGGTGGATGGGTGTCACCTGGGTGGAGTTGTGGGTGGAGCTGGGTGGGGTAATGGTGTAATGGTAATGGTGGGGTAATATATGGGTGATGGTGTTAACTTGGTTAGAACTGACTTGGATTTGATTACCTTTGTATCATTGTCATTTAGTGCTGGTTCTCACGTAGTTTCTTAGATAGAGATAAAAGTTTTTCACCAAACAAACTGAGTCTCTGTTTGAATGCAATATGAACGGTGGAACGTGACAATATAATTAAATACTGCCCATATGTTTAATTATTTTTTTATTCTTTCTCGTAGCTTTTGGCGAGGCTGAATGTGTTCTGTGTTGGATGCTCAGATATGTGCGAGTGAGAGCTCTTGAGATGAGAAGCTGATCTTGGCAATGAATAGTGAAGCCACTATTATGATTAGGAGATCTATTTCCAGAAATGACATTATCGATATGTATAGAGAGCCATTTTAATGTAGTGGTTAACGCATCAGGCTTGAAAGAGACAGAATGTGAGTTCTAGTCCTGCCTGAGGCTCAAAGCCAACTGGGAACTTAATGCCAGTCACTTTCTCAACCCTAAAAAGGAGATAATGGCAGAACACTTGCAAAAATGTTGTCAGGGTAATTCAAGGACTTGTCCAGGAAATTGCTAGAAAGCTTTTTTTTTTTAAAGCTAAAAGGTACAAAAACAACAGTAACCTCTGGTTAATTATGTTCCTATCAGGAAGAAAGTCCAGGATCCATACATTTGTATTTCAAGAGAAAGGGAGAAGAAAGTGATAATCAATGCTTCTCAGACATAATTATATTTTATACTCTAAATCTAGACTCTTTCTGTCCCTGGACCCAATCTTTCACCCCTCCCCCTAGTTCCTTTCATTTTAACATGCAATTAGTTATTTAATTATCCAGACTTTATTTTATGAACACAAATAACGTTGGCAGGCTGTCCCATTTGCCTTCTCCAAATAACTATGCAATTTCCTTTTTTCTAACTGGGACTTTCCAAGCACAGAGTGTGGCCAACATCAAGGGAGCTCGAAGCCAGAAAAAATTCTAGTAGTTCTATCTAGTGCTGCTTTTATCATTACTCCCATGCATACATTACTTCAGCATAGGAATCATGGAGAGCCAGTTTGGTCTAGTGCAGGAGTGATAAACAAGGCCTGTGGGCTGGATCCGCCCTGTGATATGATCCTGGAAAATGAAAGGGGTCAACCCGCTTCATTTCAGCCCGGTCTACTAGAGGTGGTATTCAGTAGGTTCTGACCGGTTCTGGAGAACCTGTAGAGGAAATTTTGAATAGTTGGAGAACCAGTAAATACTACTGGCCTCACCCCATCTATTCTCTGCCTCCCGAGTCCCAGCTGATTGGGAGGGAATGGCAATTTTTCAGTATCCTTCCCCTGCCACGCTCACCAAGCTATGCCATGCCGATCAAGTCATGCTCACAGAACCGGTAGTTTAAAAAAAATTGAATCCCACCACTGCAGTCTACCCAATGTGAAGAGGAAACATTGGGTCCATGCCGCTTCAGTCCAGTCTACATGCCAGCCGTTTGGGGAGTGGCATCAAGCTGGCCATGCCCACCCAATTGGCCATGCCCACCTCCCCCACCCCGAAGTCAACCATAGCCCTGATGAGGCCCCCAATGAAATTGAGTTTGACACCCCTAATCCAGTGCTTAAGGCTAGAAAGTACGAGGCTATGAGTTGAAGGCACTCCTTACCATGAAAGCCAGATGGGTAATCTTCACCAGCCACCCTTTCTCAGCCCATCCCACCTCAAGGGGTAGTTGTTGTGGGAAGAAGAGGAGGAGGAGGAGGAGGAGGAGGAGGAGGAGGAGGAGGAGGAGGAGGAAGGTGTATTGGATCTGTTTGCCATCTTGAGCTGTTTGTAAAAATAATAAAGGCAGGATACAAGGAAGCAAGCAAGCAAACAAATTATACCATAGTAATTATTATTTCCCCTCCTTCTCCTTTGTTTTCCCAACTGTATTTTTAAGGTTTTTGCTATTGTTCCTTCTCAATACATGCATACTAATTTGCATTTTTTTTTTAGTATGGGTCAGTACTTCATACATTTCTCCTTGTTGGTGTAAGGCAGGGGTAGTCAACCTTTTTATACCTACCCCCCACTTTTGTATCTCTTTTAGTAGTAAAATTTTCTAACTGCCTACCGGTTCCATAGTTATGATGATTTATAAAGTAGGGAAGTCAATTAAATTAAAAAAAAGGAAAGTGCTTCAATATTAGACAAAACTCCTACTGGCCACCATGAAAGCTGGAACGCCCACAAGTGGGCGGTAGGGACCAGGTTGACTACCACTGGTGTAATGACATTCAGCTGTATGTTGGCTTGCAAAATCAAAATCAGAGATTTTAGCTTTTACAGAACAATGTAAGCAAGCTTGGGGTAAATCTAGCATAAGATAGGGAGTAGGGAGTGCCATAGGTATGATTACAGCAGATAACAGATAAAGGGTTATATGAAAGCCATAATGGGAAGCAAAAGTCAATTTATATACAGCCCCATTTTGTAATGATCATGGCATAGGAAAAACATGGAACATCAGAGGAATAATGAGTAAAGACCATGAATTAACAAGTCAAATGAAAGCAATAAAGAAAAGAAAATGTCTTGGGTATATAAAACTTACAGGAAGAGAAAGGGTGTAATAGATCTGAATAGAAGTGACCTTACTTTGTGGATTGGAAATGATGAAAGCATTAAGAGAAAGGGAAGTGTAGCTTAAAGTACAATTAAAAGAGCTAAAACATGTATGCCCAAGAGTATGAATTCTTTATCTTGGTTGCTATTGGTATGCATGAAATCAGGAAGCTAGAGATCAGTGATAGCTCCATGTTCTATTCCAGGGAATGGTGACAATGGAAGAATCAGAGAGACATTTGGCAGCAAATTACTGCATTTAGAGAAATGAGATCAGGAGGAAACTTTATTCCACTAGATGATGTAAATAGATGAGTGGGAATAATGAGATTACAGAAAAAGCTACTCACATGGAATGGCGCTACTAAGCATCTAGGTAGAAAAAAATCAGATAAGTGAGTTAAATCTATTCATCTATACACATGCGAAGGAACAAATAGAAAACTAAAGGCATGAAATGAGAACCCAGATTGTTGGGGGGGGGGGATATGTTGACACTGTAAACCACTCAGAGAGTGCTGTAAAGCACTATGAAGTGGTATATAAGTCTAAGTGCTATTGCTATTGTTTATAATGAAAGTTTGACAAAATTAACAAAAAGATATAAGGGGGCTAAGAGGTTCTAAATGTGGGAAACATGATCATCGTCAAGGTACTTGGGGAAAAATTGATTTGGAAGAAATGGAAAGAAGCAGAAAGCATAGATTCAGCGTGAAAAATTAAAAGATTAATCTCCCGTCAAAATGAATAGGAAGTTGACGTAAAGAAAGGGGATGCAGAAGCTGCATGGAATAGAATAAAAACGTTGCATGCAAGAAGCACATTCTTCCCAATAACATAGCATATGACGAAGAATGGTTGGTGAAATGATCAAGTGAAAGTAGATGTGGACAAGAAAGAATGCGGATAAGAGAATGATTGAGACATAAAAAATATGGATAAAAAAAACATTTTGTAATGCATAGAGAGATCAAAAGACATCTGCAAAGGGAATAGGTTAAGATTAAAAGAGGCTGAGAAAATGCAATGATTCTGTGGAAAATAACATAGTTTTGGAATTAGGTAATGGAGGCTAAAGAAGGAGCCACTAAGAGAGCAAACGGGATTAAAAATTAAACATGATTACCTTATTCAGGATGAAACCAATGCCAAGAAATGCTGGTTAAAGATATGGGTAGACAATGTTAAATTAACAATTGGAATTGAAATAAATAGTGTATCCAGGAAAAAGAAATAATGAAAATTATGACATAATTGCTGTGAGATGTTGAAGGGTGATAAGACTGCAGGTGTACATGACATAACCAGGGAAATGTAAAAATGCAAATATGGTTTGCTTACGGAGTGGTTGTGCAACTTGTTTGACATGTGCAAAATGGGCCTGAAAATAGGAAGAATGCCGTAAGTGTTCCCTTCTAGAAATGAAATGATAAAAAGAGAGAATGCAAAACTTAGAGTGATTTGTTCGTTAAACGTACCTGAGAAAGAATTTAGGAGAATTCTGAAAGGTAATAATAAATAAAATTTGAGAAGTGCAGTATGTGAGGTGTGCAGATCAAATTTTTGCTCTTCAGCAGATTTTTGAGAAATGTAGGAATTTGAGAAAGTCAAAGAGGAGGGGGAGGAGGGGGAGCAGGAGCAGGAAGAGAAGGAGGAGGAGAAGGAGAAGGAGAGTTGCCTTTTAAAAATCACCTTTGAGGCAGCCATGATGTGGATGACTGAGAATCTCTACAAAATTTGAGAAAGGAATTTAATGACACACTTGTTGATTTGGAGAATGCATATGATACAATAGGAAATAGACTGAATTCCAGTTAGGAGAATCAGTTAGGAGAAACCTAAAAATAAACTGGATGAAGTAGAAATGGGATAGATAAAATGTATATGGTGAAATAAGAAGAGATATGGTCAAGGATGAGCGGGTGCTGAATGGATGCGGACTTGATGCAAAACTTGCATAATAAAATACCGTGGCTTGATCATATAGTGAAAATGAGTTAAAATTCAATTGCAGCAAAAAAATATAAAGGAAGAATAAATGGATCGAAAATTGGAGTTGATTACAATCTAAAAATAGGGAACTGAGCAGTTTAAAGAATAAAAGGCAATGTTCAAACAGAATGCGATGAAATTAAAAATGATTTGGAAGGATACAAATGTACAATAAGGAGAGATATAGTCAATAGGGCTACGTAAAGGAGATTAAAGTCTGTTTCCTTTCCTTATCTTTAATGTCATTGGCTTACTATTTCTTATTCCTCCCCTGTGCTCTGCACATGAATTTCCCTTTTTTTCATAAAAATCTCAAGAGCCCACCCCTCCCCTTAGATTATTATTTTCTGAATAGGGGAATACTTGAAAGATTTTATGTATATGTGAAGCTTTGCAGATGCTTATGGCATTGTTTCACCAAATCAAATCACAGAGTCCCCATCTCCAGTTAGGCTTTGATCTCATCCACTTTCAAAGTGCAGATCCTAACATGCTCTATAAAGACTGGGGTGGATGTCACAGAACTGGAAGTTGTATATCCTGCAGCACTAAGGCTTGATAGATCATGCAAGACCATGTGCAACGTTTACGGCTGCTTGAATGGAAAAGCAATCTGAGCTCAACAAAAGGAGGCTAGTAGTAGAGTTAACTTCCAGGTTTTTTCTTCTTTATTCAATTGTGTCAGACCTGGAAGCCATCTTTTACATTTGAGCCTTCAGGGTCAAGGACACCTTGCCCAGCAGCTCCGATGGTGTGACTGGGAGGT
The DNA here is from genome assembly GCF_051295495.1 of Thamnophis sirtalis. Taxonomy (NCBI): domain Eukaryota; kingdom Metazoa; phylum Chordata; class Lepidosauria; order Squamata; family Natricidae; genus Thamnophis; species Thamnophis sirtalis. The sequence continues at coordinate 161,144,296 of NW_028261383.1, forward strand.
GCTTCCAGTTTTGGATGGTGCCCAATTGGACCATGTGATGGACATGTGGGTGCTGGGCAGGGACCTGAACTTTCATTTCAGTGGGGAAAACCTGGAAATTTTCAGATTCGGGTTTTCCCAGATGTGCCAATATGACAACTCTAATAAAATGGAACTTTGAGGACACTCAAGCCTTGGAGTCTTCTTTCATTGGGGGTGTTACCTGGAACCCTGACATTCTGGTTCTCACAGAGAAGGCCTGGACGAGTCCCTGCAGTTTTCTTGGCAAGAGTTTGGGAGTGATTTGCCATTGCCTCCTTTCTAGGGCTGAGCAAGAGTGACTGGCCCAAGGTCATCCATCTGGCTTTGTACCTAAGGCAGAACTAGAACGTGGGTCACCCAATTTCTAGTCTGATGCTTTAACTACTACACCAGACTGGTTCTGAAATACAGATGTGCATAAGGATGCATACTCCATCGATGGACAGAAAATAGGTGTTAAATACACAAGTGAGAATCCCTGAGATTGTCGGGTAGCTGAACTGCCATCTTCTGCTCTTCTATTTCTGTGCGGCTCTTACATGCCAATGAGGTGCATCTCATAAAAACACATCAAATATTTCTTCCGATTAGTTGCTCCCCCTCCAAATGAAACTGAACTCGAGAAGGTCTGTTCTATAGAGCATCTTCTCCATCAACAGCAATTTTGGGAGATGGTTACAAAGGGGGGGGGGAATCAAGCAAGAGGCGATTTGTCCCTCTGAATAGGCCAATCCACTTTCAAAATAATCAAGTCACTTGACTTGTATTAGAAAACTGATCCCATAAATATCTTTTTGGGGGATTCTCATCTGTCATCTTGGTAATGTCCAAGCAAAGACCATGAAACTGGCTCAGTGGGCAATTGATTACAGCCTCTGCCTGACTCCCCCCCCCTATTAAAATGTCTGGGAAAGAAATAAGTGACTGCTGCTGAGTCCTCTGAACTTTTCTCAGCTTGGGGGGTCCTGGAGTCACAAAGGATGGTGGGAGCTCTATCCAAGACAGCTGGAAGTAGCCAGGATAACCCCCTCCTCTCTCCCACCAAGACTAAAAACCTCATAAGTACAACCAGAGGTTAACCCTCTCTGTACCAAACCAGCTGTGTTAACAACCCCTCGCTGCCTGCCACATAATCTTTTCTTATTGGGAGCCTATAGATAAAAAAATACAACTGTTAAGTATTAAGACTAGTGCTACTACAGGAACTGACCTACTTCATTGAAAATAAAAATCCCTCCCCTACCACTGTCCTAAAATTAATCTAAAAGATTAACAGGTAAAACAACTCTAGGAACTTCTGAAGTCGTACTCCTCAACTATGCAGACCCTACTTTCTCACTCTCTGCAAGCCTGAAGAGGTTTGAAATCTCCCTCTCCTCTCAAATCTGCTGGTGGCTTTCCTTTGTCTTATAAACAATGGTAACACAAATATTTGTTTAAATGAAAGAATGGATACAGTCAGAAGGAACTGGAAGCCAGAGAAGGGGAGCTGAGGCATGAACCTGGTCATTTTCCTGCTTCTATACTTAAAAGTTTTTCCCCTCAGCAGGAGCTCCCCTCCAAATCCTTGCAGAGCAAAAGGCACCAGGGCAAAGGCGGACAAAGGTTAAGCACTCCAATAAAGGAGAATATTTGCAACTCAGAGTTGAAATGAGAGGCCCTTGGTGCTCTCTGAGCTTCCTTGTTTTCTTGCAGACGTTTCATTACCTAAACTAGGTAACACTCTCAGTACAAGTGATGATGATGTCACCTAGTTAGGATTAGGAACAACATAAAGCCTTCCTGAGCAGCTTTTAATCCACAAAAAGGGCATCGAGCCCCAATTACTTACACAGTTTAGTAATAATAAGGATAATAATGTCTGAAGGGTAGTGAAGAAGATGTGCCAAAGCTAGTACATCCGGAAGGCCTAGGGAATACTGGAGAGACCAAGTTGGACTACAAAAAAAGACCAAATGAAGAACAGAAAAGAGGCATAGGATGAAAACTTATTACATAGCCAGTACATAAAAAAACTCACAAGGAAAATAGAGAATAACAATGCCTGGCTATGACTAAGAGCAGGAAAATTGAAGAAAGAAACAGAGGGGATAATTCTGGTTGCCCAAGACCAAGCCTTAAGAACCAATGCATACAGAGCCAGAATTGAGAAGACAGCAACATATAGCACGTATCATCTCTGCAAAGAAGCTGAAGAAACAGTGGATCATCTGCGGCAAGAAGATTGACTACAGACTATAAACAACAGCATGACAAAGTAGCAACAATGGGGCATTGGAAGATCTGCAAGAAATATCATTTGCCTGCAAGCAAAAACTGGTGGGACCATAAAATAGAGAAAGTAATAGAAAATGAAGAAACTAAAAGGATCTGAGACTTTAGAATTCAAACAAACAGGCACCAGCCACAAAACACCCCAGATTTAATAATTGTCGATACCAAATGACTAACAAGATGCATTCTGGTTTGCTGGCTGGAAATGAAAGTCATTGCAAGATTGGTTAAAAGAACAATCCAGTTGGAGGTTAGTTTTTACTGAACTCAGATTGTATTCGTCATACCAGTGGTGGGTTTCAAAAATTGTTGGAACCTACTCTGTGGGTGTGGCCTCTTTTGTGGGAGTGGCTTGCCACCCATGTGACCGGATAGGAGTGGCTTGCTGCCCATGTGACCAGATGGGAGTGGCTTGCCGCCCACGTCACTGGATATGAAATTATGAATTAGTACTTAGTTGGTCCAAGTAGCTATTCAGAAGTTAGTGGTTAGAAGCAAACGTAAAGCAAGATATGGAATTAAAACCAGAAATATTTTGTTGGCTATTTGAAAGGGAGTATAATATATATTTAATTTTACACATGTTAGCAGCTGCTGGAATTGTGTTTGCACAACATTGGAAAAACAGAGATATGTAAATGAATAAATATTACAATGTGCAGGAATAAATAAATTGACAATTAAAATCAAGAAGGCTTTGAATACTTTTTCACGTGGGATTGGTTTTAGCAATTGCCAACTAACGGAAACAGAAATTAGAAATCCAAACATATGAAAGAAAACACCAATTATGTAAGGAAAGGTCCCTAAAATGTATAAGGAAATATTACTAGATCATTATTAATGCATAGATAACTGTGGGACATTACACACCCACCAGTGGTGGTTTCAAAAAAATTTGGAACCTCTTCTGTAGATGTGGCCTGCTTTCCGGGTCCACTGGTGGAACCTCTTCTAACGGGTTCGGTAGATTTGACGAACTGGTTCTACCGAATAGGTGCGAACTGGTAGGAACCCACCTCTGCGTCATACACAATTAAGTCATGGCAACATTTTTCCCCCTCGGTCTCATGACATTGCCTTCACCTCATCCGGGACACAAATAAGATCACCTCAAGTTCTTCTTTGTATTAAAGTATTATTTCCCCATATTATCCAACAACGCAAAGTAAAATTGTCACCCATTATCTTGAAAAGAAGTCAGATGATTGACAGACTAGGAATAGAAGAATAGACCCAAGTAAGGCATTGATTACATTGATCATGGGGACAGCAAATGCTATACTGAGTTGGTTGCTGCCAATTCATGGATGAATGATAGTCTTTTAAATAATAGAGAGGAAAAGTCCCCCAGTCCTCCTAAAAATGGGTAAACTTGTTCTTTTCTGAGCACACCAACAGCATCTACTCCAGATTCAAATATGATTTCTCTTTGATCATCCTCTCCAAACTCTACATCATGAAAACAGGATCCTACTCAGCCAGGTAATTGGCTAAAATACATTAACAAGCTAAATTTCATTAATTTTGTCAGGATTACAGATGCAGAGAAAATCCTTGTATTTATTTAAAAGATATTTTATCTCCAAATAGACATAATTACGTGTGTTTTATTTTAACTGATGTTGGTGCACTCCGATCCCTGATGGTGTAGAACACAGGTGTCAAACTCGATCACATCACAGGCCAGATCATGACATATCATGACATTTTTTGCCTTTGTGGAGCTGGGGCGTGGCCTGTGTGTGGTGTATCTGGCCCGCGGGCTGCCAGTTTGACAGACCTACAAAGTAGGACCTACCTTGTAGGACATCAACTACACTGCCAATGAAGGGTTCTAGATCAGTGTTTCTCAATCTAGTCAGCTTGAAGATGTGTGGGCTTCAACTCCCAGAATTCCCCAGTCGGCATCGTCATGGCGTCATCATGTGATATCATGACTTTTACCACCTTTGCTAAATCAGACGAGGGCATGGCCAGCGCGTGACGCATCCAGCCCATTGGCTGCAAGTTTGACACCTCTGTTCTAGATCATGTCCTCAGCAAAAGCTCTTTATGGGAAAAATGGAAAATATGTCTTCAAAAGTGGGATGCAGTAGGTAGATTAGGTTAATTTAAGTCACGTCACTTGCAGGCTGGGGATGAAATGAAGGCAATGTCAAGAGGACGTGGCGTAAAATTTCCAGGGACATGGTTTATTCGTCCTGTAGTTGGGGAGTTAAAGCTCTTGTAAGATCCGGTTTTGTGTTTATATTTCTCCGTCCTCCAATGAGTTTAATGTATTCCTCCTCCCCACCCCACCCCCTTTTTCTCCTTGTAGATAGGCTGGCCAACACTGCCCCCAAATCACCCACTGGGTTTCATGGCTGAGTGATAATTTGAGCACAAGTCCTTTTCCTCTTAACACAGCGCTACAGTTGCAAGTGGTGATCTAGGTAAAGATATGGCTCCTTGTGACTTCATGGACATGTCCATGTAAATTGCTGGGGCAGAAGTGATTTACCTTGACTCTGTTCCAGGACCTTTTCTCTGACTTCCCAGTTTAGCCTGCAGCTTTGGAGTATCCTGGTGGTCTGTCCCCATCCCCCCCCCACTACTAATTAGGTCCACCCAGTTAAGAGTTTTGAGATGAGAGTAGATGCAATAATTCGTAAAGGGATTAGGAGACTGTTTTTTTCAAAGAACACAAGCTATTCCTTGAAGATTAACCAATCTGTTTTAGCATAAGCCTTTGTGGCTTTGTTCAGGATAAAAGGGTATTGTTCTCAACCTTGTTTGGATGCCAAAAACTGGCAGCATGGATTCTCACCATTTTAAGACACAAATGCTAAACGCTACATTATAAGACTTAAAATATGATTACACAGAGGAGAAAAGTAAAACAAAGTCCTAGAATTCCCTTTCATAATCATGGAAAATCAGAAAATTCTGGTCCTTTTTTGATATGGCCCCATACCACTGCCTCACACCTCCTTGATGTAAATGGTGTGTGTGTGTGTGTGTGTGTGTGTGTGTGTTACTAATTTCCCTAAATAGAATCTGGTATTCTCACCTGCATGCTGTTACTGCATTCTTTTTGTTAAATAATGGACAAAGTAGCACCATGTAAAGAAAATCCTCAAGTGCATTTTTACAATAAAGAAAGGAACGGAAAGGAATGGCTGCCTAGAAGACGTGAACACAGAGGATTGGAAACAATGCTTTTATATAAATCATCTGTTGCTTTGCTGTTACTACTGATTGAGTGCTGCATGTCATGGCTTGAAAGTAAGTTGTTTTGTTTTTTTTAAAAGGAACAAGATCATTGGTGTTTTAGGGACACTGATTACGATCACATGAAATGGAAAAGATTTTTTAAAAATCCTCTGTAAATACTAGCCATGAATCACCAAAGAGAAATTTACCATAAGGTTTCCATCTCTCTCTCTCTCTCTCTCTCTCTCTCTCTCTCTCTCTCTCTCTCTCTCTCTCTTTCTCTCTCTCTCTCTCTCTCCCTCCCTCCCTCTCTCCCCTCCCTCCCTCTCCCTCTCCCTTCCTCTCTCTCTCTCTGAGACAGAGAGAGAGAGGCAGAGACAGAGAATGAGGTGGGGGGAGAGAGAGCCTTATGGAAAATTTATTTGACTGGCTCAGATCCCTGTGGGAAGAAGATGATATTACCAAGACTAAAAAACTAAAAAATTTAGCATTGTGACGTCATTATGATCAAGCTGAATATGTAATGAGGTTTTGAATGATTGGGGGAGAGAATTACCACAGAATTTACCACAGAACTTGAAAAACATTGCCAATCCTTGATTTATTGTAACACACAGGGAAGCAGAAATTCTGCCTTTTTTGTTCCTTGAACTATTGCCAGACCATGGCTTAGATGATTTTGGCTAGTTTAGGGAAGTAATTCGATTTTTGAGAAAGTAGGTTTTTGAGATGCCAAAGGCAACTTCTTGAGGGTTGTACAGTCTTTGTTCTCCCCATACAGCACTTGGTACCAGAAAACAGCCACAGGTTTCCACCTCCTTCACCTCTAACATCCTATGACCAGAGGCATAACTTCAAAGAAGGCTTCCAAGGCTGACTTCTTGGCTGACCAGATGCCTCACAGCAGAGGCTGGCTAATCCTTGGCTTGGATCCCTCACTTCCAAATCAGGGCTACAAGCCAAGCCATGCAAACTGTGGTTTTGCTTGACTCTGGCAGGGGGGCTGTGGGCAAGGAGGCTGAGAACTGTTCATGATGGAATCTCAAAAATGATTGAACAAGACCTCAGGAATTCTGATTCCAATGTTTCCTTTTCGCTAGAGAGATGGGGAAGAGAAATCCCCTTGCAATCAAGATTGGTAGGACCTGTTTCCTCTGTTAGCTTTGCATTGCAATTAATCAGTCTATCAAAGCAGGAGGTAAGCTCTAAAACAAATCAACACCAGCGATATTTTTTGATAACTAAGAATTACAAAGTGATCGTTCCAAATTAGTACATAATAGCAATAGCAATAGCTCTTAAACTTATATACAACTTCATAGTGCTTTACAGCACTCTCTAAGCGGTTTACAGAGTCAGTCTGTTGCTCCCAACAATTTGGGTGCTCATTTTACCAACCTCGGAAGGATGGAAGGCTGAGTCAACTTTGAACCAGTCAGGATCGAACTGCTGGCAGTCAGCAGAATTAGCCTGCAATACTGCATTCTAACCACTGCACTACCTCGGCTCACCCCTCTAATGGGACTAGACCAAAAGACAAGAAAAATACAGTTCCCCAATATGTTACCATTCTGCAGCAACAGACCCTGAAATGGCTGCCTTATCACACCTAATGGTTTTGCCAAGATGCAAATATATATGAACAAGAAAGTAACTTAATAAGCAATGTTGTTTTGTCAGTCCCAGATAAATAAGAGAATTTGGAACATGTGATCTTCCTCGTTCTTAATTTGCTAAAACATAAAATCAAACTTTTCTTTTTTATATATAAAATTTAGGACAACTTTCTCCAAGACCCTGAATGCACACATATCTGGAAGTAAATAGTAGAATGTAGAAACCGGAAGTGAATCGTAGGACTTTCAGAGGCTTTAGCTTACAAGAAAGCCAGCCAACGTGGCCAGCAGCCAAGGAATTGTGAGTAGTGCAATCTGACCAAATCTGGGATATTATTGGTTACCCAGCTCTGAACTCTAGAGGAAGCAAAAAGATTAGAGGAGCACCTCTCAATTAAATGATCTTAAGCGTATTTCATAAAATTCATCCAGTCTTGTTCTGAAACCTTTTCTTTCCAAAGGAATGGATAAGAAAACAATCTTGATTGATTTACAGTCTAGGACCACCCTAAACAAGAAACTAAGTTCTCTTACTTTTGGAAAGGACTTGATGACCAGAATTTTCAGCCTGAATTCTACATTAATCTAGATTCCAGTATGAATTAAAGTGGAACAAGGCATGAAGGATGCTATTTCTGCAGCTGCTAAGCTCTTTGCATCCTTATTGACATTTCCATTCAGCAACCTGTGTAGGATAAGTAGATAAAATACAAACACACATGAACGTGTAGATATTAGAAAGGATTAAGCACAGGAAATACCATACACAGTCTTATCTTATTGCATATCCTTTTCAAACAGGATACAGGGAATTTCAAAATGAAGCACTCACCTGGTTTAGACTGATCTAAAAGCCTAAGCAAGATCAGAAGAAGTTAGTCTTTGGATGGGAAGTTATACATGGAAATCAGAATCAAGGGCTAGATTAGAAAGTATAAATAATATCCCTGAAGAAAACAATGGCAAACTACTTCTATATCATGCCACGAAAATTGCATGGCTCAACTGACATAAATTACTGAAAGTTGAGATCAATCCCAATATTTGACTTGTCATATTGATATAACTGAAGAGTGCTAAGGATTCTAAGGACAGGAATGTATGTTCTGCATATCTTTGTGTCAAATTATTCCTTTCTATTGTACCTTGTCTTGTGACATCATAAACTTGCTACACACTTGGTCACCATCCATGGAGGAAAGAAGGGGAGAGACCAAAAAGGATACAGATCTTGATATCATTCCATATGATTCATCCTCCATGAATAGGACCTTAACTTCTATAATCCCCTTGTTGACTGGAAACAATTGAAATGGGCATCCCAATACAACTGTTAGAGAAGTTTGAATTATCTGACTCTTGGTGATCATTTTTTTAGGTGACAACCCTAGGTTAACTACCTTTAGCTCTAGAATTCAGGAATACATTATCTAGAGTCTCAAATGCCGAGATGCAGTTCCATGGAGCTTTTCCGAGCATTGCCAGGAAACTGGGAAGTAAACAAATTAATTTTTGTAAAAAATATCTACTCCCACCTACTTTATCCTGTTTCTAATTCTACCTCCTGGCATCCTATGTAAAGATCAAGTGCCACCTTTGCTCTAGAGTCAACACAAACATCTTCAATCTAATGCCCTCCAGATGGGCTTCATTGGTCCCAGAATCATCTGATAACATAGTTGGCTAAGGATTATGAGAATTGTCAAGCACAGCACATCTGGTGGATTCTAAACCGTGTGTGATCAGGCTATGTTATAGCCCTCTTTATTACCTCCTAAATAATGTAACATAGTCTGTGGTTTAGCTATGGTGTAGATTGTTCTATTTAACCAGATGTAGGTTATATAGAAGGGAAACCTTGTTGCTTCCCTTAGCTGAGCTGATTAGATGCAAAATCCATTGTATAAAGTGGTATCTTTTGTATTAAAAGTAGAGAGGATGGAAGAGTATTTGCAACACAGTGGAAAAGGGGGAAATGAGCATAGTTGTGAATGGCTGCAATACAGAACCCCAATGTTACCCAGAAAAGAAGGAAAGGAGAGAAAATGATTACAATTTTTCTAAGAGGGAAAAAAATGTTTAACCTTTTCTGCAGCCAGTTCTTTGCTCCTTCTGTGGAACGGAAGGAAAACGTCCCACTTGTTGCCAAAATTGCTTGGGTAAAACAGAATGAAATCTATTAATGGACAGAGCATATATTTGTCAGTTAGGAGCTGAGAAATGACAGAGGCAAGGAAAGCATGAAGCCACAGGAAGGCAGATCGGTGTCTGGCAATTCTTCTGGATTGCAATTCCCCAAATCTTTTATCATTAGCTTCCTATGGGCTAGTAAGGGTTGAAATCCAGCATTTCTACTCCTACACTCTTCCCTGCAGTTCCACGGCTGGGGTGATCGATGCTGAAAGAAATCCATTTTATAGCTTGACCAGGTTCCAGGAGCTACAATCAAACTCCTCTGTAGCTGCCACTCTTTCAAGATGCCTCCTCCTTCCCTGGCAGCCCAGCCCCTCCAGAGACTATTTCCATCACTCACTTGCAGAGATCAGGCGCCTGTGGGTTAGTTGCTGTTTTTTTTTCATTCAATCCCCCCCCACCCCCGGCCAAAAGAGCATTGCTGCTGCCCAACTTGGTGCTCTTGCTCTAGGCAGAAAAACAAAAGAAATCCTCATGTCAGGCTTTAGACTCAAAAAGTGCAAAGGTTGTACTCAGAATTGGCTCATGCCAACAAAACACAGAGCTAAAGAAGAAGAGAAAGAAATAAGAAAGAAAGATAGATAGATAGAAAGAGAGAGGGAGGAAAGGGAGAAAGAAAGGGAGGGAAAGAGGAAAGAAAGAAAGAAAGAAAGAAAGAAAGAAAGAAAGAAACAGAAGGGAGGGAGGGAAGGGAGAAAGAAAGAAAAAAGAAAAAGGGAGGGAAGAGAGAAAGAGGGAATGGAAGGGAGAAAGAAAGAAGAAAGAGGGAGGGAGGGAGGGAAGGAGGGAGGGAGAAGGAAGGGAGAAAGAGGGAAGGAAGAGAGAGAGAGAGAGAGAAAGAAACAAACAAAGAAAGAAAGAAAGAAAGAAAGAGGGAGGGAGGGAGGGAGAGAAGGGAGAATGAGGGAAGGGAAAGGAAAAAGAAAGAAAGAAAGAAAGAAAGAAAGAAAGAAAGAAAGAAAGAAAGAAAGAAAGAAAGGAGGGGAAGGAAGAGGGAAAGAAAGAAAGAGGGATGGGGAAGGGTGGGGGAGGTGGAGGGAGGGGAGGGGGAGGGAGGGGAGGGGAGGAGAAAGAGGGAAGGGAAAGAGAAAGAGAGAGAGAGAGAGAGAGAGAAAGAAAGAAAGAAAGAAAGAAAGAAAGAAAGAAAGAAAGAAAGAAAGAAAGAAAGAAAGAAAGAGGAGCCTCTGGTTAAGAAGAGCCAAAGGACAACCCTGGAAGTGAAACCTCCAGCTCAGGCAGAAAAGCAAGATGTCAACTCTGGAAGAAACCCTTTGAGAAGTACTGGGAAAGTTGATTTTGCAGTGGGGTGAGGGAGAGGAACTATGTTCATGAGAATAGAATACATTAGGAGGGAGTATCAACAAGGGGGAAGGGAAAGCCAACCCAATGTCCTTCAGGTTTGTTGGATTTCAACTCTCATCATTACAGCCAACTTAGCAGATGGCAAGAGATGATGGGTGCCATAATTAAGGCTATCAGATCTGGGCTGCAAGTATTACAGGTAGTCGTTTACTTACAACTGGTTGCTAACAACTGCATTTTGGGTACTCAATGACCAGCCTTCATTGATGGCGATTTGCAGTGTCCTGGGCCACTTGACTGAGATTTAACATTTTTGCTGAAAACCAGCACCCCATAGAGAACAATAGGTTCGCTTAATGATTGCCGCATTCACTTAATGATCTTCAGTTACACTTAACTGTTGCATTCACTTAACAATCACTGCAAAAATGGCCAGAAAATCAGGTGTGGACACTTGGTGAGCCACTTAACAATCATCACGACTTATGACCAAAATTGCAGGCTCAATTACAGTTGTACGTTGAGGCCTACCTGTAGATGGCAGCAAGAGATACAGAAAAACCCTGACTCTTTGCTGCCATCTAGTGACCATCCAGAATGTCAGATGTGGTAAGACTGTAGTCTAAAATATTCGAAGGATAGCAACTTTCCCAAATTTATTCCAAATGTGCTTACCAGCTCCCAAAGATCAGTTGTCTCAGGAAACCCTTCCATGAAATCTCATCTCATTCAGAATTTAGACTTGAGTTGACTTGGGACTAGGCAATCTCTTAAAGATAGAATCTGTATCACAGCAGAACCCAAAAGGCAGCATTTTCTCATCCATCACTCACTCAAGCAAAACTCCATCCATTCTCCTCTTCAAAAGAACTCATACTATTTTATATAACCCCCACCCTCCAAGAACTGGTGATTTACCAGGAAGAAGGCCAGGAAGTGAGGATGGAGTCCAATAAACTGGAGTCAAATGTAGCTTGTCCTAAAGCAGATTTTTAAATAATCTCCATTCAGCCCTGACTGGATGCTTCAAACTGAACAATGTATTAGCTCCGTGATCGCGAAACTATGGCAAGGGTGCCCAAAATGGCACACAAAGCCATGTCGCCTGTCATGTGCAACATCGCCCATTCCTCTTCCAGGTTTCTGTAGCGTATGCGCTAACAATGGTCAGCTGGCCTTTGTACGTGTGGCGGTGACGGAAATTGGAAGAGCTAGTCTTCTGTTTTCCAGCGTGAGCATGCACTCCGTCCAGCTGATCGGTGTGTGTGCATGCGCGGCAGTAACCAGAAGACTTGTTGGCCGGCATGCATGCATGTGCCGGAAACCGGAAGTTTCTTCCGGGTTGCGTCCCAGACAAGTGTGCACACAAAGCGCTCCCTTTTCAGCACTCTGTGCCGAAAAGGTCCGCCATCGCTGTATTAGCTTATCACTCAAACATGTATTGTATGGAGCCTTAAAATGGATTAATTTAGTAGCCAAGTACAAATGGACATTTGCAGTAGGTTTTGCCCAGCCTTATTAAATGGGTTTTGTTCCTTGTGATTTTCTGCAGAGATACTGAAGTAAAATCTCTGATAAAATGTTGCAAGGAAGAAAAAATTCTAGCCAACCATGCCCTTTCCTAAAATGTGACATGCTCAGTCATGCTTAGAGGGAGGGCATATCTGAAGCAAAATAAGATTTCGGTTGGACTTGGGTTTCCCTTGGGCTTTTTCATGATTCATCCTTGTGCACGGATGAGATTATAAGAATTGGTACTTGGAGACAGAGCTCAACTTAAGGAAGTCTACATTTTAAAATTCTAATAAATATATATATATTTAAAAAAAACACGACAAGGAAGTCTTAATGGGCATGGAATGCCCTCTTTTCATTATCACCTACTACTCTTTTTCTTTTTAAAAAAATGATGAGGCTGATTCTGGTTAGAAGAAGGTTCAATTCTTCAATTCAAGGCAACATTAAAACAACAAATCAATTACAGCAATAAAAGCAATTAAAAGGTAAATTAAAAAATACAATGTAACTTAAAGCTGATCATTAAAAAGTTACAAAATCAGAAACAATATAATTAAAATTAGACCTTAGCTCTGAAAAAAGAAGAAAAAGAAATCTGCATTTCCGTGGGACCAGAATAATAATGAGATGTAGAAAAAACATTTCCCAACATGGCTCCCAGATCTGAACTGCAAAAGTATTATAGGAAATGTTTTTGCTGCCTTCTAAAGGGAGTCAAGAGTTTTTCAGCTTTGATTTGTTAGCCTTCGCTCCTAAATATCTGTGTACATGCCAACTTGCCCAATGTAGTATTATTATTAATCATCGCACAGTCAGCCAGATGTTCAGTCTGGGTTTGGCATTTTTGTCTACCTATCAAGTCCTTACCAAGGACCTGGGAAAGGCAAATCTGGATGTTTGATGGTATTACAGATATTGTTGCAGGATGGAAGCAGTTCCAAGTAAGGCTGCCTTCTGCAATTGACTGATGGCAAATTTGTCAATGCCTATGATGTTCAAGTGGTGCTCCAGTTGTTTTGGGACTGCACCCAAGGCACCTATTACTATTGGTACTATCCTTGCTTGCCTTTGCCATAGTCATTCTATTTCTATTTGTAGGTCTTTGTATTTTGTTATCTTCTCCAGTTCTTTCTCTTCTATTCTGCTGTCTCCAGGCACTGCCACATCCAATATCCAGACTTTTTTGTCTTTCTTATCGACAACTGTTAAGTCCGGGGTGTTATGTGGCAGGGGCCTGTCTGTCTGGATTCTGAAGTCCCAGAGCAATTTAACTTCTTCATTTTCTATGGCTTTCTCTATTTTATGGTCCCACCAGTTCTTGCTTACAGGCAAATGATACTTATTGCAGATCTTCCACTGCACCAGTGTTGCGTTGTTGTTGTTGTTGTTGTTGTTGTTATCATTATTATTATGTTCAGAATTACTTTGTGCCTTTCATTAGAAGCTTCTTCCTCAAAGTGCTTGGCCCATTATTTGTTTCTCATTCATCTCCAATCAGCATTAATTATATATTTTCTCTTCATTAGTAACTTCAGTTTCCAGAGGCAGAGAAAACTTTAATTACTGGCTTACTCTCCTTAATTTTAGAACAGCAATAACAGAGCCAGAAGTTGCAAGGAGGAAGTTATTAATTAAAGTTAAAGGCAAATTTATCTGAGCATGACAAAGTTTAAGTAAAGAGGTCATGGAGGTGGGAACTGTTCAACAATAAAGCATTATAGTAGTTCTGTGTAGAATCACTTTTTAAATTCCACTTCAAGCCCAATGCACAAAACAATATTTCAATAGCTCTCAAAAGAACATGCTGTGGAAACAACATATATCCAAACAAGATATAACTGAAATATAACCCCAAATGGAATTGCTCATTTCAAATATTTATAACTAACTCACTTCACAGAAAATCCCCTGGCAGGTTACAACAGATATAAAAGTGGATGAAAACTATAAAACCAAGTAACGTAATTCATACACTGGTTTTTTTTTAAATTAAAAAAAAATAGAATAATAATCACACTGGCACTAACAAAATGGCGCCTAAGGCAGTGTTTTTCAACCTTGGCAACTTGAAGATGTCCGGACTTCAACTCCCAGAATTCCCCAGCCAGCATTCGCTGGCTGGGGAATTCTGGGAGTTGAAGTCCGGACATCTTCAAGTTGCCAAGGTTGAAAAACACTGGCCTAAGGGACTAACAGCATCAATAGACTGAAGAGCAAAATCCAGAATGCGAGAGTGAAAGGCCAGGTCTTTACTTAACATGAAATGTGGAAAATGGCATTGTCTGGCCTCCACACAACATTTTTTGTATCTCTCCAAGGTCTCTATATAACACACCTCTCCCAGCTGTATGGTGCTGTGTGATGTACCTGTTTAGGCAGGTACATAGTAGAAGAGATATTTAGATTCAATTATATTAAGCCTTAAATGTAACTTCTAAAATCTTGACTGGTAACATATAGGCTGTTCTTTAAAGATTGATTCTTACTGCCACGTTCTGTACCAGCTAGTTTCCAAATCATCTGTATGGCCAGGTCTACAGACTGTGGCCTTGTGATAATTCAAAGGGAGGATCAGCAGAGCACGGGCTTCTGTTGCTAGAGGGATGATCAAGGTTAGACTAGAAATAAAATCCTCCATTGAAGGAATTAGGATTGTTCAGTCTTGAGAGGTAAAAACCAAGTAAAGAGATGACAGCATTCTTGAAAAACTTGAAAAGATGTTACATGAAAGAAAATCAACATCTCTTTTCTACCATTCCAGAGAGCAGGACATGAAGGAGTGGATTTAAAATATAGGAAGACTGTTCTAACCTTGGCTTTCCGAGAGCATGAAGCAAACTCCTTGTCCCAACAAACCCCCCATTTATTAACTTACTGTGAATTCTGCTCATTCACATCCAGCAAAGTCTTTCAAGGGAGGATTTACAGTCACCTACAGACCTTATCTGGCTTGGAGAGCTAATAGGCTGCAAAACTTGGCAAGGAGTCTCAGAGAGTCACGAGCCAATTAAGCGAACTAATTGTCTCCTGCAAACTCCACTCCCCTTTCGTTCCTCTTTTATTTCCTCTGGGAGGGGCCATTCATTGTCCACCTCTGGCCTTACTCCCAAGTTGACCCCTGTTCTTTAGCTGTTCCCTTAGTCTGGCAACTCTGTGCATGTGCACAATGGGAACAGGCTTCCGCTGTTCTTCTGCCACACTGATGTCTGCCTCTGAAGACAGCTGATAACTGGCATAAGGTTCTGGCTCCCACTCTGCCTCCGAAAGAAAGCCCCCATCAGAGCCTTCCCCAGACTCCAGGACTGGCCCATGTTCCTCCCCAACCTCCTTGCTGTACGAATCTGCTGCCAGCTGCACTGGCTGCTGGGGGGCCACAACAAAGACAGATTCCAAATGAAAGTTAGAAGAAGCTTCCTAGTGCTAAGAACTGTTTGATAATATGGTAGAATCTGTTATCCAGAGAGGAGATGGGCTGGCTTCAGGAAGATAACTCTTTCTTGAAGATGTTTTAAGGTAGATTCCCATCCTGAGTTCCAGGTTAGATTTCATGCCCTAAAAGCACCCTTCTAATTCCAAAACTTTACAATTCTCAAAGGAAATATTCGTGATAACCATTCTGATATACCTCAAGAATCTGGAATATCCATTTCAGGCTATACCACTGACTCTTTTAAAATAAGAGGACAATTCCTGATGGAATCATGCAAAAAGATGTTTACCGCTTCCTGGATCCACCCCATCAATCCCTTTCTACAAAAGATCTCACAATAGATCATCAGCTCTATCGCCCCCCCCCAAAAAAAACCCAGACCATCCAGGAATATCTTAAATTGTATCACTGTGGAAGGCAGATATGTTCTTTCTTCCTATAAACAGGATACACCGTCGCCAGTTAAAACCTGACTATGACAAGGTTATGTGACTGTGATAAAATGGACATGAAAGAAATTGTGAAAATTCTCTTTGAAAGGTGTCCAGGACCATCAGGATGGATTACTCTAACACTACTTCTCAGACCATTTTAACTAGCTTGGGCAGGTAGGTTGCAGGTATACTTTCTTAAAACATCCCCATTTTATCTCTCTGGCCCAACACCAAGTAAAGGTAAAGGTTCCCTTCCCAGATATGTGCTAGTCATTCCTGACTCTAGGGGGTGCTGTTCATCTCCATTTCAAAGCCGAAGAGCCAGCGCTGTCCAAAGAGGTCTCCATGGTCATGTGGCTGGCATGACTAAATGCTGAAGGTGCACGGAACGCTGTTATCTTCCCACCAAATGTGGTTCCTATTTTTCTACTTGCATTTTTACATGCTTCCGAACTGCTAGGTTGGCAGAAGCTGGGACAAGTAATGGGACTCACTCCGTTACTCGGCACTAGGAATTCAAACCGCCGAACTGCTGACCTTTCTGATCGACAAGCTCAGCATCTTAGCCACTGAGCCACCACGTCCCAAATACTTTCCCTCAAAACGTGTGCTAGAACAGAAGGATTCCCCCAAGAAGATGAAATATATACATGACAATAGCTCCTCCCCCACCAGTACTCTGGCATAGAACAACACTGGATCAAATACCCAAATGAGCAAAACTGGGTAAAATCAACTCCACCAAGCACAAATCTTAATGATACACACAAGGTTGGTATTCTCTTCCATATGTAAATCATGGATGTGTGGCATTTTAAAATAGCACTGCAATGCTAGAAGAAAGTCATTCTAAATTCAGAGTTCTGGATCCAAATTTCTATTTCAGCAACTCACATTGTCCAGCCTCTTTTGTTCTTATGGAAAGTAAAAGTCTATTCATACTGCTGTGCATATTTATTCATCTCTACTGCTCTTTATGTTAAGCAAATCATTTTGCAATAACTATGTTTTTCTCCCTCAAACAAATAAGAGTCATAATTAAACCCATTTATAACAAATAGAAAAATGAGGAACAAAGAAACCAAGACCACATATGATAGAGAGCTTTTTCATATTTTTAAGCCAGTTGATCATCACTGAGCTGAATGGTAATTTCCTATTTTTTAAACTTTTTGAAGTTGGGTGGATGCTCCCCTCCCATCAAGATGTAGTCTACTAGCTTACCAGAATCTCTGAGGGCAAACCTCATTGGGTAGATATAAAGCCTCTACAGCTTTTGTATTGCTTTTTTCTAAAAATAATTCCCACAAAGAGGGTATAAATCCATTACCAATTACATAACTTCCAACATTTCTCAACTGGAGACAATACAAGAACTTGTGTGGGCCTGTAAGATCATTCCCTGCATGGATCTGCAAACATATTAGGCTAGGCTAAAATGGAGTTGATAATTTATGATTTAGAAAGTTGCAGTAATCTGGTCATTGTATTAGAATGTTGTAAGAACTTGGCCATCAC
This sequence comes from Thamnophis sirtalis, assembly GCF_051295495.1. Lineage (NCBI taxonomy): Eukaryota > Metazoa > Chordata > Lepidosauria > Squamata > Natricidae > Thamnophis > Thamnophis sirtalis. Next base: position 161,161,797 of record NW_028261383.1, read on the forward strand.
AATAAGCAATGATATGGCTTATTGATTTGAGTGTCACATATTTTATGAACATAGCAATTGTGTCTTCAATCCTTCTTTGGTGTCTTCGAAGCAGCTTTGAAAGACATTCTCTCAGAAATCTTCCCATCTATTTAACCTTTCTGAACTGTATTTTTCATCTTTATTTTAAAGATTTCAGTTTCTTTTGCTAATTCTTGTAACTATTACAAGACGTTCATTACTTTAGAATACCTTATGGATTTAAAAAGGCAATATATAGAAGTACATTTTTGAAAATAATTGTTATTTGAATGAAGGGCAGGAAGGGAGATACACTTTGAAAAAACAGGAAAAAACCTCACCCATAGTTTTAAAGCTGAAATTAAGTAACTGTCCTAATTCATGTATGATTAGAGGGGCAGATTTCATTAGAACCAAGTTTAAATCTTCAAAGAGATTCAGAAAGTTTTTCATGTCTTTTCTTTAATATCTTTTCAGGGCCCATGGATTCCTCTTTTATAGCTTTTCCTGACTTTGCAACTCCCCCCACCCCCTTGGGAACAAATGGAGAGGAAAGAGAAAAATTGGTGCTCAGTGGCTGATAATTACTACAAGATGTTCCCCAACCATCATAGGTAGAAGTAGACATTTTCTAAAGAGGAAACCACTTTGCCAACAACAAAATGCTCCACTGAAATTTGTCAGAAAGATTAATCCTTGAAATTTCTCCCCTGTTTCAGGTTGTCCATTTGCCCTCAACTTAACTTACAAATTGATAATATAGCACCCACAGAAATAATACATGTGAACCTCTGAATATTAAAAGTTAAAATTAAAGTAACTTTAAGAAATAAATAATGGTCAAATTCCTATACAATTTCAGCAAACTTGCATGGTTGCATAAAAATGCAGGGCATCTCCTCTTGAGAATCCCAAAATCTTACTTGAGATCTATTGACCTTCTTACTTTTGATTTTAGGTGAAATCATTGGACTCTTGTGAAATATTGTGTATTTTCTTTTGGGAACAATTGGAATGTTGAGCAGATTTCACAATGGCATTTAGAGATTTAAAACACAAAATGTGGATCACTGATTCAAAAATTTGCATTCTCGCTGTGATGCTCTAAAACCTGCTGATTTCTTTAGCAATAGCAATAGCACTTAGACATATACCGCTTCACAGTGCTTTACAGCCCTCTCTGAGTGGTTTAGAGAGTCAGCATATTGCCCCCAACAATCTGGGTCCTTATTTTACAGACCCTGGAAGGATGGAAGTCTGAGTCAATCTTGAGCCTGGTGAGATTCAAATTGCCAAATTGCAGCCAGCCGGCAATCATCAGAAGTAGCCTGCAGGTCCGCATTCTAACCACTGCACCTCTGCGGCTCTTTAATCCTAGAAATGGTTTTCCATCTGGCATCCAAATAGGCCAGGCAAGGCTTTTGCCCCAGTCCAAATGCACATTTCTGTCAACAAGTCAGTATCCTGGTCCCAAACTAATTAGCGTTTGTAGACCATTTTCGTCTGAGCCTGGGAACAAATTGATAGCCAAGAAATAGCTTTCGCCACCAGCAAGATATAGCTCTCTCTTAGGGAGCCCATTTAATGTTGAGGTTGTCAGCTAATAGTAATAGCTTTCAAATGCTTTTCATGGGTAGTTTGGAGGACAATCATAATACAGGCAACAGTGGTAACATTAATGCTTTCTAATCTCACAGGCTGCACCTGAAATAACAATTGAAAACAAAAATAAGAAAAATGAACTTTGAGTCATGGATACTATGGTCATTGGTTAATACAAATAATGGCTGCACTAAGAGGGGATTAAAAATCCCCTGGTAGCGAAACCTACAATGGGAGTACTGGTAGTCCTCGACTTATGAGCACCATTGAGCCCAGAATTTCCATTGTTAAGTGAGATATTTCAGTGAGTTTTATCCCATTTTACAACCTTTCTTGCCACATTCACTGCACTCAATAAGTCACTCCGTTATTAAGTGAATCTGGCTTCCCTATTGACTTTGGTTGTCAGGAGGTTGCAAAAGGGTCACAGCAATGGTCATAAATATGAGACATTTCCCAAGCATCTGAATTTTGATCATGATCATGGAGATGCTGGAAAGATCATAACTGTGAAAAACAATCATAAGCAACATTTTTCAGTGCCGTTGTAACTTTGAACGGTCACTAAAAGAAATGTTGTAAGTCGAGGACTGCCTGTACAGTGCAAATCCAGAATCAGGTTAGATACCATCCTTCTGATCAACTGCACAGTCCATTATTTGGGGATTAAGGTAAAGGCGAGTAGCTAAAGGTGAGTAGCTCTCATCCATCTCATAGGGATTAAAGAAACCAGTTGCACATCACTACCATGTCTGCATTAAATAGACAGGAGAAAAGTTGCATATCCTCAGCATAGAGCTGACAAATAAAGCAATTAATCTGGACATCTTTACACTCCTGTGCCACTCAGTGACAAGGTGCTGCTGCCTGAGATGAGCATGAGTATTTCCACAGTCAGGGAAGAAAGGTGGCGGAGAGCCTCTTCAAGGGCCGTGGTGGCACAGTGTTTAGAGTACAGTACTGCAGGCTACTTCTGCTGACTGCCAGCTGCCTGCAATTTGGCAGATCGAATCTCACCAGGCTCAAGGTTGACTCGGCCTTCCATCCTTCCGAAGTGGGTAAAATGAGCACCCAGATTGTTGGGGGCAATAGGCTGACTCTGTAAACCGCTGAGAGAAGGTTGTAAAACACTGTGAAGTAGTATATAAGTCTGTTATTGATATTCAGTCTGACATCTTTCCCAGTTGACTGCCTGAAGCAGAGAACCCATTCTTCCTCTTGAACTGCTCAGGCCTGAATCAGTATCAATTGGGTTTTTTTATTTTTAAAAAAAGCAAGAGGGATTGTGTGAAACAGCATTCATGGAATAATGAGATGGACCTATTGTTCCCACTGTATTTGGGGGCTGCTTTCCAAATAGGGGCAGGACAACCAAAAGCCAATCAATTTACATTATGTCCAGACTAACAATTTGGAAACACATTGCGATCACATTGTCTAAAATGTGGCTTTCCATCTAATGGAATGGTTCCAATGCAGTCTTTCTTTTTGGTAGATGATTGGCACAATAATGGCATTTATTTAAAAAATTAGCACCTTTTCCAACTAACATATTTAATGAAAAGGCATAATTTTAAAAGCCACATCAGCATCAGAGGCAGCAGCTCATTTCACTAGTATGGTAGCTTATACTCTCTGTGTCTGAAGAAGTGAGCTGCAGCTGACAAAATCTTGTGCCTTTCAATATGAAGACACTGAATGAAATATGTAAAATGGAATCACAAACAAAAGTTGATGCCTTAATCCAAGAGAAGTAGCTCTATGACTATGACGACTCTCACAAATCACAGTTTTAAAACATGCCTTCTCCTAAATGTCCTTGGAAAGGACAGTATTTTGATCAGAATACCTTATAGGTACATTCCAGGACTAATATACAGTCACAGATTCAGCAATCGATTCAGAATAAGAGAAATGGGATGGCTTCTTTTGATGGGAAATAGAAGTTAGAAGGATTTTTGGAAGGCATCTAGGCTCAATGCAGGGATTTTTCAAATCTACCATCCCTGACATATGACTAACCAGCCCGTTTTTAAATATTTCCATGCAAAGAAAGGCCAACATCTTCCTTGGCAGTCTGATCTTGTGACCGCTGACTTTTAAGCCAAAATCTGGTTCTGTTGCTATTTTCACCTATTAATTCTAATTCCAGTCTCCACTGAAAATCAGTCTGCTCTACTGTATCTTCTGCAGTGTAGACCTTCTGATATGCACAGACAATCCCACGTCTCTTTTTCCCCTGAATAAACAAGTGCCCCACGGTTCTCATGAATATCATAATAGATTTCTTCTGGATCATTCTATGTACCAGAGTCTCCATTTGTGGTGGTTGGCCCATTTAAAAATGACTTGGATGAGGAGTTTAAAAATATGCAAACGACACAAAAATATTGTAGGGGGGAGGGGGAATAGCAAACACTTCAGAGGATAATATAAATGATTCAGGGCAATCAGGAAAGGCTAATACAATCAGAGAAAAGAACAAAATGAATGTCAACAGTTAAAAACACAAAGTCCTATGTTTTGGTAGGAAATATCAAAAGACATGAGTATAGGATGGGGGAGGCATACCGGGCAATAGTACACCTGCAAATTTATTTATTTATTGAATTTATATTGCTGCCTATTCCCCCATGTTGACTCAAGGCAGTTTACATAATATAAAACCACATTTAAAACAATAAAACTAATAAAAAGAATAAAAAATATGGTATAAAATAATAAAATTACCCCCACCCTCCGCACCTCACATGAGCCATTTAATGGGCTCCATCCCACTCTGGGTTCCCCAGGCCACTGGCAGAGCCAGGTCTTCAGTGCCTTCGGGAAGAGTATTAGAGTGGGGGCTGTTCTAATCTCTGGGGGGAATGATGTTCCAGAGAGAGAGAGCCACCACAGAGAAGTCCCTTCTTCTGGGTCCCACAAGGTGTATCTCCCTCGGGGATGGGACCCGCAACATTTCCCTACCTGGCCGCTCTGATGGGTCAGGTAGAGGTGACCGGCAAGAGACGGTCCCTCAAATAACCTGGTCCCAAGCCATGAAGGGCTTTAAAAGTGGCAACCAGCACCTTGAATTACACCAGGAAGCAAATCGGCAGCCAAGGCAGCTCCCTCAGGAGAGGTGATACATGTGCACACTACGGTATGTATAAAACCATGTGGGCCATTGCATTTTGTACCAACTGAAGCTTCCAGATGCTCTTCAAGGACAGCCCCATATAGAGCGCGTTGCAATAGTCAAGACAGGAAGTGACTAGGGCATGAGTGACTGTGAGTAGGGATTGCAATCCTCAGTTGCATCAATAGAAATATAAGGCGATGCTCAAGAGAAGGTACTTTTCCCTGTTCCGCATTGATCAGATTATAGTTCAGCTAGTGGATCAAATTGCAGTGCAGCTTATTTGATGGGGAGCATCCAAGATGATAAAGTGCCCAGAAGAAAGGGGGGGAACCTAGTTAAAGGAATGGGGTGTATTTAGCTTGGAAAAGAGGAAATTGCAAAGAAGATAACTGTCATCAGGTACCTGGAGGACTGTCATGCAAATACAGCAAAAATTTTCAGAGTTATTTCAGAAGGCAGGACAAAAAACAGCAGGCTTCTATTCCTGGGAAGTAGCAATGACAATAGCACTTGGGCTTATATATCACTTCACAGTGCTTTACAGTCTCTCTCTAAGCGGTTTTAGAGAGTCAGCATATTTGCCCCCAATAATCTGGGTCCTCATTTTACCCACCTCGGAAGAATGAGTCAATCTTCAACCAGCTAGGATTGAACCACTGACAGTGGGCAGAATTAGCCTGCAATACTGCATTCTAACTACTGTACCAACATGGCTCTTTGGGGGTTAAGGTATAGGTGAGTAGATTTCATCTGGGCATTAGAATTTCCTAATGGTGAGAAGCTGTTCAAGGTGGGCTCCCTTTGCTGGGGCAAAGCCAATAGCAGCTGACTATCAACTGGCAGGATAGCATAACTCCGAATAACGTTGCTGTATTTTCATGACAGTCTTTCAAGGTACTTGAATACCGTTCTTTGCAGTTTCCTCTTTTCCAAACTGAATACATCCCAATCCTTTAACTCCCCCCTCTTTTTCCAGGCACTTTATCATCTTAGTTGTTCCCCCATCAGATATGCCGTAGAAGCAGATTTCTGCAGGGGACGAGGGGTCGGACTGGATAGTCTCTAAGGTCCCTTCCGAGCGCTTCGATTCTACGCGCTTTGCCTGCAGAGAGGCGTCTTCTCACTCACCGAAGAGCCTCTGCCCGCCGTTGTTCGCGCTGCCGTTTTGGCAACCCTTAGCTATTATTTCCACCTTACCCCCTCAGGAGGTAATAACCCTCCTTGACTCCTTTTCGCCTCACGGGAACGCGCGGGCTTCTGAAACTTAAGAGCCGAGCCGGGCGCAGAAGCCTCGCACACGATCCTCAATCAAGGCAGCCTGTCAAGAGGCCGACGGTGCGCCCGTTTCCCTCCCACCCGCCGCCGCCGCCACCCTGGAAAGCGAGCGCCTTGCGAGCTTCAAGCCTCCAATGACTTCGTTTTACTTTCCTGCCTCAGGAGTGAGGAGGAAAGGACGCGCGCGAGAGAACCAAGCTGAAGTTCAGGGCGCGCATTTGAGGGGGAAACGGCAACGGGGCTTTGAGTGGGGGGGGGGGAGAGAAACGGGAGGGGGGGCAGACAGGCGAGGGATGCGTAACTGCGCAACTGCCCCTCCTCGAATAAAAGTCTTAAAGAGGCGCCCGCTCTTTGCACGCTTGCGCGCGCCCCTTTCATGTAACGCGCTTCCCACACAGGGCCACAGTCGGATCCTCTGACGCAGCCCGCAATTCCGCGCGCGCTCTCTCGCTCGCGCCGAAGAAAAGCCGAGGTCTCTCTCTCTCTCACACTCACTACACAAACACACGCACGCACACGCACCTTGGTCAGCTGCATTCTGGCGGCGCCCGGTTGGCTCTTGTCCTGGCGGCGTGCGGAGCAGCACTCGGGCCCCCAGCACTCGGAGCCGCCTGCCCTGCCCATACGACCCCTTCTTCTGCTTGCGGACTCCTGCCCCGGCGGCGAGGTTGCGACTGCGGGTCTCTTCGCCTCCCCTTTCGCGGCTGGAGGATCCGACTCGCCTTGCAGACTCCTCCTCCTTGTCCCTCTGCCCTCCCCGCCCGCCCCGTCCCCGCCGCTCTCCATCTCCCTGACAGTCGGAAGAAGAAGAAGAACCAGAACCAGAGCGAGCCCTGCGAGTTTACAAAAAGCCCGGCCTGTAAACAGGTGGCAAAGCCCGTCTCCAAACTGAAGGGAGCCTAGTGTTTGAAAGGGGGGGGGGGGTAAGCCCGTGTCTATAAAGCTTGGACCATTTCGGGGAATAGCATGGACTGAGGAAGGGGGCGTGGGGTGGGGGTGGGGAGTGAAGGGAGAGATGACATACTACTCTTGGAAAGAGAAAGAAGATGGCTTGTCAGAATGAGTGTAGACTCCAGCTAGCGTAGCGGCATAATTGGAAACACATTACCCTTGGAAAAAAATCCCTCCAGAGCAGTTTTAAGAGTAACAAAGAGGCATGTGTGCGGTTCAGCCAGATTCTGTATCCTGTTTCCTTCCAGTTTTTCAGGGCTCTGGGTCAGCGGTTTCATGGCCTGCCTCTCCAGAGAGAAGAAGGGGGGAAGCAATCCAGGTTTCTGCATTTTAAGCAGGAGTTGGGAGGGGGGGGGAGAAGGATTAAGGGAGCATGCAGCCTGCGTAAATAAGTCAACTGAAAAATGTTTGTGTCAAGTTTTGTACAGAGGAGCAGGTCGATTTAAGACAACTGTTTGTTGCTGGCTTACCTGGGAAAGTTACCTTAGTGACATGGCTTAGATACTTTGAGGAAGCATGTGTAGGATTGATGATTGGTTTGTGGTAGTGGTTAAAACACTAGTGGTTAAGGCTGGAGGCTGGGAATTCTAGTCCTACCTTAGCTGGGTGATGTTGAGCCAGTCACTCTTGCTGTCAAGTAAACTGCAGGAACTGGTCCAGGCAGTTGCCACTTGAAGGGGCCTAATCAAAACAAAACAAATGCATAAGATTGCTAAGCCTAGCTTGCTCTTGTAGTTCTTGGCTGCCAACCTTGTACAAAACAACTCAGTAGAAAAAGTTGAAAGCTCCTCCCAGCTTAACTAAAGGCAAGCTGGGGAAAAAAATGTCCCAAATGCTTGGATTCTAATCCTCAGCTTTTCTTTTTGCTTTTTTTTTTAACAGTTAAGGATCTCTGGTCCTTGTGCTGGCAAAAACACATATGCATTGGCAAACATTTGTGATGACCAGTTTTTTAAGTTCTTTCCTTCGGATTGTTTCAAAGTAGAGAGCTTTAGCTAAATTTGTTTAGCTGTAGCCAATACTGTACAAATTTTAAATGTTTAAAAACCGAAATATTTCTTGTTTTTGCTTTCTTTTAAGCTATTTACGTGCTGCAACTCTGAAAACAGGTTTATACAATGTTTAAAGACCTCCAAACTTTAATAAGTTTGTAAATTAACAAACTAATCTCTTTATTCATTGTAAAATATTCCGTTTCAGTAAGTGAGGACACATATTAAGTGGTGAGACTGAAAAAATAAAAGAGTGCAGAAGTGTATGTTATTTAGATTTATGTTTGTTTATGGTCTATTATGTAATTATGTAGTTACTTTTAAGTTTGTAACAACATGAATTAGATACTTTAAAAAAAACTACTATGTGTCATCTTATTTTTGCTTTATCTAGAAACTTTCACCTCCATGTTGCTTCCTATTCCTAGAACTATATTTTGGGGTTTAAAAGGTCTCAATTTCACCCAAGTAGAACTAGTTAAGACAGCGTGGGAGAATCTAGTAGATCCAAGCACAAACTTAATATCACAGTTGGTGCCCAGAGTTTTACAGACATATTAGACTCCAAGCTTTTATGAAGAGTGAGTCCCTGTTCTCAGATGCCCAATGCTCCAGAACAGTGTAGGGATAAAGAGAACAGGACACAAACCATCAGAACAAAGCAAAACAGATTGGCTCCAGGTTGGCGAAAGAATGAGACAAGTCTGTATACTTTCCCCTTATTTATTTAGTCTATATGCTGAATATACATTAATAAGGGAAACTATATTAGAAATAGCCAGGTGTGGTTTTAAAATTGAAGGAAGAATCATCAATGATCTGTGACGATGACCCTAGTTTGGTAGCTGAAAATGCAAAGGATCTGAAAGCTGTAGAAATAAAAGTTGAGCAGCACAATGAAAAAGTCAGACTAAAATATACAGAAGATAAAACTAAATGTCAATAGGTACAATAACTACCCTTAGAATTGACAAGGAAGATATTGAAGTGGTAGATAGCTTCAACCATTTAGGATCAACTGTAAATAGTAAAGGAATCAGCAGTCAAGGGATATACCACAGATTAGCACTGGTTGGAGCAGCTGTGAAAGCATGGAACACATGGAAGATATTCAGATGTTGTGATGTGCCTATACCTATAACAATCAGAATTATGGAAGCCATGATATTCCCTGGGAGGCTGGGACTCTCTATGGAAGCAAAAGTTGGACTTTGAAGAAGCAGGAGAGGAAGAGTAATGACATTTTTGAACTCTAATGTTGGATAAGACTCTTGAGAATACAAGAAAGCAAACAAATGGACTATTGAACAATTTCAGAATTCTCACTCAAGCCACAAGTGAGTTTCAAATTAATCTATTTTGGATACATTATGCAAAGACTTCACTCTCTTGAAAAGGGTGTAACACGGGCAAAGCTCGAAGGAAAGAGAAGAAAATTGCCAGCAATAAAGTGAATGGACTCACCCTTACAAGAGTGATGAGGGCACCATTGGAAGACCTGAAGGATCAAGTTTGGTACAGATCATTATGGAGAAAAATCTGTGTGATTGTTAATAAGCAATAAAGATAGTCCTTAAAGAAGTAACATGACCATTTTTCACACTTAACGACTATTGCAGCATCCCCATGGCCACGTGATCAAAATTTGGATGTTTCACAACTGGCACATAAGGAAGTACCATACAAGCAAATCATATTAATCAAACGTTTTGAATGAAGAGACATAGTGCGTGAAGTTTACAAGTGGTCCTCCCTTTATGACCCCAGTTGGGACTGAAGTCACCATGTGACCAGGATTAATTTTGCAACTATTTTTACTGCAGCCATTAAGTGAATCACATGGTTGTTAAGTGAATCACATGGTTGTTAAGTGAATCACATGGTTGTTAAGTGAATCACATGGTTGTTAAGTGAATCACATGGTTGTTAAGTGAATCATGAGGTTGTTAAGCAAACCTGGCTTCCCCCATTGACTTTGCTTTGTCAGAAGCCAGTTGAGAAGGTTGAAAATCACAATCGTGACCAAGGAGACTGTCGTAAATACATGCCAGTTGTCACGTGCTCAAATTTGATCATGTGACTGTGAGGATGCTGCAGTGGTCATAAGTGTAAGGAACTGCCGCTGATTCCCACAGTAGTCCAGAATTTTGTTAGAACTAGACTACTGCGTAAAATTAGAGTAATATTTACTTGTGATCTCCTAATGTTGTCAGGAGCGCTAAATTTAGGGGAAAGTGGGAGGGAGCTCAGTGTAAAGGATAGAGTTGGGATCTAACAATTGTACAAGTAGTCCTCAACATACAACAGTTTCATTTAGGGTTAGGGTTAGTTCATTTAGTGTCTGTTCAAAGTTACAACGGCATTGAAAAAAGTGACCTATGACTGTTTTTCACACAACCATTGTGGCATCCTCATGGTCATGTGATCAAAATTCAGACCCTTGACAACTGATTCATATTTATGGCCATTGCAGTGTCCTGGGATCACGTGATCCCCTTTTGCAATCTTCTGGCAAACAAAGTCAATGGGGAAGCCAGATTCCCTTAATAACTGCTCTTCTAACTTAACAGCTGCAGTGATTCACTTAATAACTGTGGCAAGAAGGATTGTAAAACGGGACAAAACTCACTTAACAAATGTCTCACTTTACAACAGAAATGTTGGGCTCAATTGTGTTGTTGGTCGAGGACCACCTGTATTGCCATTGTGGCAGTCGCCCGATGATGCCAGCTCCGAAGGCATGACTTTTCTAGGATCCCATCTGGTCTTGAAAGATTCCTCTAGGAAGGTTCTGGATTGTTTGGAACACAGCTAGAGAGAAACACTAATGCAGAATGAGGAACTATTTTGTGGATGTAGATACCATGAAAGGGGAACGTGTGTGTTCATATTACAATTGCAGGGCCCTGTGCTTGTGAAACAATTGCACAAAAGATAGCACCCCAGGCCAATTATCCCCCTCACTGCAGCTCTTTCGTAAGGAACCTTACCCTTGTACATACTAGATGCTTGTTTGGGATTAGGATGGAACTTGTGCAACCTTGTCTGGGAGAGACCAGGCAAGTTTCACGAAGAGACCTTCCGTCTATGGAATCACAGTATCAAAAGAGTTAAATGCCAGATCAAGTGCCAAGGAGAGGTGAGCAAGCAGAGGATTAACCACCCACACAGCCCATAAATTGCAAGGGGTGGAGCTGAAAGAAGAAGAGAAAAAGCAACTTTTCTCTCTAGGAGGACTTAAGGCTAGCACATAGATTAATTATGGGCTCATTAGGAACAGCCTGTAGCTAAGTCTATTTTAGGCTAGCATTCCCTAGCCTCTTTTAATGTTGCTCTTTTCTCTTAAGCTGGGGTGGAAAGGATGTGAATATCAGTTAAGCATAGGATTCTCAGTGCAAGGCAGCCACGTATCATCGGCTACTCTAGCGTGGATTCATTAATTAAGCCACAGTTTCTCACCCTCATATTGAAGCTTACTGTCTAAACATCCACATATACCCCACCCACCCCAAAGCTGCTGAACTGAGCATGGCTGCTCCATGAAAGGATGTTTGTGTTATGTAGGAATAATTTAAATGCCAGAGTTGGAAGGAGACAAGTGACAGCCATAGCACAGGCTTGGGATCGGGCTGTGCAAGCAGCAGGCGAGCTAGAACATAGAACCCACAGCATTGGAACAATAGAGTTGGAAGGGACCTTGGAGGTCTTCTAGTCCAGGGGTCACCAAATGCTGGGCCATGACCCAATACCAGAGCACCCACCGCTTGTTTGGAATTGGGCTGTGTAAGTGGTGGGAGAGTATGTTCACCTGCTACTCGCAAGAACCATCCCATCTCCACCACCCTTCTGCCACTGCTGCTTACCTGTCCGTAAAGCCAGAAAGGTTAGAGACCAGAGGTGGGTTCCTACCAGTTCGGGCCAGTTCGGCTGAGTAGGTAGTAAGTTGACCTGCCACACCCCCAAACTGGTTCTCTGAGTGGTGCCGTAAGAGCCACCATCTTGGTTTTTTAAATACTGCGCATGCGTGGATAGTGCGCATCAAGTGCGCGCACACAGTGTGTCCCTGGGCGAACCGGCAGTAGCAGCAGCCAGACGCCACCCCTGTTGGAGACCCCTGTTCTAGTCCAACCGCCTGCTCCAGCAGAAGCTCAGATTTATCTACTTCCATCTTTGCACTCCAACTGTTCTCTGTATCAGCTCATCATTTCTATTATGTTAGAAAAGGGGAGTCAAGCTCAAGACCTGTGGGCTGCATCCAGCCTGTGAAGTGTTTAGATCTGGCCCACAGGGCCGCCCAGGAAACAGTGAAGGACAGGCCCGCGGTGCCTCTGCCAGTGAAAACAGAGCTCAGGAGGGCTGCATGTAGCCCTCTATTTTTGCTGGTAGGGGGTTGCAGCAAGACGTCACAGCTGAAAATGGAGCTTGGAAGCCTGTTTTTGCTGGCAGAGTGCTCGGGCTGCCACAGAGTGATGTCAAGCCCACCCTGGCCATGCCCACTCCGGCCCCCTGAGGTCAAACACAACCCCGATGTGGCCCTCAATGAACACCCCTGTGTTAGACCAAAACTCTCTTCGCCATCTCTCTGAAATATTCACTTTCACATTTTTGCTTAATTTAAATAAAGGTACAATTAGAATTGCAAGAATTAAATGGAATGTCCATCAGTATCACTCATGCTAAGTCCATTTATAGCAGAGCAAGCACCATTTTAGGGCAGAACAGATTATGTATTTTAAAGGCAAAATAATAATTGCGTAGATGCCTAGCCAGTTACCCTTCACTTAAAAATTGTTTATAAAGGAAGAAAATAAAATTGAGTGAAAACCAACTTCAGCCTATGTGATTCAAGGCATCCAATGGTTGGGTGAACTTTTAGGGTTAAATCGTAACTATGCTTTCTGGATTCAGCTGCAGCTGCACAACTATCTATTGGTCTAGTGATGTCATCCACAACTTGCAAAATTTTCTGGAATCTGTTAGAAGCACAAAAGACAGAAGAGGATAAAGCTTCATAACAGTTAGAAATACCAAGTCTGAGGCCAGTATAAAGAGTGTTGCCAGAGGAATAAATTCCAAATTTACAGTATCTTGCTTTATAAGAAGCTGTTGAATTTCTTTCTTCAAAGTCTATTATTATTAGAAAAGAATATGCATCACTATAACTTTTAGTAAAATGGGTTTGATTAAAAGAAAAGCAATTAATTTTCAATAGTGTGTATAACCCTGGTGATTTTGTTCAGCCTATCAGTTTTCGTATCAGAGGCTGGAAGAAATTTCAGCAAGCTAAAACTCATCAGAAACTAGGCATTCAGTTATTGGGCAAGAACAGTTAAGCTTCCTGGCTCTTTATTGGTCGAGTGTGAACTTGCAGAATAAATTCAGTTTAGGGAGATACGGTAATTCATGTCCCCGTGATGGAAAAGACTGGAAAAATCAAGTTGAACATTAATTGGCTTTTTAAAAAGTTGCGTATAGCTGTGTTGATTTATTGGGATTCAGAATAAAACAAAGCATTTACAGAACATCTCCATTAGAATAAAAATATTGACAGGATAATAATATTTGAGGGACCAACAAGACATGTCAAACTGGTCAGCAAATTTTGCAGAATTCTTTTTCAAACTGGATGTTGTACTAAACAAACTCATTGTGGCTAGTTCAACACAATGCAATGCATGCAGTCTTGTGCAGGGAATGGGCTCATGGTGTATGTGGAAGAGACCCGCACTGAAAGTTTATCTTGCATGCAATATTTAGAAAAACCTGGATTTGAGTCTCATGAAATCCTCATTTAAGTTTCTTGGGAGAGAGTGGACCTGTCCCTGCCTAGGTATTTTCCCACCTTCCCAACTACCCCACACACAAACCAGAGGTGGGTTCCTACCAGTTCGCACCTATTCGGTAGAACCTGTTCATCAAATCTACCGAACCGGTTAGAAGAGGTTCCACCAGTGGACCTGGAAAGCAGGCCACACCTACAGAAGAGGTTTCAAAAATTTTTGAAACCCACCACTGGTCCTTGGATATGATTATTCTACACTATCATGCTCATATTTATAAAACTCAGTGCCTCTGTGAAAGGTAAGGATGACTACGGCGTTTGTGGTGAAATCAGAACATTGCGCGTGTTGAAGTTGTTTTAACGCAAACCAAAGATGCCTTTTAAAAAACAAGTTTACATCATATTCTTATGCATGCCAGTGCTGTGTGTGAGGTAATTTAAGGTGGTTCTGACAAGTGTCGTCGGCATCTTCATATCCGGTCACATGGGCGCCAAGCCACTCCCATCCGGTCACATCGGCAGCGAGCCACTCCCACAAAGGAGGCCACACCCACAGAGTAGGTTCGAACAGTTTTTGAAACCCACCACTGACACAAACAGAACCAGTTTCTGATGGTCTTCTATTTTGTATGGATTATTACATGGATTTGACCACATTTAACACAGAGAATATTATTAGGGCATAGCTCAATACTTCTGATCTATTTCTAAAGTGAGGCACAGTTAAATATTATTAAGAAGAAAGCAACAGCTCTTCATGCATTCCTTTTTCCAGATCACTCAGGGATACTAAGGATTCAGGCGGAATAATTTATGTGGGCCCATGACTGAATGCATTCCATCTGCCTAGACCTTGGTTGGTGGCTTCAGGTTCTCACTGTTTTCTCAAACCTGGTACTTGCTGTACAATCTACCTTCTAGCTCTGTTGGACCTTGCTCTCTATCTGCTATAGCAGAAAGATGGAAAATAGAAATTGCACTCAAAGTACCTGGAGGGGACAAAGCAGTAGGGAAAACTAGCCTAACACTTCTAAGCTCCTACCGGCCCAGGTTCCTTATGCCTTTTATACGATTTAACTTTTTTTAATTAGTTTATCAAAGTATAAAATACAAAGGGGGGAAAAAACGTGGAAAAGTAATGTTGAAAGAAATGTCCTTCTGGGTTCAGCTCCAAGTGGGGAAGAAGACACTGGAGACATGGAGGCTACTTGGAAAGATGGTTTATTGCTGGACAGGACCACATGGCTTGAGCCCTGAACAGAAAAGGTGATCACATGCTTCAATGTTGGTGAAGAAGAAGGGAAGGGCTGAAGGAGGGGCTTGCTAGGCTTTTTATACCATTTAGTCCCACCTCTCTGTTTCCTGTTCCTGTGTAAGAAATGTATTCTGATTGGTTGTCAGACTCCCATGGTGCCATGCAGGGGGCTACTCTCTAGGCTGTTTTGAATCCAGGTGTGGATGAGGTCTCAGATGCCATGTGGAGAGTTCCAATATCCCTTCCCCCTGCAACTGCAGTGGAGAAGTCTTTATTATGTAAAGTGGGCTAGCCTGGCCTTCTCAATGGCCTATTGACAAAGTGGGGATGGGTAGGAAGCTACAGGCAACTATTCTGTCTTTTAAAGCATGTTTCTTTCTTTTCACATCCAGAGAAATATTCTGCCTTTTCAATATTTCCTAGGATATTTCATTTTTCTGGGAGAGGGCTGGATGATAACTTCCCACAGTAAGAAGAAAGAAAGGGGAAAAGATGGGGTATAGTGTAATGGGGGAGGGGGGAGGAAGAAAAGAAAAAAGAAAAAGACACCATCATCCGCCTCTCTTTAGAACAGTCAAAGGTAACAACATTACAACTACAATTGTTTGCTTTTACGCAACATTATGTACAAGCCATTTCTATAACAATAAGCCTGTCTGGTTTACAAAAACAGAATCTAATTTTTTTCTCTCTCATTACAAACACAAAATCCTGATGCAATTTCAAACTAGAGGCAAAATTAAATATAATCTCTTATTCGGATAAAAGAATCACTTTAACTATCTCAGCTTCTCCTTGCTGTGGGGAATAATATATCATTCATTCTCATATTTTCAAATCTAGTCCATAATATTTTACCAATTTTAGAATATTATTCAGCATTACTTAAAGAACCAGCAGACCTGTGTACACATACATATTCATTCTATACATACAAAACTAACTTAGCTATCAGTACATACATCAAATTTTGTAAAACAAAAAATCCATCCTAATTGATTTAAACATTATATTTAAGTCATTATCTTTGTAGAATAGAGTCTTTTTCTTCTTGGGAGAGTCTATCAATTTTCCTTTTCTGAGGAAGTTCTCAACTTTATTTATATTCATTTTTAAAAAGTGTCTGTTAAACATTGTAAATTGGTTCCTTATGCCTTTTAGAGCAGGGGTCTCCAACCTTGGCAACTTTAAGACTTGTCAACTCTGGGAGTTGAAGTCCATAAGTCTTAAAGTTGCCAAGGTTAGAGACCCCTGTTTTAGAGATCAGGAAAACACAGCCGAGGATGGCTCAGCAGGCCAGCTTTAGATAACTTCCATCCTCTTCCATTTCTCTAGCTTGCAAATGTTTGATTTTTGTATTGTCTGTTTTCCAAGTCTGGTGCCAGATTTGCATGAAGTACAGAAGGATCAAATTTATAGGCAAATTTATCTAAATTTAGTTACCCAGTTTAAGTAATCTTTTTGGGACTCTGGGCTTGTGCAAGTAACAGAAAGGGACTTGTAGTCTGTCTGAAACTCCTTCACTTCGCTCTACTCCCTAATAAAAACAAATTGGACACACAAATGTTATTTTCACAAATAAAGCTAGGAAAAATCAACCCATGGGGCCACAGCTGTATTAACTTTTTATTTTATTCAAAACCAAACATTGGATTGGTTGGAGCTGAGTTACAGACAGCAGCACATGACATTGGGCAAAAGAAAATTCTCCTCCAAACATTTTTTAAAATTTTAATAAAAGGGAGAGAGGGCTTTTGAGTCTGAGACGAGGTGGGTTTAAAAACAAAATGAATAAGTGCCATTCGTTTATATGATGGTTCTCTCTCCAGCAGTCTGCAGGGGGGGGGAGTTTCTGTCTTTCCACATCAATCCCAGGGGGAGACATCATGAGGGGAATTTCTGAGATCAGAAACAGATGTGCAATTGAAGGGAGAGAATCAGGACTCTCCACTACCTTTACAATGTTAAAATCTGCTCAAAATTACCACCAAGGAAAATGAAGATCATTTAAAACTCCTGGAGAAAGAGGTGGAAAAATAGCTTTTTGCCCCAGGAAGTAAAGAAGGGATTGCAAACTGAAAAGGACACCTTTTGGTGCAAGATTAGCTCCTGCAGAGCAAGCAGAAACACTCCGTACCTCAATTTCATTCAAAGGATACAAGTTTTCCCTTTGTTGTGGTGCTTAATTAAAGGGTGACCAAATGGTGGGAATGATCAGCCATTCATTCATTTTTTATAGTGTGACTCAAACCCAAAATTGTTGCTGTTAAGGAAGATAAATGCCAAATGTGCACAACGGAGACATGAGAAAGAGGCGGACCAGGGTTCCTTAGCTATATAAATTGACCCTGACCTCTGAAATGACAAGTCACAATTTGCAATCAGTTGCAAAGTAGAATCAGGAGGTGCCCTTTGTGCCTGCCTGGGGTAGTTCAATCGGATGTCTGGATATGTAAACCATAGTTAAAAGCATGGCCTATAAAAGCCTGAGCCTTTAGAGATGATAAACATGAGCTTACTAAGGGGGCGGGCAGACAAATAGCTCTAGATTATGATTTCTCTACATCTTGGGAAGCCTAAACATGTCCTGGCTTCTGTATATATTCAAGAGCAAGATGTAAAAGGAGGTGGGGGGCATAATTAGGATAGATTAGCGAAGGTAAGGGAATAAGAAATGATTCTAAATTATATCTGGGTTTGCGGAAATACCATCCCAAGGAAACATAAACTGAGATTTGAAAGAGACACACAAAAAGGGAGAGAGAAGGAGAGAATGAAAGGAAGACGGGGAAAGAAGAAAAAGGTAAGGAGAGGAGGATGGAAAGGAGAGAAAGAGAAGGAGATTAGGAAGAGAAAGAGTAAGAGTAGGAGAAAGGGAAGGGAAGAAGGAAGGGGAAGGAGAGTTGGAAGGAAGGAAGTAGAGACGGGAGGGAGGGAGAAAAGAAAGGGGAAATAAGGTGGTATTACAACAGGAGGAAAGGATGGTAACTAAAGCAACCGAAAATGTATATTATAACCTATTAAATAAAATAATAAATGTATAAGTATGACAAATGTAAAGAAGAATAACAATCATGTGAATGCATACTTAAAATGGTATGTAAGAAAATAAAAAATAAAAAAAACACGGCCTGGCTTCATAACCAACAGCTTACAATTTAATATGTTGTCACCAAAACAGATATTGGTTTTGGATGAATTTTGGATAACGAGAGGCCCTTTTTAGCTTCTTTATAGGTCCTTCTGGGCTAGCTCCCCCCTCCCCCCCATGCCCTCCATCTGCATTACTTTAGTTTCTTTAAATTGTAGCCAGCCTGGAGAACAGCTGCTTCCCTCCTCATCCTATTTTGGAAAGTGCTGTCTGTTCTGGAGAACCAAACCAAGACAAATAGATTTAGTCCACTCACATAATAATGGGAACTTGCCTATATATGAAACCGATATCAAGCCGAATCACAGAATTATTAGAATTAACTGGTGGACAAAATGTGGCTATTAAGGGAAGAAAGCATTATCAGGCTCCAGAGTTTAATCTGCTTATTGTCATTGAACGAGGTGGAGAGGACATGGGAGGAGGACAGAGGGAGCCTCACGCCAGGGGTGGGATTCAGCCGGTTCAGACCAGTTCGGGCGAACCAGTAGCTCTGACAATCAGCTGAGAACAAACTGGTTCACTCGGATGATCAGGTGGGCCTGCCTGCCTGCCCCTGCACTATACTAACCTATATGTTTGAAGCCCAGCTGATAGGGGCGGAAGAGCCGATTGGCGCGCCTCAGTTGTTTTACTCACTGTGCACAGGCAGAGCACGCATTTGGCACGTGCACGAGCAAAGCGCATGCTCAGTGAACTGGCTGTTACACCGGTTGAATCCCACCACTGGCCTCACCCTATGTATCCATGGAGGAGTCACAGCAAGACAAAGGAGGGGATTCAGCATCACAGAACCATTTTCAAAGCTGCTGCCATGTTGGGACAGGGAGGAGGGGGAATGTTTGGAATGGGATCTCAAATTCAAGATCGTTTAGAGTTCATCCTTAAAAATAGCCTGTTTCTGGTGTGTGCTGTTTACAAAAGATATTGCAGAACATTCTGGTTGCATACCTCTCTCTCAGCACATATTTCTAGATCTACCCAACAGTCCTGTGGCTCCTTGCCCTGCCCTCTTTCTTAATGCTGTATCATTCTAGAGTCATGTGGCCAGTTTTTTCATCCAGCTGGAATCGCAAATTGCTTCACAACAAGCAAGGGCCACCAAGCTTATCCGATCAACTTCACTCAAGTTGAGGGTTATATGTTTGTGTGTGGTTTTTTCTTTTTTAAATCATACTTAATTTATCACAATGTTTCAGGAACTATTCCAAGCAAATTCAAGATTTGGTGCCAAATATAGAGGCTTCGAGGGGAGGGGCTGCCGCCGTCGGGAGCTCAATAAAGCTCCTGCCAGGACTCTGGTTCGTATATCTTAATTAAGATCTATAGATATCTCCCCTTTCTGGCAGAAAGGGGCAGGGAGAAGGTCAGTCGTTAGGATCTCTTTGTAATTCATAGCTTTTTTTTTGCTGTGAATGGAGAAGAGGTTCAACATTAGCTGAGCCTTTACTCCGGCCAGTTTTCCGCGCTGCTTTTTTTTTGCAGCCTAGGCAGATTGCCTCCCCCCCCAGGACAAAGCTAAGCTATTTAAAAGCCAATCCGGGCGGGGAACATTCCCGAGGAACTTTCTTTATTACTATCTAAAATACCAGCTTCAATTTCGCAAAAGGCTCCCTTTCTTTTTTAACTGCGTCACAAGATGGCGATCTCGTAGCTTTTGTGTTTGATCTGACGCAGCTAGCTGACTCTACCCTCCTGAAGGCTTCTCCGTACTAATTGCTAAAAGATTATCTGAGGGTAGCACAGACTTTGATTTTTGGCTCGCTGGATTGCTTGTCTTTTAATTTTATTCTGGAATGGCTCCCAAACCTAAACAGAAGCGCCTTCTTAATAAGCCGCTACCCTTGTCTCCTACACCCTCCACGGGAGAATTGCTAACACAAGAATTCCTTCTCAAAACGCTTAATGATTTCAGACAGGAGATTAATCAACTGATTTCGGATTTATCTGATCAATTTGATGCCAAAATTGCTCAGGCAAAGCAGGATATGATCGGAGTAATGACAGTCATGACAGATTATATTGCTGAAACGGAGGACAAATTGGAACTTTTGGAAGAAACTAACCTTAATTTGATATCAAAAATTCAATCGTTAGAACAGGAAATTGAATCTGCACAAAAAGAACTTGTCAAATTAAATTATAACAAGACTGCCTTTGCCATACGTGTTAGAGGATTGCGTGAAAACCAACAGGAGAATTTGAAACAGACATTCTTTGAGGCTTTCAGCCGCTTGGTGGGAAGTCCGGGACTCAACTTTGATTGGCAGATTCAAAGAATTTACCGCCAGAATTCCTGGGTAGCAAAACAGCGACAGCTTCCGAGGGACATAATAATATACTTTACTACAAGGGAATCTAGAAATGAGATAACACAGAGGCTCTACGGAAAGAGGTTGAGAATTGACGGGGACGACTTGGTTGTTTTTAAGGAGATACCATTTCAAATGTTAAGAACAAGGAGACAGTATGCTTTCTTAACCGAAGAACTCAGAAACTCTCAGATTTCATATAGATGGGAAGTCCCAGCTGGTATTACAGTTACATTTGGCAACCAAAAACACCGCATTAACTCTGTCTGTGAAGCCCGAAAATTTTACTACGAGACCCTGAAGGCGGGACTTCCTGATTCATCCGGATCTGGGGAGAGACAGGGAGAAGGAGAAGACAAACAGTGAGACACGTGGCTACAAGGTGGAGCGTGTTGCTTTTCTCTTCCGGAAGGGCAGAAGACTAAAGAATAAAGACTAAGCGATGTTTTTAAAGCTTTATGATTTCCGTCTGGGATAAAATGGAAAAGTGGCATATTGATGATGAGACATGGAGACTGAAAGAAGCGTTGATGATTGGGGACATATATTGTACAGAAATTTTGTCTGAACTCTAACTTTAATTGCGCATGAACTATTCTTTCAGGCGAAGAGAGCGGATATTGTGATCTTTTTGAGTTGCGGTTTGGGACAAACGGAGTTGGGAGGTGCGTGGGAGAGGGAAGGGCAGCGAAAGTTTAATTAGATTACATGGGGCTAGAACGTAAGCTGATGTTTGTTTGAGTTGCTATATCAATATAAGGTTAAGAAAGTTTGGTCGGAGAATCTTCAGGAAAGTGGAGTAAATATAGGAGGAGCAATGAATGTGGATAAAATATATATGTGGATATGGATAAAGGCAGGGTGGAAGGTAAAAAATTTATATGTGGAGGTGGGTAAGGATAGAAAGGGAGGTGTTGGAAATGAAAAATGAAAGAAGTATTTGAGTTAATGGTGTTATAGAAAGGTTTGGATACTTGGATAAAAAAGAGATAAATTAAAGGTTTGAATAGATAGACAAAGCAAGGAGATTTTTAGTTGGGGAATTCTAATTGATCAACTTACCTGGCTCTAATACAGTTTGAAACCCTGCAAGTAGCAAAATAATCGAAATTTGGAATGAGTCACATTGATTAAGATTTATAGATAATGGGAAGCTGTGGTAACGTAGTGGGTTTATGACCCTTTTTGTTTCTTTCTCTTTTTTTTTGTGTGTGAGTGTGGGTGTTTTTTTTTTTATTTTTTATTTTTTTTTTTTTTATTATTATTTTTCCTTTTTCTTTTTGGCTTTACTTTTATCTTACTTTCTTTTAAATTTTAAAGTTAGCTGGCCTTATTATACTTAAATGCTTGTTAAAGAATTATGCCGGGCATGGGACCTGCGAAGCCGTAAGGGGGTTAGGGAGGGGGGATTATAGGGGGGAGGGGGGAGGGTGGAATTACAGTTTCAATCCTTAGAACAATAAGAATTCACTTGTGTACTGTCGTTTTTTTTTTCTTTTTCTTTTTTTTCTTTTTCTACACCAAAGTGGGGAGAAGAGGGAAAGAGAAGGGAGAAGTAAAGAGGGAGTGAGAGGGAATGTAAGGAGGGTAAATGGAGGGAGGGGGAGATGTCTGAGGGGGAAGGGAAGTAGAAGAGGGGAATGTTGGAGGGGTGAAAGGAAAGTTGGAGGGGGAGAAGAGAGGGTGTATGGGGGAATGAAGTGTTATGTTGGGGGTTTTTTTTTTTTTCTTTTTTCTTTGCACAGTATATAAGTGATTGTATAAAATGAAAATGAAAATGAAATAAAAATATTTAGACAGAAGATTTGGTGCCAAATATTGACCAATGGGCTCAAACTTTGCACCTTTTGTGAAGCCCCACCTGTACAAAAGGCTACCTTGTGCACTGCAAAGGAGTCTACGAGCACGCACTCTCAGTTTACATAGGGCACTGAAAACTCTTGCTGAGTCTCTAATCATGACCTGGCATGACCCAATAAAGCATGGCAAAACTTAGTTAGCTTCCCATTACAGCTCTGCATTCCAGGAAAAGAGTCACAGGACAGCCTTTTAGGGGAAATGATCTGCTGTTACAATAACTTGAACAGCCCTTCGAGAAATCTCCCCAAAAAATTCCAGAGCTCTTTGACACAGCCAAAGAGAGTGGAGGAAAGAAACTGTTGCATTATACACCACGAGGGCTAGTGGTCTTCTGTGATAATCGGCAATTGAAAACACTCGAAGAGATAAAACAACAGCAGAGAGACCAAAAAAAAGTCATGGAGACAGTACTTGAATAAGGCAAAACCAACTCTGTTTCCTGCGGTTTCAGTATAATTAAAAAATAGATGATTCCCTCCCTGATTGTCACAGATCACATTGTCTAATTAGGTGTTCTAGTATTTCTCTGGCAACTCCCCCCAGTTTCTGGCCAGACCTGTTGAGATGACCTTGGCTCCCACAGGATGATGTGTTGTTATTGTCTGGTCTGACATTCCTGATCTCCCCGCTCCCCGTGCTATGTGGCAGCTGAGCCACGGAAAGAGGGCTGTGGCAAGCCTGGTCCATTTCGAACTTGACACCACCCATCTCCAGTGGTTTCTGTCCGCTCACTGCATTTGACAGAGTAGATGTATTCTAAGTCTTCCCAATTAAATTTTGGGCCCTTCTAGGACCAAGGACGCATGCTTTCTCTGTTGCAGTCCTGCCCTCTGGAACAGTATCTCCCGGGAGATACAGAAAATTCCCACTGTCCAGAGCTTCCAGAAAACTGTTAAGCTCTGGCTCTCTTCCCAGGTGTGCAGAAGGGAACTTGTAGGCCTCCTGTCAAATCCATTTATTCTGAATGTCGGGAATAACTCTTGATCCAAACAGTGTTTTAGATGTTTATTTTAACTTACCCGTATATAGGACAGTAGATATATTTTAAGCACCCAGTGTCTTTTTGGACAAGGGAAGCCTTAACAATTAATAAGAGCTGAGGTGGTGCCGTGGTTAGAGTGCTGTACTGCAGCCACTTCAGCTGACTGTTATCTGCAGTTCGGCGGTTCAAATCTCACCGGCTCAGGGTTGACTCAGCCTTCCATCCTTCCGAGGTGGGTAAAATGAGGACCCAGACTGTGGGGGCGATATGCTGACTCTGTAAACCTCTTAGAGAGGGCTGAAAGCCCTATGAAGCGGTATATAAGTCTAACTGCTATTGCTATTGCTAATAAGCCTTCTGGACTTTTATTTTCTCAGAAGGGTAGAGAAAGGGATTTTTTTTAATAAACAATTTTTATTTGTTTTTGAACAAAGACAAACAAACATAAAAATTAAAATAAATAAAAAACCATCTTCCATTACAAATTGTAGAAAGTGTATCAGTTGGTTACAGTATTTCCATGCATCTCTTCTATAGTCACCCCCTGCTTTTCATATCAAATCGCATATTTTAAATTCACCTGTATTCATGTATATCACAATTATTACATCTCAACCTTAATTTGACTATAATTGTTTTTACCTCCTTTTATATATAATATTCAAAATGTAGAATATGATTATATGATAACATTCCATTCAATCATCCTAAAATCATCCAATCACAATACATCTTTATAACATATTCTAGATAAAGCTTTTAAACCTCCTGTCATAATCTCCACATATTGTTTATATAAAATTTCATATTATCAAACTAATATATATGTAATGTTATCATTATTAATCATTATTTAACTATAGCTATTGTTGCTTGATTTTATACATACTACTAGTAAACTAAATTTAGCTTAATTTTTATTATACATTTTCATTGCATCAACCTGTATCCCTCCAGCAATAGTCTTATATCTCTTGCCATTTGTAGCATTAATGTTCTAGTTACTTTCTTAATAAATCTTGTATAAACCTCCCTTGGCAACATGCTGTTCCTTTTGTATCTCACAAAAGCTTGAAACCCAACATCTGCTCTTTCCATCAGCTTATCTTTGGTTATCGCTAGTGCTTCTATCAAGATTTCTCTCCTTATGTCCATCAATTTTTCTCTCTTTTCTTCTTCTGTGCTTTGAAGTCTGGGGTAGAGTTCCAATCCATCC
Organism: Thamnophis sirtalis; assembly: GCF_051295495.1. Classification (NCBI taxonomy): domain Eukaryota; kingdom Metazoa; phylum Chordata; class Lepidosauria; order Squamata; family Natricidae; genus Thamnophis; species Thamnophis sirtalis. Next base: position 161,186,296 of record NW_028261383.1, read on the forward strand.
ATCTCCCCAGAAAGGGGATTATTGAAATAGGCTGGGGACCCTTGAAAACTGAGCCCAACATACCCTGATTAATAATTCACACTTGTATCCTCATCTGTATCCACATCATCTATACCAGTGGTTACCAACCTTTGGGGCTTGGCATGGGGGAGAGAGGACTGGGCCTTGAGAGTCTCAGGCTGGAACACATGTGTGCACATTGACCTACCGCTTCCATGAGTGGAGCAGCATGTGCACCAGACCCCCATTCCCATCAGGGATGGGTTCTGGCAGGCACTACTGCTGGTTCACTCGTGTGAGCGCTGTGCATGTGCATGCACAGTGCAATAAAATTGTTCTGTGCATGTGCAGAAGCAAAAAACAAGATGGCAGCTCCTATGACGCCGCCCACAAAACTGGTTCAGGAGTGTGGCAGGCTTGGGTTGCTGTTGGTTTCAGCGACCCAGGCCACCAAATCACGACCGGTCTGACCGAACCATCTGAACCAGTAGGAACCCACCACTGATTCACATGACCCAGTGCCAAATAGGCCACGGCCCAGTAGTGGGCTGTGGCCCAAGGGTTGGGGACCCCTGATTCTATACTATTAAAACTCTTGGTTTCCCATAATTTTTATCTAGGTGAAACAGTGCATCATAGTGCAACAGTTTTTGAACCAAGGTGCCTCAAATGAACTACCTTACAGAAAGTGCCCAAAATCTGGGACTAATAACTCGCCCAAGGGAATGAAATTTCCCATAAGGAAACTCAATGGGGAAACCGGCAGTCATTCCCACTCCCGCTGCTTTTTTTACCCATTTGTGGTCATCTGTTTCTCTGTTTATGTCAGGAAATATCCCTGAAATAATGACCCAACAGGGCATGGGTTATCTAGTCTACCCTTACATCATCCGCATCTATATTTACACACTATATAGACACGTGTATATATAAGCATGTGTACACATACAGTATATGCCTATGTACTTGCTAAACCTCTTCATCTGAGTCAGAGGTGGGTTCCTACCAGTTCGCACCTATTCAGTAGAACCAGTTTGTCAAATCTACCGAACCGGTTAGAAGAGGTTCCACCAGTGGACCCGGAAAGCAGGCCACACCTACAGAAGAGGTTCCAGATTTTTTTGAAACCCACCACTGGTCCTTGGATATGATTATTCTACACTATCATGCTCATATTTATAAAACTCAGTGCCTCTGTGAAAGGTAAGGATGACTACTGCGTTTGTGGTGAAATCAGAACATTGCGTGTGTTGAAGTTGTTTTAATGCAAACCAAAGATGCCTTTTAAAAAACAAGTTTACATCATATTCTTATGCATGCCAGTGCTGTGTGTGAGGTAATTTAAGGTGGTTCTGACAAGTGTCGTTGGCATCTTCATATCCGGTCACATGGGCGGCTAGCCACTCCCATCCGGTCACATGGGTGGCAAGCCACTCCCACAAAGGAGGCCACACCCACAGAGTAGGTTCGAACAATTTTTGAAACCCACCACTTATCTGAGTAGATTCCTCCTGTGGCTGGTCCATGCAGTGGTTTGCAAACTTTTCTTCAGCACGGGCCTCTTTTGTGGCCAAAGAGCATGGCCTCGGACCACCAAGACTTAATTCTAGATTTAAACTAGACTGTGTCAAGACCTGCTGTGAAGATGGGGGCTGTGGATCACAGGTTGAGAAGCATTGCACACACCCCAACAGCTTTCACTCACCCTGTAGGAAAGAGTTGTCAGTATGACAGACAATGTGCATTGAGAGGGAGAGTTTAGCATTCAGCACTAATAGCTGCAATGGCCCTCTTAGTCCCTCCATTACCTCCTTGGCAGTAAAAGCCAGTTTTTGTACTTACTTATTGCTTGTGTGGGTCTTTAGCATCTCTCCGTGTGAGAGTGTTTATATTTCCATGGGTTTTTTACCAGGATAGTATTTTTTTGTGGATCTGAAGTGTTTATCTGCCTTTTACTATATTTTCATTTTATTTATACACATTAGGAAAATAGTCTAACAATTTTATACGCAGGGGGATTAGAGCTGCCTTTCTGCAACTGGTGCCCTCACTTTCCAGCCTCCAGAAGTGTTGCTAGTGACTTCTCGTAAGCCCAGACGATGGAGGTTGTAGTCAAAAGCTTCTGGAGTGCACAGAACAGAGGTGGTATTCAGCTGGTTCGGGCCAGTTCGCCCGAACCAGTAGTGGAAATCATGGGTGGGCCGGCTCTATGCTGTCCTATTTAGGCATGCTTTTGAGGCCAGGCACATGCACGGAAAGTGTGCGTGCAAACAAAGCACATGCGCAGATGGCCGGGTGCATGCACGAAAGGGACACACGTGTGCACCTTTAACTGGTGGTAACATAATGTGAAACCTACTCCTGGCACAGAAGTGGGGAAGGCTTCCAGTAAACTCATCGGTTTTCTCACAGGGATGCATGATAGTCCTTAAAGTAACAAACCCCACAAATAAGCCAGTATGAAGGCTAAATGTGAAGTACATCGAGAATAATAAGATTTCCACTCAACTATAAAATAATATTCCACTCCAATTACAATAAAGATTACATTCCACTTGCCATTTTAGGAAGGGTGATGGGGGAAATCTCTCGATGGCTTTGGAGGACTGCATATTAAACAGTGCCTCTTGTCTTAAGAGAAAATGAAGAAGGAATGCTTTTTTATCATTTTTCAGAACTTGTGCTAGCACAGGGTGTGTGACTGGAAGCAAGTCCAAGGAATCGCAAGAGATATCAGGGACTCACCAAAAGTCTATTCTTGTCTCCCTCTTTTCTTCCCTGTCCTCGTCATTGAAATTTCCCAGCAAAGTATCAGATAGTAGCCAGACGTATGATCAATTAAGCAACTTTGTATAATTGGGGGGAGGGGACACAACCATAGCCATGCTGCATTGATTTAAAGGAAGCTGAAGTCTGATGTCTGATTTGCTTCTTGCCATAAAACCATAACAACAGTGTTCTGTGCCCTTTTGGTGTTTAGTCATGCCGGCCACATGACCACAGAGACATCTTCGGACAGCGCTGGCTCTTCGGCTTTGAAACAGAAATGAGCACCGCCCCCTAGAGTCAGGAACGACTAGCACATATGTGCGAGGGGAACCTTTACTTTTATAACCACAACCCTTAGCTTTATGGGAGAAAAAAAAGGCAAAACAAACCCTTTAGCTTTTGGGAATTAAGAATAGTCACATCTGCAATCCACAGCCTTACTCTGGATTGCGTGGTTCTCCTTTGTCCTATCAAGCAACTGAAAACTAAAGATAGCTCTGGTAAAAAGATACATCAAGGACGGTAGTAAGGAAGGGACAAGTAACTTCTGAGCTGAACTATTCCTGTAAATGTGTTTTTATTTTTCCATTTTCATTTCGTACAGTCACATATATACTGTGCATAACCGGGGCCATATAACATTAAACAATAAACACAGCCATTCCTCTTGTCAACAATACCCTCAAAAATACAAACCCAATGTACCACTTCGACCCTCCATACACCCTTTCTTTCGCCCCCCTCCAACTTTCCTTCTTCCTTCCAACATTCCCCTCTACCCTACTTCCCCTCCCCCTCTATCACTCCTCTCTCCCAGTACACTCCCTCCCTTCCTTCTCACCCTCCCTCCCGTCCTCTCTCCCACCCTCTCTACCCCTCTTTCTTCTAACCCTCTACTCCTCCCTTCGGTATATTTCTACTATCTATTAATATATTCAGCTTGTCCTATTTTTACAGTGAAATTAAAGAGCAACAGTATACAAGTGCAATCGCGTTACTATAAAATCTAACACATACTATATATCCCCCCTCCCCCCTAACACCCCATGAGCTGAACTATTGATGAGCTGTATAACTCCCAACTTCCCTGACCAGTTGACATCCTGGAAGTTGTGATGATGATTGTCACATTCAGAGAGCCACTGGCTCCCGACCTCTAGGCTACTGGAGGGAGGGGAGCATTGCACTGGACATTAACCATGACAAATGTGTGTTAATTCCAGTGGCGGGATTCAAGTTTTTTTTACTACTGGCTATGTGGGTATGGCTTTGTGGGTGTAGCATGGTGTGGCTTGGTGGGCGTGGCAGGGGAAGGATACTGCAAATTCCCTATTTCCTCCCGATCAGCTGGGACTCGGGAGGCAGAGAAAAGATGGGGATGGGGCCAATCAGAGATAGTATTTACCGGTTCTCCGAACTACTCAAAATTTCTGCTACTGGTTTTCCAGAACTGGTCAGAACTTGGTGAATACCAGCTCTGGTTAATTCCCAGAATCCAAAAGATTCAAATTATCAGCCAGAAGGGAAATGTGGGGGGGGGGGGGAGGGAGGGAGAAAAGGACTAGTGTGTCCAAGATCAGTGCTCCCTGTTCGCAGCATGGCAGCTTTTTCCAAGAGAAGCTTTTTTTCGTCAGCAGAGCCACAACAGAGACTAACCCTTCCTTCCTTCCCCACAGGAAATTCATTCTGCAGCCTGTAGCTCCACTTGCTGATTTTGGCTGTTCTCCGGGCCTGTGATAAGGAGGCAGAGAAGAAGAAAAAAGGGAGGTGACTTGGGAAAGGAAGGGGAATTTCAACCGCAGGTTGGTTACACCGCTGGGCTTCGTGCAGGGAAGAAGCCATAAACCTTCCCTGCAGCTTGTGAGGGAGCCAGCCTGGGGCCTCCAGAGAAACCTTCTTGTGTGGCAGAGGGGCTTCCCAGAGTCCTGGCGGTTCTGCCTTGCTCAAGTGGCTCTGCTCGGGGAAAACGCCTCGGGACAGAAGGGGAACGGGAGGGGCCGGAGCCAAGGAGAAGCATAATAAACCTACAAAATGTGCTTTATGCTGCAAACAAGAGAGTGGGACAAAGCACACAGGAAGCCCAGTAGGCAGGAAGGCTCTCTGACTGCAAATAATGTAGTTCAAGTTTATATCAAAGGCCTCCAATACAAGAGAATTGTTTTCCACTAGCTGGATCCCAGGTCTTTGATTATAATTCATTCCACAAACACCCATTTAAATTATCTTTGCCTTTCCTTGGGGGGGGGGGGGTGGATACGATCAGCTTCTGGCCAAATAGAAAATTCCTGGGAAAGTGGTCTGCTTTTTGCATTTTTAAGCCTACCTCCATCTGTATATCACAACCAGGGAAGCACTTCACCGTAGAAGGAGATGTGCACATCGAGCGCCTCTGTTAAAGAAACAACTATGGATGTTGACCAAAAATGCCTTTCTTTATTTGGGGGCAGGGTGCATCCTACCTCTGAAATGCAAACCCTCCCAGGGCATCTTAATGTCCTGTGAATGTGGTACTGTAGGAAGTTAGCACCCACCCCTCTCCTAGGAAAATGAAATATTTTAGGAAATATTAAAAAGGCAGAATATTTCCCCCCAAAGGGAGGCAGAAACTCAACCTCCCCACCCCCACCTCTTTGTCAATGGACAATTAAGGCCTGGGCCTGTCTATTCTACATAACAAAGATCTACCTCCTTCAGGCAGAGCCATAATAGGAATCTCAAAGCCCTTTCATTACATCATCACTCATCAAGGCTCAACCCAGTCTGGGACACAGACAATGTACAAAATTACCCCTGCATGGTCCCATGGGAGTCTGACAATCATCAGAATACAAGCTCAAATTCAAAAGCCCAGAGAGGGCATAAAACCCAGGCACTCTCAGCATCTCTTCCCTTTTTGTGTCCAGGACTTCAAACCAGGGGTAAAATCCAGCAGGTTCTGAGTGTGACAGCTTCTGGAGAACCGGTAGAACCGGAAATTTTGAATAGTTCGGAGAACCAGCAAATGCCACCTCTGACTGGCCCCAGAGTGGGGTGGGAACCCACCAAGCCACGCACACCAAGCCATACCATGCCCACCAAGCCCCGCCCACAGAACCAGTAGTAAAAGAAATTGAATTTCACCACTGCCTCAAACCATGGGGTCCTGTCCATCATCTTTCCAAGCCATCTCCATCATTCCAGCATCTTTTTTCTCACTTGGAACTGAACCCAGAAGGACATTTCTTCCAACAGTCAATATTATCAAATCACAATTGCAGGAACCCAGCCCGGTAAGTTAAAACAACTAAATGGGCTGCAGCTAAAGGAACCTAAGTCTTGGAGATTAAATTTTTTTAAATGTCAAAGGCAGAAACAGACTTCCCCCATGAGGGGAAAGGGTGGGGGGGGGATCCCTCTGGCTCTTCCCTTTCCACTGCTGGCTTTCCATGGATCCTGTTCTTCCTCAGCTTCCGTTGTGGGATCTCTCTGTGTAAACCATGAGACGCAGCAAAGGGGGAGCCGTTATGGTGTGAGTGACACAATGGAACATCGCCTGTGACTTTCTCAAGAGCAAGCCGGAGAAAGAGGCCTCATTGTTCAAGGAACAGAGAGGCGGAACCTGAAGCATAGCCCAGAAAGCTGCTGCTGGAACTGTCCTGATTTTCTGATGACCTTTTCCCGAGGGGTGGCTAGTTTGTTCCTGAAGTACATTTGTAACTTGACTTTCTTTGGGAGTTCAAGCTGATTCCCCTTATTTTTTACTTCAATCCAAGAAACTTGCTTGGGTAGAGTAAATACTATAGTTTCCTCTCTACTGTTTCCATATTTGTTTTATCCACTGTCTCCCATCTAACTCAGTTTGAAAGCCACCCCCTCCCCACCTTGGTATCCAGTGGTGGGTTTCAAAAATTTTTTGGAACCTACTCTGTAGGTGTGGCCTCCTTTGTGGGAGTGGCTTGCCGGCCATGTGACCTGGTGGGAGTGGCTTGCCAGCCATGTGTTTTCTTTCCCACTCCCTCCCTCCCTCCCCCCCCCTCTCTCTTTCCTTCCTTCCTTCCTTCCTTCCTTTTGTCTGTCCCTTTTTTCTTTTTTATTTCATCTCTCTCACACTCTTTTTCTTTCTTTTTTCTTTCTTTCTTTCTTTCTTTCTTTCTTTCTTTCTTTCTTCCTTCCTTCCTTTCTCTTTCTCTCTCTCTCTCTCTCTCCTCTCTCTCTCTCTCTCTCTCTCTCTCTCTGTTTGTGTGTGTGTGTGTGTGTGTGTGTGTGTATGTGGTGGGTTTCAAAAAAATTTGGAACCTCTTCTGTAGGTGTGGCCTGCTTTCTGGGTTCACTGGTGGAATCTCTTCTAACCGGTTCGGTAGATTTGACGAACCAGTTCTACCGAATAGGTGCGAACTGGTAGGAACCCACCTCTGCTGGTATCTTTACTTATCAAAACTCAGCGGTTGAAGAGATTATACAATCTCTTCAGGTTGTCTTACAGGCTTATACATTCATTCTTTAGGTCAGTGATGACTAACCTTTTTTGTTGTCATCTGCCGAAAGCATGGATGTGCATGCCCACACCCATAATGCAATATGCGCATGCCCATGCCCCCTCCACCCACACATGCACATGAGAACCCCCATGTGTGCCCTCCCCCTGGGCATGTGCATGCGACCCCCCATATTCCTTTTTGGGCCTGAAAAGCCTCCTGCACCAATCTGGAAGCCAAAACAGGGTGCAGGGGTGCCACACGAGCCCCAAAATTCAATGCAAGCACCCCCCCATGCAAGCGCCCCGCCCTCCCATGCATGAGCGGCAGAGACCCAAAGATCAGCTGGTCAGTGGGAGGCGCGCAAGCATGCATGGTGGAACTGGGCTGGAGTGATGGCTGGGATGCCCACAGAGAGTGCACTCTGTGTGCCACCTGTGGCATGTGTGCCATAAGTTTGGCATCACGGCTCTATGTGAAACTGTACTGAACCTTAGGGGAATCTGTTCATTTAGACTTCTGGAAATCGAAAAGTCCTTAGATCAAAGGTCCCCAACTCCCGGCACTGGTCCACAGCATGCCAGCAATTGGGCCACGCAAAGAAGCGGAGCTCCATCCGTGGGATGCAGGCAGCATGTGAAACCACGCCTCCTCCAGCCTGCAGCCTCTATGGAACTGGTCCCTCCCTGGTGCCCCAAAGGTTGGGAGCCACTGCCTGAAATGAATGTAGAAACTAACCATCTGGAGAACTTTCCCTCCTGCGCTCCTCCAGGTTCTGCCATTTACTTGATGGGCGTCTCTTTGATCAAACTCTGCTTGTTCTCTTTTGAAGCAGTCAAACAAAACCATGTTTTACATTCCACTGCACCTGGTTCAGTCTACCTTCCTCCTTTTTCAACCATGGCTCTCCCTTCCCTTCAGTGCTGCTGCCTTTGAGTGAAGATTTGCAACGTCAATGGAAAATTCATTGGACCTGATTAATTTCCAGGGCAACACTCTGTAGTAGTCTAACCATATTCCTCAATGCTGTGCTGCTACATTTTGGGAGTTTTGGCAGGTAGCTATGATAAAGTATGCATATAGGAATCCAAGCCCTGAGCTCATAAGTACAGGAAGAAGAGAGATGATGGGATGGGAGGAAAGAGAAGTCCAGGTTTAGGGAGTCAGACATTAGGTATTCATGGAAATTGAACCCGGGCTTGAAAATGATAGTGGGAAGAGCACGGATGTTTATACAGGTGCTTCTCTGGGTACTATCAGAGTGAAATGCTTGGAGTGGAGAGAAAAAAAGATTGCACTGAACTGGGAAAGAGAAGAGTTAACTTTGGAAAAGAGCCTTGGATTTTACAGTGGCAGTGTGCACTACTGGAAGGAAAAGATCAATACAGACGATGTTGCAACAGGGAAAAGAAAAGGAAGTGACATTGCAGATGATAATGCAAGGAATTCAAAAAATACAAGTAAGAACAGAGAGCATTGAAAAGAGATGAGAGATTATTGGACAAAGAACAGAAAAAAATAGATGAAAAAATTGAGAACACTCACCAAACGATGCTGAAGAAAAAGATGAACAAAGAGGTAAGAAAATTGGAGATATTGACAGCAGAATGAGTGCTGTTGAAAAAGATAAGAGTGGAATATTGGAATGGGAGATCGATAGACTAGAATTTTACCTCAGATTCCAGAAGATAGAAGAAGAAAAGAGAGAAAATTTGGAGAAGTAATGATAGAAATTCTGGCAGAAGCATTGGTGATAACTAAAGGGAAGATGATGGAAGGAACGGATAAGGGGTTTCGAGCCTTCACAAGATACGCAGTGAAATATAAGTTGCCAAGAGATGTCCATACAAGATTTACTAGAAAAGCAATTAGAATACAAATACCACAAATGGCAAGAAATAAAAGATTGCACTACTACTGGATGGACACAGGATGATGTAATGAAATGTTATAATAAAAATTAATTTGAATTTATTTAAAGTTCAAATATTTTGTATAAAATGAAGTAATAATAGTTATAGTCAAATAAATGATAATTAGATAGATAGATAGATAGATAGATAGATAGATGTAGATATAGATATAGATATAGCTATAGAGATAGAGATGATAGAGATCGAGATAGAGAGAGAGAGAGAGAGAGAGAGAGAGAGATAGAGAGAGAGAGAGAGAGAGAGAGAGAGAGAGAGAGATAACATGAGATTTTATATAATTTGTAAGTGAGGACTATGGAGAGGATGCATAAAAGTTTGGTAACCAAAGATAAACAATGTTATAAAACATGGGACTTATCTTATCAATGGTTAGACAAAGAATTTTATAAAGACGTATTATTACTGGATGGATTTAGGATGATGTAATGAAATGTCATAATATAAATTTACCTAAAATGTAGAATATATCACATAAAATGAAGTAATGACAATTATAGTCAAATAAATATATAATAATGATAATAATTGTATACATATATATCAGATTGATAATAAGAGATTCTATATAAAGTGTACGTGAAGACTATGGTGAGAATGTACAAAAAAGTTTTGTAACAAATCGACACACTGTATGGAATTGAAAGATGTTTTAATGTTTTATGTTTGTTGTACTTGTTTGTTTTTAAAAAATGTTTTTTAAAAAAGAAATTGAACCCGGGCATATTTAGGGAACAAGAGCTGAGCATGTACTGAACTTATTATGGGAATAATCAGTATAATAACCTGTAGCATTTATCGGCACATTTCTCAAATGTTCCTTCTATTTCAGAGTACAGGTAGTCCTTGACCTCCGACCCCAGTTGAGCTCAAAATTTAAGTTGCTAAGTGAGACATTTGTTAACTGAGTTTTGCCCCAATTTTACAACCTTGCTTGCCACAGTTGTTAAGAGAATCACTGCAGTTCGTAAATTAGTAACACAGTTATTAAGTGAACCTGGCTTCCCCATTGAGTTCTCTTGTCAGAATGTCGCAAAAGGGGATCACCTGATCTTGAAAACAGTCATAAATAGGAACCAGTTGCCAAGCATCTGAATTTTGATCACATGATCATGGGGATGCTGCAAAGATTGTTTACTGTGAAAAACAGTCATGTCATATTTTTCAATGCTGTTGTAACTTTGAACAATCACAAATGAACTGTTGTAAGTTGAGGACGACCTGTACTGAATATCAATAATTCAAATGCCCATAAACAACATTAACCTCACACCATAGATAAATAGCACTTATTATGTTGAAATGACCAAAGATGTCCACTGATCTTTAGAACAGTGGCAGCAGAAGCGTGAGCTCCTGTTATCAGACGGCAAGGAAGAACACAGTGTAGGGATTAAATGCATCATTAAGAAACATGGTAATAACAGTGGTGGAATGCAAAAACTGGAGAAATGCCAGAATTTAGACTCTTAGGAAGATGTGGGTTATGTAAACACAATGAAGTAGGAACTCAGTTAATTGTGTTTTGCAATTTGCAAAGAAGAATTGTTTATTGCCAACACCTGCTTCAAAGCAGCATAAAAACAAACTATATGCAGGGATTGTTGAGGGGACAACGCTAGAAACAAGTAGTTTCAATAACGGGAAATAAAAAGAGAGAAGTGCAATCCAATCAAGCAAGACACTTGCATGGATGAATTGTGAAACAAACCACTAATCATTGTTAAGCATAGCGATTAAGTTTGAGAGATGGAAAGAGAGTAACTGTGCTGAGAACATATTTTGAGAACATAGTCTGAATATGCTGTTTTTAAAAAAAGATAAATATTTAGTATGTTTAGCATGCAAGAAAGAGCCTGAGGAGTTATGGAAAGAGGGAAGATATATTGTGAAAACATATGCAGAAAGGGAATACTTCATTCTACCCACGCTTGCCAGTAAGTTTATGTAGTAATTTGACCAAGATGCCAGAAGTGCAACCAAAGCTCGGTTTTATTTCAACTTTGCCGTTACTAATCTGTGCAAACTGGGATCATTACTACAGAAATTAAAGACTCATCACATGTCTTCCAACCCTCAGCAGCAACTTGCCCCAGTAACCACTTTATTAAAAAAAAATCATCATAGCAATAGCATTTAGACTTATATTCACTCCATAGTGCTTCACAGCCCTCTCTAAGCGGTTTACAAAGTCAGCATATTATCCCCAAGAATCTGGCTCTTCATTTTACCAACCTCGGAAGGATGGAAGGCTGAGTGAATCTTGAGTGGTGAGAACTGAACTGCTGTGGCAGCTGGCAATCAACGGAAGTAGCCTGCATTATTGCACTCTAACCACTGCACCACCACGGCTCTCATGGCATTGCTTTCATCTCATCCTACCTCATAACTGGATTAGCTTAAGTTCCTGTTTGAAAGCCTTGTTTTGCCCTTTTCCAAATTCCTATTTTGCGGTGGGTATGATCTAACATTCTCCGTCAACCATGTTGCTGCTGATGTGGTCAACTGTAGGAGATGTGTAGATAGTCTTGGCCACTTCTGGGTGCTGTTGGCATCCTCCCACTTCTTTCATTACTGAGAATTGCCTTCCGTGGTTAGTTTGGCTTAGCCTGCAGAAGCCCTTGGACATCTAGTTTCTGCAGAAGTCTCATCAATATTCACATGTTGTCTGAATGATGCTTTCTGAAGGGCTTTTGAGATCATGCTACTTCTTAGAAACACAGCATTAGCAATCTTTCAGAAGAGGGCCTCTTTGTTAATTAAGCTAGGGAAATTTGATGTGTAGCTGAATACACCTTTCCAAGCACTTACCTATAATTCCCTTGCTCAGTCCTGTGGGGAGAGATGGATATCAATTTTCCTACAAAGAGACAATGTTTAGTGGGAGAAGAAATTAAGGCAAGGAGGATCCACCAATCACTTTTCTTAACTTGTCTTGCATTTAAGCACTAGGGACAGTACCACTAGCAATTTGCTGGCTAGTGGATAGCATTTAATATGGCTGTTTGGCTATGCCCTAACTTACAAGCCAACTTATTGTTGCTCATCTTTCTATAGGCCATTAAATGTCACCCTCTACAGACTATCATTGGAAGCACAGTTGCCCAGTTGTGCTCAATACTTATCAGATCAATTGTTCAGTTGGAGAGAGAAAGAGAGGGGGGAGGGAGGGAGGGGAGAGAGAGAGAGATGTGCATGTGTTCAACTTGTAAAAAAACCTCTATTTTTATATTTAAAAGAGGTCACTATTTTTTTTAAAAAAATACCAGTGATTATTTTTACTTATTTAAAAGAGGATTTGCAACTGGTAAATTGTAGCTCTTATTTGGTTCAGCTATTTCTTTTAAAATGCATTATTTCCTCTTAGTAAATTTATGACAGCATGCAGCAATAAAATATCAAAATAGTTATTTAATGTTGCCATAATGAATTGCTTCACTTAATACACCCTTCATAAAATCCTCTTTGGCAAGGTTCTTTTTTTCTTCAACAGGTTATGACATATTTCCTTGTATTTAGCTTCAGAAATGCCCAAACCTGCAAACTGTTATTGGTTTACCAAACTTGGCATTAGCCTGCCCCCACACATCTATATTTTATTAAGAGACCAATAATAATATATGCAGAAACCAGGCACTATTGAACTCAGCAAGGCTTGCTTGTTTCTATCAGGTTATGTATTAATCTTTCCCATCCTTTTTTGAAGATAAATTATATTGACAGAGAGAGGGAGGGATGGAGAAAGGGAGACCCTACATATTTGCAGGATTTCTACAGCCTGCACAGCAATTTAACACTCTCACTTATTCCGTTCAGTTTTTTAAAACATTTTTTTTCTAAGTAAGCCTATAAGGGATGCATTTTGAATCTTTAGGATGTTCCAAAACTGAAACTAAATACAGTATATATTCTGAAGCATCCTGCTTTGGGCTTATAATTGGGAATATAACAACATCAAATCTAGAATCATCTTCATCATCTTCACCTTCTTCCTCCTCCTCCTCCTCCTCCTCCTCCTCCTCCTCCTCCTCCTCCTCCTCCTCCTCCTCCTCCTCCTCCTCCTCCTCCTCCTCCTCCTCCTCCTCCTCCCTACTTATAATACAGAATAGATAGCAAAGTAGTGCAGATTTATGCACACAATAGTTAGCTAATAAAAGTTGCTCTTTTTCCAAATCATGACTCTGCACAGATGGATAGGAAAAGATTTCTAGGATAGCAGACTAAGGCCAGGTGAACCTATGGGTTGTGTATGCATGCACGGGGGTGGGGCATGTGCATGAGAGCACATGCATGTGTGGGGTGGGGGACATGCAGGAGCATGCTTGGGGGTGGGGCACATTTGGGCACTTGGTCCAGAAAAAGTTAGCCATCACTCGCCTAAGGTGGCATGACTTGTCTGACAAGAAATCCTCAAAGGGTGTATTTTATCCAAGCTGGAAACCAGAAAGAAGCTGGTTGTATTTAAGGTGAATCTAGGGTGAATAAAAAAAGTTGGCTCACAGTTCAGTAGAGGCTACTTTGGAACTAAATAGCAAAAAGAGCCAAAATGGAGTAGTAATTAGAGAATTGGAATCATATATTTATGAGTCAGGTTCCAATTCAGAGGTGGGTTACTGCCGATTTGGCCTGATTCGGTTGAACCGGTAGTGGAATTCAGGCCTGGGGCGCAGAACTGGCAGCAACCCTGGACTGCCACGCCCCTGAACTGGTTCCCTCGCTGCTGCTTGGCCATTTTGGCCATTTTGGATTTTAGTGACTGCACATGCACAGTTCACTGTAAATTGTTCTGCACATGCATGCAGAACAATTTACATTGAACAGTGAGTATGCGCACGTTGTGAACTGGAAGTAATGCCAGTGGCCACCCATCCCTGTTCCAATCCATATTCTACGGGGTACGTTCATTGGCAAGTTTTGGATTGTCACTACTTCTTAACTCAACCATCTCCTGTGGTGGAAGTTGCCTTGAGTTCCAAGAGGCGGAGGCTATAAATCTCCTTTAAAGTAAATGCAGCCAATAAAAATAAACAATAATGTTAAGAAAGGCCCTGGAAACTCAAAACAGAAGAGGTTTAGTCAGATTCCTCCCTCAGTTTCAGATGTTTATCTCCTCTATAGATTACGCCAGTCCAAATTACACAAAGGCCAGATAGGAAGTTTGTTTAGTTGGGTGCCGTTACCAAAAATAGGCAAAAAGGATTGGGTTATGAAAATAACCCCTTCAAGTAGGACATTAGTCATAAAGGAATAGCAGTCCAGCCTCCTAAAAGCTCAGAGCCCCTGACTCCCTTGGCACAGCTTCTGCCAATCGAAATGCTCTCACTCTGTGCCTCTTTTGCATGTTGCATGTTCCGTGACTTGTGCCCTGGGCATTTGGAATGGCCATTCGAAAGTTATTTTTAAGTCTGTAATCTCCCATTAATGAGCCAGTTCTGCTAAGAGGAGAGGAGACATATTATTCCTCTAATTGTGTAACATGACAGCATGAGTCATATGGCTCGGGCCTACCTTCTAAGTGCCAGAAGAAGAAGAAGAAGAAGAAGAAAAGATAGATTGCAGAGGAAGGTGTGTGTGTGTGTGTGTGTGTGTGTGTATGCGTGCATGTGTATGCATGCATGATCGTGTGCATGTGTTGCAGCTGTGGGGCAACTTCAGTAACAGCCCCTCCATGTATGATCCATGCTCCAGCTCTGATTGGCCACAGTGCCTGGCAGGCCCTGCCCCAATAATTAGTGTATGGGCTGCGGCCAGCTTATATAATACATACATACATAACTATGATTTAGAGGCTGGACAGCTTACAATTTAAAAATAGGAACAGTGCAAAAGAAAGGGGGAAAAAAAGCTTTTTCAAATAAAGATCCTCAAGACAAACATAAACCAGAATTCCAACCCGCGGGAGTTCAACCATCCCCCACCCCCGCCGCCCCAAAGCCTGGGAGGATAGCCAGGTCTTTAATTGTTTCCTGAATATCATCAGAGTAGGAGCCATCTGGATCTATGCAAGGATATTGTTCCAGAAGGCAGGTGCCACCACACAGAATGTGTGCTCCTTAGGTCTCGCTAGATCTGTGGTGTTTTTCAAACTTAGCAGCTTTTAAGATTTCAAGCTGGGGAATTCTGGGAGTTGAAGTCCACGCCATCTTAAAGTTGCCAAGTTTGAAAAAACGTTCTGGATAGAGGACATGATTTTATCGACACAAAGCCGGCTCAGAATGCCTGGTTACCTTTCTGGAAAGGGATTTAGGGAGTTGCCGGAACTGTGAGATGGACGGCAAGTAAATTTGATATGTGAAATAAAATAAAATAAATGTAGGAGATAACCAACATCTTGAATTGCATTCGGAAGCCAACCAGTGCAGCTTGAGAAGAAGAAATGCCTCAAGGCAGGGGTGGGCAGCTGCAGGCTTGCATGGGTTTTGGGAGAACCTCTAATGAAGAATCTGCCCAGTTCGGAGAACCCACAAATCCCACCACTGGCTGGCCCTGCCCACCCTGCCCCTCCCCTCCCAGGAGTCCCCACCCAACCCGTTTGGGATGTCAGGTAAGTACAGGACCCGCACGGAGGCTTGGGGAGGGTGAAATGGGCCCGTTTCTGGTCTCCAGAGGGCCTCTGGAGCCCGGGGGAGGCTGTTTTCTCCCTCCCAGAGGCTCAGAGAAAGCCTCTGAATGCGCACACATTCCCACCATGGTGCAGGAGGCCAACTAGGACACACCCACCATGGCCACGCCCCCAGCAACCGGGCAGAGAATCCGTTGCTAAAAGTTTTGAAGCCCACCCCTGCCTGAAGGGTGTCATGGGGCGTGCTTTTTTCTTTTCCTTTCTTTTTAAAAAGTTTTTAAATTTCCCTTTCAAATTCATTCATAGATATACATTCTTATAATTGCTATTTAACATTTGTCTATTGATCATTAGTTTCAATACTCATTTTTACACACACATATGTAATACAGTTTAGGTCACTTTCTTGCCACCCCGTGCCTCCATCTTACTTCGCAACAACCTTACTCCATGCTGTTGTCCATGGGTCAGCTAGTTTTAATAATTGTGTGGTTGTCAATGAACTAACTTCAACCCTAGAAGCTTGTATTCCATTCTGCCTTTACATTTCCCATTGGACACCCTTTCCATTTCTGCCCAGGCTGGGGAAAATACGACCCCCCTTTTTTCTCTTTCCCTGCTCACTGAAAGCACTTCCCTTCCCTTAGGGTTTTTTAAAAATAACTTTAAGTTGTAGGAACATTGCTACTGAAGGATCAATTCTTTCTTGTTATAAAGTTTCCAGAGATCTAACAGTACAGGGGATGTAGGAACCAAAAAAACAGCCTGTTCCTTTGTTGCTTTGATTACTGGAGCATCGGCGCTAAAATGGAATAAAAAAGAAAAAATAGAAGAATAGAAAAAACCAATTAGATTACAATAAAGTGGGGGGGGAAAGAAATGTATAAAGATGTGGTTTCCCTCTGTATCACAATAAGTATGAACAATTTTAGTCACTCATCACCCTCTTAAAACACAACAACAAAATCTTCCCATATGCCATTTCATACCTCTAAACCAATTCATAAAGTCTCCTTGTTTCAGTCCTCATGTCAGGAAATGTCCATTAAGGGACACTACAGTTAGCAATATACAGATAGTCTTTGACTTACAACATTTGGCTTCATGACCCTTCTAACTTAGAGCAACACTGAAAAAATGTGTCTTGCAAAAGTGATCACAGCAGAGGGGCGTGGCAATCAGAATGTGCTTATGGCAGTTGTCCTGTCCCAGGGTCATGTGATCACCACTTGTAACCTTCCCAGCCAGCTTTGGACAAAGAATGGAAGCGAAGGGAAGGGAATGGAATTAAAAAGAAGGGGAGGGGAGAAGAGAAGAGAAGAGAAGAGAAGAGAAGAGAAGAGAAGAGAAGAGAAGAGAAGAGAAGGAGTGGAATGGAACAGTACAGAACAGAATAGATTTACTCCAATGGTGAAAATCCTATGATCATATAAGAAGAGTATGTATCCCAAATACAAAAAAAGTATAGTAACAGCAAACTAAATTCAATAAGAAATCATTATTTATTTACCTAACAAATAAACGGAATGACTATGATGGCCAAAAAAGCACTGGGAATGGGAGTAGGAGTGGGACTGGCTTCTGACTTCCTGCTGGCTTCCCATTGACTTTGCTTGTGGGAAGCTGACAGGGAGCATTGGAAACAATCCCATGATTGTGGGGATGCTACAATGGCTACAGGTTTGCAAATAAAGGTGGTTTGAACATTGTGCAAATTTCAATCTCAGAGGTAATGGAACCTGATTTTTTTATGCATTTCCTACATTAGCGCGGTTTAGGAACTTGATTCAAAACTGTTGCAGTATAATGCACCATTTGGGCTCACTGAGGGTACAAATAATTATACAGGTAAACACAAAGTGAATTTTTGTAGTATATAGTTAGTGCTAGTCCCTTGAAATGACGCTACCAGCTTTAGGGTGAGTTACTTTGAATAAGGGCTTGGAAGTAGCATCAGGCTAGACCAGGGGGTCTCCAAATTTGGAAACGGTAAGATTTGTGAACTTCAATTCCCAGAATTTCCCAGCATGGCTGGCTGGGAGCTGAAGTCCTCAAGTCTTAAAGTTGCCAAGGGTGGAGACCCTGGGCTAGACCATTGACAGTAGGGGGTCCTTGGTTGTTTTCTTGCAGACAACATTGATGATATTATCCAGTTTGAATAATGAAACATCTGCAAGAAAACAATCAAGCCCAGAAGGCACCAAGGATCCCTCATTTCAATCCTGAGTTACAAATATTGCCTTTCATTGACTGACAGTAGCGTATGAAGGACAGGGCAATGGGACCACCAGCCCACTCCAGGCACAGGCAATAAGGTGATGCATTGTCTGGTGACTTGGGGAATATAAAGGAGGCCATTAGAAGTGTGGAATTGGGTCATTGCTGCTACATGTTGGGTGGCATAGCACAGTGGCAATGAAGGAGGGAGATTTTAAGGAATGATCCACTCTGGGTTTCAAATATGGTAGGCACACTAATAGGGGTGAAATGCTATCGGTTTGGGCCAGTTTGCCTGAACTGGTAGTAAAAACTTTTTTTAAAAGTTCCGACGATCACATGTCGCACAGCTGATCTTCAAAACTTTTTTTAAAAATTTAAGCATTTTTTTTACTGCAGGTTCTTTGGAAACGCAGGAGTCTGGGTTTGGTTTTTTTTTGCTCCTAGCAGGCTTCCCTGAAGCTTCCCTGAAACCTGCTAGCCCAAAAATGAGGGTGGGGGTGCTGAGAAAGAAAGGAAGGAAGGAAGGAAGG
This sequence comes from Thamnophis sirtalis, assembly GCF_051295495.1. Taxonomy (NCBI): domain Eukaryota; kingdom Metazoa; phylum Chordata; class Lepidosauria; order Squamata; family Natricidae; genus Thamnophis; species Thamnophis sirtalis. The sequence goes on from NW_028261383.1 coordinate 161,204,762, forward strand.
AAGGAAGGAAGGAAGGAAGGAAGAGAAAAAAGAAAAGAAGAAAGGGAGGGAGGGAATAAGGAGAGCAAGGACTACAAACCTGGCATTAGACGCAGCTTTAGAGGATAATCCAGAGCTGGAAGAGACCTGGTGGTCATCTAGTCCAACCCTGCTCCAGCAGGACATTGTTAAAGTGAGTTTCTGTCTTTTGATCCCTCAGTTACATGACTACATAACCACGCCCACCCAGTCACATGACCCCACCAAGCCACGCCCCACAGAACCTGTAGTTAAAAAAATTAGCGTTCACCACTGCACACTAATACCGTATTAGAAATGGGATGCTGGGATTGGTGGTCCGTGGCCTGGACCAGAAGAGATTTTTTTTTTTGTGCTTTAGTAAGAATCTCTCCTTTCTTCCCATCCAGGCTGGGCATCATCTGCAGACCATCAGACATAGGGTGACGCATCCAGCTCTGTTTACAAAAACTTTCAAAACCACCCACTGTAATAAATAGAGAAAATATATGTCACATCCTCCCTTTTTGGAAGCAATTTTAGCTTGGCTGTGTGTTTGGGGAGGGGGAGGGGGGGCGGAAAGAGGCTTTCCACCTTCAAAAGGTCTCCAAGATCTGGAACTGATTACTGCTGAGCAAGAGGGAGAAAAGTAGAGATGACTAAGCTGTGAGAAAAGTAAAATATGACACCTGGCAGCAGTGGCTGATGGGGTTCCTGGGGAAAGGAGTGGGCGAAGTTCGTAAGTCAAAATGTTTCCCCATGGGAGGAATGGACACTTTGGAACACACCCCCCCCACTGCCCCCCAGCTTCAGAATCAAATGCCTCTAAATACAGCTTGGCTGTATGTCCCACTTGGAGGCTTCTTCTCGGGAAGAAGTATAAGAAGTGGATGCTGGAAGATAAGATGATACTGCAATCCAGCAGGTGTCTTTGATAGAGTTATGCTCTTGGGCATCCCTGGGAGTGTGTACATTTCACTCCTTTTGCAAAAGACTTTTCATGTGTTATTCATCTTCCCTCTTTAGTTCCTAGCTCTTTTCTTTTCAGAGAGCCAAAACAGACAGAATGCATTCTCCACTCTTCATCTTTCAAGGTATTAGTGGTGACTTCCTCCCTAGAGCAAACATATACTGGGGTTCTTAGTGTTACAACTGGCCTGGGAGAGTGGAAACTCATAAGCATCCTTCCTGTTCAGAAAGCAGAGCACTTGGTTGATGTTGAACGAAGGAACATAAAGGAAAAAAAATGGCTCTATTCCAGAGATAGACGCTGATTAGAATGACACTTAACTCTTGCAATATTGAAAGGGCTAGGCTGGAGGACAAGAAGCTAAACACCAGGGGCACTTCTGTCCTTTAACCTTTCCTGGGATGGGTTGCCCAAGATGGCTGTTTCATCTAGGGCAGGGGTGTCAAACTCAATTTCATTGAGGGCTGCATCAGGATTGTTTTGACCTCAGGAGGGGGCAGGGGGGCATGGCCAGGGAAGCATGGCCAGCCCAAAGTCATTTGTGTTGTGGGTGCATGTGGTGGCCCAAGCACTCTACCAGTGAAAACAGGCTCCCGAACTCTGTTTCCGGCTGTGCTAGCCTCCTCCAACCTTCTGCCAGTGAAAACGGAGTTTGGGAGGGCCATGAGCGGCTTTCGCAAGCTCCATTTCCACCTGCGACGGCTTCTTGCAACTTCTCTGCCAGAGAAAACGGAGCTCGGGAGGGCGCGTGCAGCCTTCCCAAGCTCAGTTTTTGCTGGCAGAGGCACAGCAGGCCGGTACTTCGTTGTTTCTAGAGTGGCCCTACCAGCCAGATATAAGCACTTGACTTTGACACCCTGATCTAGGGAGCAAGAATCGTCCCCCACTTTCACCCCATTCTTGCACTGGAATAGTTCAAACTCGTAAACCTCAAAGTCACTCCATCAAAAGTAGCAAATAATATTTGGGTCCAAAGAACAAATAAAAAGCTTACTTTTAAGTTGGGGCCAGAGGTGGTATTCAGCAGGTACTGACGAGTTCTGGAGAACCAGTAGTTCGGAGAACGGGTAAATACCACCTCTGGCTGGTCCCATCCCATCTATTCTCTGCCTCCCGAGTCCCAGCTGATCAGGAGGAAATGGGGATTTTGCAGTATCCTTCCCCTGCCATGCTCACCAAGCCATGCCCACCAAGCCATGTCACACCCACCAAGCCATGTCACACCCACCAAGCCATGTCACACCCACCAAGCCATGCCCATCAAGCCATGACACACCCACCAAGCCATGCCCACCAAGCCATGACACACCCACCAAGCCATGCCCACCAAGCCATGACACACCCACCAAGCCATGCCCACCAAGCCATGACACACCCACCAAGCCATGACACACCCACCAAGCCATGCCCACCAAGCCATGTCACACCCACCAAGCCATGTCACACCCACCAAGCCATGTCACACCCACCAAGCCATGTCACACCCACCAAGCCATGACACACCCACCAAGCCATGCCCACCAAGCCATGACACACCCACCAAGCCATGCCCACCAAGCCATGACACACCCACCAAGCCATGCCCACCAAGCCATGACACACCCACCAAGCCATGCCCACCAAGCCATGTCACACCCACCAAGCCATGCCCACCAAGCCATGTCACACCCACCAAGCCATGTCACACCCACTAAGCCATGCCATCAAGCCATGACACACCCACCAAGCCATGCCCACCAAGCCATGTCACACCCACCAAGCCATGCCCACCAAGCCATGACACACCCACCAAGCCATGCCCACCAAGCCATGTCACACCCACCAAGCCATGCCCACAGAACCGGTAGTAAAAAAAATTGAATCCCACCACTGGTTGGGTCCCTTGATAATGCTTTAAGAAGGGACATCTGCTCTCTGCTCCTTTCCATAAGGTTGGTATGTCATTGCAAAGTTACCAGTAAAGGAGAATATTTGTAGCTCAGGGTTGACACGAAGGGATCCTTGGTGCCCTCTGAGCTTGGTTGTTTTCTTGCAGATGTTTCATTACCAAAGAACTATTTGTATTTGTATTTGTATTTATTTGTCTTGTATGCCGCCCACTCCCGAAAGACTCCGGGCGGCTCACAATAGACAAGGAAAGGGGGAGAACTAGACAAAGACAACACTTTAAAAACAAAACCGCAACATTCACAATTTCCGTGGGGCTGGATGTTTCACAGGCCCCCCGGCCTGTTGGAGCAGCCAGGACTTGGTGGCTTTGCGGAAGGCCGGGAAGGTAGTAAGGGTCCGGATCTCGACAGGGAGATCATTCCAGAGGGCTGGAGCTGCAACAGAGAAGGCTTCAGGGCGGCCTCCGGAGGGCAAAAAATGACTGAAAATCAAGGCCGAAAATCAGCTGGCCAGCACACAAATGCGTGCTGGAGCTGACAGGGCAATGCCTCACGTGCCCTCAGAAATGGCTCCCATGCCATGTGTGGCACGCGTGTCCTACGATCGCCATCACGGTCCTAGAATATTTCATGTTTCTAGGAGAGGGGTGGGTGCTCACGTCCTATGCACCAAGTATTGCATAAAACATATTTCATACTCAAGATATTACTTTGAATGATAATAGAATTTTAAATATGTCTGTAGCATGATTTTTCTTCCCTTCTAGGAAATCAGGTCTACCAGTAAATGGGTACATGGCTCATCTGAAGCATTTTAATTGATAGCTTAGAAAACTGAAAATGGAGAGCTATTTTTTTCCCTTTTGAAAGTTATACAATGAAACTGGCCTGCAGTGGAGAGATATAGAATGCACCAACTCTTTGCTTCCATCTCACTGCTATCTGGATTTTTCAGTCAAGATAAAGGAGTCCTATTTAGCTTCAGTAGAGTTCTTTCTTCTCTTCCTCCTCCTTCACCACTACTAGAAACTTCTTCATATGGAGGAGAAAGAGAGAAGAAATGAGGCTACAGCTTGGTCATGTCACCTTTCAGAAAATCTGCTTCTGCCAAGGACCAGATGTAGGTATGGTTAACAAATTCCAGATACCGACATTTTTCTGCCTGCTGGCAGCATGAACAGCAGAAGAGATGTTAACTTTTCTTAAAACACAAAATGTTATTATGTTTTAGAAGTTTGTAGAGCAAGGGGAACATTGCAAAGGTTCTGGTCTTCATCTTACTGCTACAAAGGAGAGGATGCTCAATTACAGGAAGCAGAGAGAGGAACCTGCCCCACTGTATATCAAGGGGGCCTGTTTGGAGAGGGTTTCCTCTTTAAAATTTTTGGGAGTGCTTGTTAGTCAAGATCTCACTTGGAAAAACAACACGTCTCTGGTGACTGGCAAGGCCCAACAGAGACTTCATTTCCTTAGAGTCCTGCAAAAAAAAATCAGGTGGAACAACGGCTGATGACCTCTTTCTATTGGTCCACCATAGAAAGTGTCCTCACATACTGCATTACAGTATGTTTAACTCAGGAGCGGGTTCCGGGAGTCACTACTGCCAGTTTGCAGTGCAATACAAATTGTTCTGCGCATGCGCAGAAGCAAAAAACAAGATGGTGCTGCCTATGGAGCCGCCAGGAGAACCAGTTCAGGGTCATGACAGGCCTTGGTCGCTGTTGGTTCCAGTGACCCAGGCCGCCAAAACACTACCATTTCGGCCAAACCGGTCTGAATCGGTAGGAACCCACCTCTGGTTTAACAGCTGCAGACAGGAAGGCACTACAGAGAGTGATCAATTGAGCACAAGAAACCATTGGTTGCCCTCTGACACCACTGGATGACATTGCCAGGTCTCGCTGCTTTAGCAGAATAAGGAAGACACTGAATGAAGTGTGAGAGCGCGCATGCTCACATTTGCGAACCGGTAGGGAAGGGAAGGGAATATCATCCCTGCATCAAAGCATAGATTTAAAAATAGTTTCTATCTTTGGGCTGTCAGACTCAACCACATGTGGAAATGCATGATGAGTTTTTCTTTTTCTTTCCTAATTACTTCCATAGGGATTATTCTTTATACTATTTATGTTGTTTGTATTTTTTTACATGGATTTAACCAGTGAGGCTAAAACCAATTTTGTTGCATACATGATGTACAATCACAATAAAGGGTATACTATACAAAGGGGGCAGTTGACCACTACTACCTCAGAGTGCAAGTTATGAGTAAGGGAAGCCAAAATATCATCATTGTTGTAACATTCCCCCCCCCCCCCCGCACTGGCTAAAAAAAGATAAAAAGTGTCCTTTTTGGTTTTCCAAATTATCAAATAGACTTAAAAGTAGGCCGGGAGATCAAAACGAAGGGACCAAAGATGCCAGTCGGTCTGAAAACTACATCTATAAATTACCTCCTAAATTAAATTAAATTATTATTCTAAAATAATTCTATTTTTTTTCCCCTCACAATGGCTGAAACATCAGAAATCACCAAATCAGCATTCTTGCATATAATCACATGACATCTCTGGATGAAACTACTAATATGAGGTCTGAAAAGCTGCCAATCCCATTTTAGGCCATGTGATAAACATTAGAGAGGATTCTTCATAGTATTTGTCTTTTTTAAAAATTATGGTTATTCGCATTTCTGATGGAAACTGACCATGCATGTTGTTTGAAAGCCTGTCTAGTACACCAGTTTTATGGTTAGCTTCAAATGAACAAATCTCTGGAGCCACCAGAATAAGCCAGTTAGGCCTAGTACTTACATTTCAAATACCATTTCTCTAAATTTTGAAGAAGTATCCTAGTTTAGGCTAAAAATGATGGAATTTGTATTTTCTGTTTCAGTCCTCAGAGCAATGTGTAGGCATTAAGGTATTTTTCCCTCAAGCCATAATAGCCTCCTCTTTGCCATTCAGAAGAACAGCAATGTTGCTTCATGTTTTCCTCAACTTTGTCATCAATGGTTGTCACCAACTTCACAAGTTAGTGCCCGAGCTGTGTATCTAAGTACAGACTTGTGCCTGGGGATTTAGATTTAATCTGAAATTTTATTCAAGACGCAGAGGTCAACAGAGGCCCTGTGGGAAACCAAAATAGCATTTGGGAATTACCATTTAAATTATTTCAAACACTCCAAATAAAATGTATGTTAGAAAGTTTTAAATGTTGGGTTTGGATACTTGCCCCAAAGGTGCTTTTTCAAGAGGCAACTAGACCTTCTGGTTTTTCTTTGAAGATGTTTCGTTTCTCTCTCTCTCAGAGCTGAAGAAGCTTCTTGGATGAGAAGCAAAACGTCTTCAAGGAAAAACCAGAAAGTCCAGTTGCCTCCTGAAAAAGCACCTTTGGGACAACCATGACCTGGATAACTGAGAATCTCCATAGAGATTTGGATACTTGTTTCTGCCGCTAGATGAGCCAAATATAGAAGAAGGTACCTCATCTACTGTACAAGGGATTCCAAGAAAACAATTTCTAAGTCATCTCCAAGTATATTCTCTATGGCAGTGTTTCTCAACCTTGGCCACTTGAAGATGTCTGGACTTCAACTCCCAGAATTCCCCAGCCAGCATTCGCTGGCTGGGGAATTCTGGCAGTTGAAGTCCAGACATCTTCAAGTGGCCAAGGTTGAGAAACACTGCTCTATGGCCTGCTTGCTGATTAGTAACTTCCAGATGGGAATCCAATTTTACAAGGTGATTAAAAGTATATTAGTTATTCATGCACATTCTAAAGCATGAATGTCCTATTCTGGAAAATTTCTGGAAGGTTGCCTTAAATAACATTAGTTTCTTAAGATATTCACATGAAATTAACATGACAGCAAAAAGTGCTTCATGTATATTGATTTCTCAGAAAAAGGGTTTGACTGCAATGGCATTGCTGTTGAAGATCAGTTCAGGAAGTGGAACATTAATTCGTATAGTTGAGCTTTATCCTGACGCTTTCACATTGGTGCATGGAATCAAGAGAATAATTAAATTATTTGCTATATACTTGCTATTATATAGAGTGTATTTACATAAGCATATAACTTAGAATAATGATTTATAGAATTTTTTGTAAATATGATTGTTGCAAAAGATATGGACACCAATATGAAAAAGCTGTTATATATGTAAATTTGTTTTGTTTTTTAAATGTTAGAAAATTCAATGAATGCTATTTTTTTTATTTGCTATGCATTAAAATTGCTTATGTCTTCATGCTTATAGTCCTAGCATTTGGAATCTTTCAAGGCAGGAACATTTCCCCCCGGTCCTGAGAGATAACTAAATAGTGCAACTCTGGAAGGAAAAATCTGCACTTGATTTGATCTAGACTTGATTTATACCAATAATTGAGTTATATTTATATACTTACATAAATATAAATATTTTAAATATAAATATATTTATTCATTGATTTACACTTGACGTATACCAATGATACCTGTTACTTGTCAAAAAAAATTTGCTTTTCAATTTTTTGATAAAGGGACAATTGCTGAAAAAAAGAGATTATTTTTGAGCATTTTAATCATTCTAGGGGGGATGGATTCCATTTATAGCCTAGCTTTCCAAGTATTTTTTTTTCTTTAATTATTATTAATAAATAATTTTGAGTACAGATAGTCCCCGACTTGCAACAGTTCATTTAATGACCTCTCAAAGCTGCAACAGCACTGAAAAAAAGTGACTTATGACAGTTTTTCACAATTACGATTTTTCCAGCATCCCCATGATCATGTGATCAAATTTTGGAAAGCTTGGCAACTGGTTCATATTGATGACCATTGCTGTGTCATGTGATCACCTTTTGCAACCTTCCGACAAGCAAAGTCCAATGGGGAAGCCAGATTCAAGGAAACAACCATGCTATTGACTTAAGAACAGCAGCACTCTACATGGGGCAGCCCTTGAAGAACATTCGGAGACTTCAGCTTGTCCAGAATGCAGCCGCGCGAGTGATTGTGGGTGCACCTCGGTATACCCACGTTACACCTATCCTCCGCGAGCTGCACTGGCTGCCTATCGGTCTCCAGATACGCTTCAAGGTGCTAGTCGTCACTTATAAAGCCCTTCATGGTGTTGGACCTGGGTACTTGAGAGACCGCCTGCTGCCAATTACCTCCCAAAGACCTATTAGATCCCACAGACTAGGCCTCCTCCGAATTCCATCCACCAGCCAATGCCGATTGTCGACCACCCGGAGGAGGGCCTTCTCTGTGGCTGCTCCGGCCCCCTGGAACGACCTCCCCGTGGAGATCCGGACCCTCACCACCCTTCAGGCGTTCCGCAAAGCCGTCAAAACCTGGCTGTTCCGACAGGCCTGGGGCTGATGAGTTCCCATCCCCACTTGAATTGTGTGGCTGTTGACAGTTTTTAAATTGTTTTTCGTATTTATTTTGTTTGTTTTTTGCTGTTTTGTCTGTATTATTCCCTTCCCCTTCCGTTTGTTAGCCACCCTGAGTCCCTCCGGGAATAGGGCGGCATACAAGTTTAAACCTTGAAACCTTGAGTCATTTACTTAACCACTGTAGCAAGAAAGGTACCATAAAATGGAGCAAAATTCACATAATAAGTCTCACTTAGCAACAGAACTTTAAGGCTCAATTGTGGTCGTAAGTTGAGGACTACCCGTGTTTAGGGTGATGTGATATGTCAACAAATCTTGGTTACCCATTTTTTTCCCCTGGGCTAATTGCAACTTTATAATATAATTTCATTTTATAAAGCCTAGGAGACAATAGATCACAAATCAATGAGAGGAATATTGCTCTATAGCAGAGGTTTCAAACTCAATGGCAAGGGGCCAGAAACGACCCACTGGGGGCTTAGATCTGGCCCACAGGGCTACCCTGGAAACAGCAAAGGACTGACCTGCAGTGCCTCTGCCAGCGAAAACGGAGCTTGGTAAGGCCATGTGAGGCCCTCTCGAGCTCTGTTTTCGCTGGCAGAGGGTTGCAGGAGGCTGTCACAGGTGAAAACGGAGCTCGGGCACCCGTTTTTCTGGCAGAGTGCTTGAGCCACCACAGGTGCCCCCAACATGTTGTGGTGTTGAGCTGGTTATGCCCCCCCTGGCCTCCCAGAGGTCAAAGATAATGCTGATGCAGCCCTCTATGAAATTTGAATTTGACATATCTGCTTTGTAGTATCAAAATGGTGCTGTTGCTGCCTCTTGCTTGGGAATCCCTGGTTTACAAAATATGCATAAGCCAATCCTTTATGGTTAGTCTATTGACCCACACCTGGAGTGATGTCTAGACTGCATTAGGAACTTGAAGATCAACCAAGCAAGAGAAAGTGGCAATACAGATAAAGTAGACATCGCACCAGGACCTTCCTTGAGAAATTTTACACAGACTCCAAATCATAATGAAAGAAACACTGTTTTCTTCTGCCCTTTATAAACCAAGCATTGATCACCATCTCTTTTTTTGGCAGAGGAGAAAACTGGAATTGGCTAAAGCGTTACACAACCAACCCAACTCGAGGGAAGCAGGCACAGAGGCACCATTGTGCCAGTGGAAAAACATCGTTTTGATTTCTTCAGAAATATATGAAAAATAATCAAACTTCAGTTCCTCTCTCTGACACTCTCCCTGCCCTCCTTTTAGATAAAACAAACAAATCCGTTGCTTTTTATTGATGACAGCAGCATCTGAACGTTGATTTTTCCATCAAGGGAAAGTCAAGATTGGCAACTAGATTCAATCCAGTCTTGTGTAAGAGGTGAATTGCATTCTTGACCCACTTACATCTGGACAGTTTGGGATGCTTCTAAAGGCACCGGTAAAACCACTCAAGTAAAATCTGCATTCAACTTAATGGCATCATCGAAGGTACTAATTTATACCCAGGTCTATTTGGAGTGTATTGCAATCGTCCAAATGGAAGTGTTTTTGCGCATGTGCAAAATGCCCACTCAGGGAACCAGTAGTAAACCAGTTAGGAACCCACCACTGATAAGGATGTAATATGTAGATATCTGCACTCACACAGGTGAGACTTGTCTGCTTCCTTATGATCGATTCAAAACTCTTCTCAGGTAATTATGCTACACAATGTTATAGCCATTTCCAAGGGAACTGCATAACCCGTGTCTAATTCAGACCAAATCCGAGTGACTTTTTCAACAGATGCCTAGTGAAATCTTCAGAGATGCAGCCCCTTCTTCTCTAATGAGAGTAGATTACAGGGTACCTTGACAACTATCTGAAGATGTAATAAAAATGGGGAAATGTGATTTGTCATCCTTACTGTCGCATGGTAATTTCTACAAAAGGCACATATATTCATCTTGATTGGGCTCACCCTTATGTTTCCCTCCAACAGCACTCTGTTGCTCCGCCTCCTGGAATTCCTTGTAAAACCTCTCTAGAATCTATACAACTGTGATCCAATACAAAAACCATGGCCACCTCTCCTTCCAAGTGGTGATCAGGGCATCAATTGTACCCTGCACCAGAACTTCAGGAATAACTCCAGATTCTCTTCCCAATCCAACTCGGGGCAGGCCCATTGAATAGATCCATCTCCCTGTGAGGAGTAGTGGATGCACAGAACTTTAGGGCTAGCAGAATGTGATCTGACCTGGCTGGTAGGAACGTCCCTCAATTCCAGGTTGTATCATCACTGCCCTAAAATTTAAAACACATTTGAAGTATGACCCATAACAATTTGGATCAGGTCCATAGTTGTCCATAGAGCTACCATTTTCAGTTTTTTAGCCGAGGTGGCACAGTGGTTAGGGTGCAGGTACTGCAGGCCACTTCAGCTGACTGTTATCTGCAGTTCAGCGGTTCAAATCTCACCGGCTCAAGGTTGACTCAGCCTTCCATCCTTCCGAGGTGGGTGAAACGAGGACCCAGACTGTGGGGGCGATATGCTGACTCTGTAAACCGCTTAGAGAGGGCTGAAAGCCCTATGAAGCGGTATATAAGTCTAACTGCTATTGCTATACCCAGATAAGGCAAATTAATGTCCCCTAGTATGGTTAGTTTTGGGATTCCCAGTGCTAAATAAGTCATGTTCAAGTTGCTCATGTAAGCAGGGAAATTATTTAGTAGCAGCAATCCCAACTCATCTCTAGAGCCCATTTTCACCCGCACTCTCACAACTAGTTATTTGTGGGGTATGTCCTTTGAAAGTAGTCAGGGTCTCGCAAACTATGGTAATTCCATCACTTGACTTGGATCTGTGGCTACTCTTAAAACCTAAGTGGAGCTATCCAAGTTAAGTTGCATGGAGCATGCCACAGTGCTATGTGTGTCCCATGCAGCTTACCCTCTGCAACCAGTTGGGGATTGGTGAACAGTACTGAGTCAGTGGCCCAAAACTGAGGTGCTTGAAGCTACATGTAGCAACATGGAGAAGCAAGGAAATGAGAACTGTTGGGGAACCTCAGTTCCAAAGGAATTTCATATGCTCTCGAGAGGATTCAGTCAGTAGAATTGGAAGATAGTAACCAATCACTCTTCTTTGCTTGTGCCTATAGTTCTGGGGCATAGTCAACCAGCAGCCTTCTTGCAATCCCCCAAAATGGACGTGGTGAAATATTTTACTCCATTTTTTAAAGTTTTGGAGAATAAGGAGCAGAGGTTTAATGAATCAGCTCTGCCTCTTGAAACCCGATACCAGTCCTAGAATGTGTCCCATCATTATTAGCTTACTAGCTTTTGGAATAAGGCTTCAATAAGCTGAACAAAAATCTCATAAAGCCCTTAAGTCAGTGGAAACTCAGCTGCACACTCCTGCAGTAGCAACTAAAGAACTCCAACTCAGGAACTGCATAAGATCAAAAGAAACAACACTTTGTATGGAAGGAAGTCTGTTGGAGTAGGATTCATGCCCCCAGCAAGAGAGAAGTTGGAGCCCATACGCACACATGGTCCAGATTGGACGTCTGTTCCAATTTCTTCTTGTCATGTTCCGAGCCTGTCAATTCTAATAGCCACAACCCTTTGTCGGTGCATTTATTTTGGCACGAAATGTGGTAGAACTAATTAATAGTATGCTCTGAGACTGAGAATGTCAATGGCTGTTTGATTTAGTCAATTTATCAGTATCTGAAACTGCTGGAGACAAAGCAATGAAGATTGACAAGATAAATGGGGATGCCTTACAAGTGGGTGTGGAGCCAACAACCTTCAGTGGCTGATCTGTAGCAAGAGTTTAGTCCATTTCATGAAAGCCTGACGTGTTTACAGGACTCACAGGTGCAGATTGTGCCCATCTGAAGGGGAAAGCTCCTGCAGCTCTGGCATTTACAAAAGAGGGCCTACAGAGCCATATGGACCCAAGCCCACTGGTATTTCTGGTATTTCTTTTTAGCAATAGACTTATATACCGCTTCATAGGGCTTTCAGCCCTCTCTAAGCGGTTTACAGAGAGTCAGCATATTGCCCCCAACAATCTGGGTCCTCATTTTACCCACCTCGGAAGGATGGAAGGCTGAGTCAACCCTGAGCCGGTGAGATTTGAACCGCTGATCTAGCAGTAGCCTGCAGTGCTGCATTTAACCACTGCGCCACCTTGGCTCTTTCTACTGCAATATTGACAATTTTAAAAAAGTATGAGCATGAGAAGTGCAAATAGAAATGAAAACCAAACAAAAGAAGGAAGTATCTCAAGAAAAGCAGATGTTCTAGAGCAGGATCTTTCGAACTGTGATTCTCAGAACTGTTGAGTTCCATAAAAATTTGATGGGATTCTGTAAGGCACAAGTCTCCAACCCACTAGTGGACTGGTGCTTGTTCAGAACCAGGTCCCATGAGCGGTGGGTAAGCGTTGTGTATGCGCACCTCCACTTGCAAGAACGACAGGGACTTGCATGCATCTACCACTCACACAGAACTATCCCCACTTCCTCCCCCCCCCCCCCAGCCCAGCAAGCCAGAAAAGTTGGGGACCGCTGCTAAGAAATTAAGGGGGAAACAATTCATTTCAAGAGAGCCATTTTTTTGCCTCTTGATTTAGGTTCCAGGAATTTTTTTTAGCTGACACGGTTCTGAAAAAAATGGAAAACCGCGACTCAGTCAACAGCCAACAAATATTACTCTGTGATAGTGAAGAAAAGATTAGCAGATCCTGTGTCTCAAGAGAATGTATGCAACAAAGGGGCAGAATTGCCACCAAAATCTCCAAGGTTTGGAAGGTGCTGATAATTCACTCAGGGCAGACAGAGCCTCTTTCTGCAAATCAGACCAATTTGTGAGATGGAAGCTCCTTTCTTACTCTGTATGCAAATAAATACAGGCACAAATGCAAGATTTAGCTGTAGGACTTTAAAACATAAGAAATCAGCACTGACAGGGAACTAGCTCAACCTGATTCTTGCATACTCCTATGCGCTCACCTGAAGCAAACCCTCAGGTGCCACTGAAAAGCAAGGAAGAAACTCTCACGTCTACAATAATGCCCAATTCAGTAGTAAGTGTCACATATTCCTAGCTCATTTGTATTCTGAAATGGAAGATATTATAAAATGTGTGCATGTATGGTTTTAATCAACGGTCACTGAATAACATTGTCATTCCAACATTGAACTTCAGGTCTGCATAGATCTGTATTATTTTCCTTTATAGTGCCAGTCAAGAACAGAACTGTTCCTTCTTCCTTACCATTCTCTCCTTCCTGGCCTGATGTCAGAGGCTGGCTTTGTCAAGAATGCACATAAACCATTTGAGAAATAGGATAGATCAGGCCAATATTCATGGCTTAATCCAGTGACCTATCAGATGCAACTGGGAAGTTCCATTTTTTTAAAGAGTTGTAAGTTTTCATCTAAGTACCCTGTTTCCCCAAAAATAAGACATCCCTGGATAATAAACCCAATTGGGCTTTTGAGCACCTGCGCTAAAATAAATCCTCCCCCCAAAATATTGCAACACAGCAGCAACCATGAGGTGACTATGCTTGCCGCCTCCTGCACCTCAAAAATAATAAGATCTCCCCAAAAATGACAAGTGCTTTTTTTGAAGGGGGGGGGGTGTCAAAAGAAAATAAGACCCTTATTTTCAGGGAAACACGGTATCAATAGAAAAAGGATTATCAATTAATTTTGGAAGGAGAATTTTTATATAATTTTAATTTGCATAGTTTATTCTTGATGGAATGCACCCAACAGTGCAGAATATAAAGAGCTATCAGTTGTACCTCACTTGAGGTCACCACTACTGTTAAAGCAAACAATTCAGACTAGAGCAGAAGCGGACAACCTGTATCAATCCCACATTTTGCTAAACTATTCGAAAAGGCTAAATAGATTTCACCTGATTAAGAAGGGAGAGCCTTAAAGCCCAGGCTGTAGCTGGACTTCAGTTGCCAGAATTTGAGCTTGATTTAAGAAATGTTTTCACATCTATTCATCGTGCAAAGGGCTTGAAACTTTTGAATAATTCAATACCACCTAAAATGCTAATCTCATATTCTTTGGAGCTACAGAAAACGACTTCTCAGGAAAGAATAACATGCCAGATGCCAGCTCTTCAGCTCTCTCTTGTGGAATAAAAATAACTCAGTAGTATAAATTGAATAGGAAAGCAAAATTCCACAGCTGGGTAATTTTTCAAGGATATATACCTTAGTTATTCTGAAGCTTTGCTAAATTAGATTTAGGGCATTTTTTTTTAGTATGGAGTTGTCCATTGCAAATTTTAAATAAGTCAGAGAGTATCCTGGGCTTCCAAAGCAGTAAATTTAGCTCAGAAGATATGATTCTTTATAATTATATAATTTGTAATTCTTTATGAGTAGCACATATATAGTCCTTGATTTACAACAGTTCCATTTAGTGACAGTTCAAAGTTACGGCACTGAAAAAGTGACTTTCACACTTAGGCAATATTCCCATGTTCATGTGATCAAAATCCAGACACTTGGCAACTGATTCATATTTATGACCATTACGGTTTTCCAGGGTCATGTGATCTCCTTTTGCAACCTTCTGGCAAGCAAAGTCAATGTGGAAGCCAGATTCACTTAATAGCGGTTTTACTAGCTTAACAACTGCAGTGATTCAAGAAAAGATTGCAAAATAAGGCGGAACTCACTTAGCAACTGTCTTGCTTAGCAACAGAAATTTTGGGCTCAATTTGTGGTGGTTAAGTCAAGGATTACCTGTACCAAAGTATGTCAAAAACCCGCTTTCCTATAAAGAATCACCCAATTAAAGTAAAGCTTCCAGCAAATCACAAAATAATTCTAAGAGTTTTTAATGTTGGTAAAAATTATATCTTCTTTTCCCCTTGGCTCCACCTTTTGGTATGACCAAAAGAACTTCACACCTAAGACTTATTGCAACCCAGTTCACAAAAAGCCACATGCCATAGTAAAGGTGCATGCGCCAAGTCTGTGGTATCTCCCGTCTCCATATTCCAAGATGATTTATGAATTAACTGTAAATGGCCAAGGAATATTAAAATGGTAGCTTTTCACAGCTTTTCTGCCTCACCCATTATCTGTTTTGGACTTAAATCCAAAACTAAAGGGAGATGAGAGAGAAAATAAATTTTGGAGATGTCCTGATTTTGAGGCAAGTATACAAGCGTTATAAAACTTCACAAAAGCCGAATGAACTCAAGTCTTCGACAATAAACTTGTTAAATGAACAAAAACTGCTTTACCTTTCCTTCCTAAATCTGAGGAAATGCTGATCTTTTATAGTTTAAACAGAATGTCCAGGGAGCACCAGACACTTCAGAAAGCCTTTTTAAAACCCAAAGCTATGAATGTCACCTATATTAATTTCAAGTTAAAGGGAACCAGCATAACTATATTGGCACTGCTCACGCATCAGTATCAATCCAGTAAGACTCCCTTCTGCAAATAATCCTTAGGGAGGAAGGAAAAGATGGTGGGGGTAGGTCCGAGACCAGGAAGCCAGCCTAAGATTTGTTACTAGGAGGAAAACAAACCTTTGCAAACCGAGGGAAGAAAGTTTGCAGAAGGTTTCAAGGAAAAAGTTCCTGGTCAGGTATGCCATGTTCTGAATCAAAAGGTGCAATCTGGAATACCCTTGGTACAATCCTACAACAGGCAGCAAACTATTATTCAAGTAAAGCTTCTCCACTGCTCAGAGAAATCCTAATGTAGTTTAAAAAGACTCTAATTTAGAGATTCCCCTTTGTGGATCTGCAGAGGAATCCTGCTTGTTCACCTATCTGAGAGCAGCTTTCTCTGATCTACTGTGATAGAAGCAGCATCTTCTCAAAAGGACCTTTTTAGCTCTGAAGTCTTATTTTAAAGATTAGTTTTATTTGGAGAAAAACAAAACAAACAAAAAACCAAGAAGGGGTGGGGAGGGGAATTTTACATAATAAAAGACATCTCCCAGGAAGTCCATGCAGATTACAAATCATTTTCATAGAAGATATTTTGTACAAATTTTACATGTTTTTCAGAATGTGTAAAACGCACCTCAATCCACTCATGAACCTGTCCGGATAGTAGAGACAGAATATTCAAGATTGCTGGAAGAAAGAGAATGCTTCTGGGATTTGCAAATTAGCAGTTTCTCTCCAATACAGCTCCTCACTGTTAAAAGACTCAAAGCAATCATGCATTTCAAGCCCATCTACTGCCTTCACCAGGTCTCATCCCACTTGTCAGCTCCCATCATTGAGAAATGACAATACTCTTTTTCCATTTCTAAAAGCTGACTTAACGGTAGCTTAAAAGTTATGAAAATAAGACCCCAACTGTACCAATTTTACAATAGCCTGGATCCTCAATTTAATATAACTTGAGATTGTTTCAAGAGTAAAAATCACATCGTTCTTCTCCCCAAATTATGTAAAATAGCCCCCGCTGAATGCATACGCATCTGATAAAATCCAGCCAAGTTCTAGGCAAATACTTCCTATGTATTTATGCATCTGTAAACTTGCTATAAACAATTGTGCTGCTTCAGTTCCCCGTGCTGCAATTTGTTCTTCCCCTATGCATTTGCTCGGAAAAATGAAAGAATGCTAAAACAACAAGTGGCAGAAATTCCTATTCCCAAGTTTACCTTCTGATAGCCTATTATTCTTTTGAAGAAAATTAAAAGGAAAGTCAAAACTTTGCTATCCAAGTTGCCGAACCACACCTAGAGAAGGGAAAGGAACCATCACGTGATGCAGTGAAGATGGCTCCACAGGTCTTTTGACGGCCCCCGCTCTCTTTAAACAGTGCTCCAAATTTGAAAAAGGTGCTCTTACTTTGTGACAGTATAGTGATTGCCCTTCAATGATTAAAAGCAGACAGAAAACACTTCAATGAAAGTTTATAATCTTCTAAAATTAAATTGCTCCCTAGCATTCTTTCATATAGCACAGTACCTTTAGGAAGGTTACTGGAAGTTTAGAATGATGGAGCTTCAAACATATAAAGTTATTTTATGCATGGTCTATTGGTATACTCTCGGTGCCGACATTGCAGTGACTATTGACATGGAGGCGGATGTCATAGGAATTGAATGAAATGTGGTTTCTGTACTGAAGGAATTTGTCAGTAGTGCCAATTTCTGGAGTGGGTGGGATACAGCCCTGAAAACTTCCAGGAAGAGAATCCTGAGAGAAAAGGCCTTGTGTTCAGCCTCGGTAACACTTTGTGAAGGCAGATGATTGGGGGGGGGGGGGGGGAGAGGGGGGAGGAAGCCAGCCATCATACCAAAAGGGCAAGGCATGCACCTAAACTCCGGAGATACCTGTTGGGCAGATTGTAATCTTCTAATTTGAAAGCTAACTTGTCCCTTCTTTCAACTAATTTAAGGTAATACTGCTTTCCCTCCCCAGTGCATTAAGTGCTTTGAGATTATATTATAGAAGCCACCCAAGCTACCAAAAGAGGGAAAGAGACAGGGTTTGGCTGTCCATATTACTGATGCGCTCAATCACACACTAGCCTACTAAAGCACTAACCTTAGCTCTTAATGGAAAGGAACTGAGGCTCTGAATGTGATTAGAAGCAGCGTGAAGTAACATTCAAACACACACTGGGCCTATTTCTTTCTTTCCTTTTTAAAAAGACACCTGCCATTTTTTCCCCTCTTGCTATACTTTTTTTTTTTTGCAGGGATTTCTCCAGTTATGTTCAATACTTTAAAGGCTGCAGCAGCATGCAAGAGAAATTCTATATCATTTTTTTCTTATTTTTTAAAGAAAGGTTTAAGAAAGGTCTCTCCCAGGAGATGTTGACTTGTAGGCTTTTATTTTTCTGTCTTGTCTGAATAAAGGTTTGGTTTTGCTCTCCAAAAGTTCCTGGATGGCAACCGGTTAGGAGACAACATGGAGGGGGATGGAGAATTTAGTCAGCATATTCTTCTCCTTCAGCTTCGTCATCACCATCCACTGACAAAGCAGCATACTTGCTAGCACAGCTAAATTTCTGCAAGAAAATGGGGAGTGGGGGGGGGGGGGGAGAAGATTAGCAGGTTATCAGAACATCCATGACTCTCAGTATTAAGTTTTTAGTGATTTGTACATTGTATTTCAGACCTTCTATAAAGAATACAATGGTATAAATGGTATTCTGTATTCTAGGCAGATAAAATGCTACATGTAACAAGCAAAATGGTGATCATATGAATTCATTCAAAGTGAATTCATTCTTCGTTTTTCACTTTAAGTCAACTTCCATTGCACTAAAAAACTGATACTTGGCTCCCCAAAGACAGTGGGCTATCTATCATCTATCTATCTATCATCTATCTATCTATCTATCTATCTATCTATCTATCTATCTATCTATCTATCTATCTATCTATCTATCTATCATCTATCTATCTATCTATCTATCTATCTATCTATCTATCTATCATCTATTGACTATCCCTTTTAAAAGCAGTCTTTAATTTTTTTTTAACCTCTATCACTTTATTGTATCAAACTAATTCCTTCTTTCGTCTCAGGAAGCTTGCCTTCTACTTCAAAGGATCTGGGATAAAAAAGGCAGCTATTCTAAACTTTATTAGGACACAAATGTCTCAGTGGAAGAAGGACAACCCTAGCAGTGAAACCACAATGCATACAGTACAACTTCTCATTAATGTCATTTCTATTTAGATACTGGTAACTGCTGAAAGACAAGTGAATCCCAGTATGTACCAACCCATTTAGTCAGTAAAATTGCCTAATCCTCTTTGTATTTGACAGCAATTCCCTAAAAAAATATAGTAGGTTCAGTATTTACGGGGACAGGGTTCTCTTCAAATGTCTTTGGCTCAGATGCAGATCTCGAGTCATGCTCCTCGTTGCTTTCTTTCCTAAAACGAACAATGCTATCATGTTAATTTAGCAAGCAAATTTAGAGAAAAATGTTATTCTTTGATCATTAACTCTACCTCCAAGCCCCAATTCAGGAGAATATAAAGAGTATAGAGCATTGTATAATTCACAAACAAAATTCCAAGTGTGGTAGTAGTACAAACTACTGTATTTTTCCAAGTCTAAGATGCACTCACCCCCCCAAGTGGGTGGAAAAGTCTGTGCACCGAATATTGCAGCTGGAGGGGGGGGGCACGAGTTAGTGCGGCGACTATCAACTGTTCTAGAATGGGCTGCGGTGGCTAAGAATATTGGATGGATCTGGGAGGCAGTGGCAGATTTTTTCTTCTTCTTTTCCTCCCCAAAAGCTAGGTGCATCTTATAGTCCCAAAAATATGGCAGATAGGCAGTTTGAGCTGCTCCATAATTGCCCTGCTAATGGTTCTCCATAAGGGCCATTTTCCAGGTATAAAACAACTGAGTGTATTCATAAAGGTGTGCAAGATAAATAGCGCCATTTGTTATGATCACTGCCTCTCTTCCGTAAGAAATATGAACTGGAATGGTGTGTTCCGTAATTTCTCAACCGTGGCCGCTTGAAGATGTGTGGATTTCAACTCCCAGAATTCCCCAGCCATTAAGGTTAGCTGGGGAATTCTGGGAGTTGAAGTCCACGCATCTTAAAGCTTTCAAAGTTGAGAAACACTGCTGTACTCCATTCAGTTAAACAGTGGCGCATGACAAAATATATATATACATATATATATATTACCGTTCCAGATCTTGCCAATGGTCTCTGCTGCCTCCGTCCCCAGGACCACGGCCAGTGCTCCCTCTTCGGCCCCTTGGAACACTCTCCTTTCCCCCATCAGGTCTGTTTTCATCTCCTGAAACAAAGCAGAAAATGCTTCCATCATCCTATTCCTGATACGTCAAATGGCAAGACTTGTTTGGCTTCCCATTGGTTTCTAAGGAAATACTGGTGAGATAGGAGTTTTGCTCAAAATACTTCACCTCCCTGCAAGCCTCCCATGAGGTTGCACATATTCCAGCCTTACCTTTTCGTGTGGCATTTTTGGAGGATACTCCATCTTCAGATGGCACAGCTTGACTGCCACTGCAACACAGAGGTTAAAACATGAACTAATTTGTGCACACATATGGCATCAGGTCAGTTTTCTCTCTTCAGTACAATTAATATAATCCTTTCAACTTACATCTAGAGGCAAACTACTGAAAAGTGTACCATACAATTTTCTGACTAAATAATGAAAACTTAAAGACAAGTAATTTGATACTTGTCAATAATAGATACCAGTATCTAGAAATGCTTTATCTAAATAATGGCTCATTATATTTCATTCATGCCTCACATACTACTGCAAAATAATAACAGATCTTGTACTTGTTACATAATAGCTTGGCCTTGTAAATAGTTTTAATTAACATAAAACTATGTTATATAATTTTTAACCAGAAAGACAACTATAGAGAGTCTTTGACTTACAATCCAGTCACTTAACAAACACTCAATATTACTTCCGACCCATCTTTGAAGCTACGATTGTTTTACCATCCACACAGTTGTATGATTGCATTTTGGGGCTTAACAACCAGTTTATATGTATAGCTATTGCCAGCATCCTGTGGTCACTTGATTATGTCTTGCAATTTTTGCCATTTTCCCTAAAAAAAACACCAAAAATACCACAGGATAAAATGTATTACACTTTAATGACCGAGTTGAATCATTTAATGATCATCATAAAAATGGTCATAAAATCAAATCTGGTCATGTGGTGCCCACTTACCACCACAGCAATTTATAACCAAAATTCCAACCCCAGTTATAGTTTAAGTTGAGGATTACTTGTAGAGTGTCTTCTAATATTTTTGAAGATAGTTTAAATTAGAAGCAACTCGGCAGATGGTTTCAGTCTATGTCCCAGACTTAATGAGAAGTGGTAGAAATTTTGACTTGGGAGCACTGAGGATCTGATTGGTGAGCATCAAACAGTCTCAAATCAGCCATGAGTGCCTATTGTTTTAGAAACCAACTAATTCTAAGACTAAACTAATCTCAGATACTGATGGGCTTATTCTCTGCCAGAAAGAACTGCTAGTTAAGCTATTGCTGGAGCAGCTGGCTAAAGCTATGCCAAGGAATGTCTTTGCCCATTTGTGCCTGATACACTAATTGTCGCCATTTCTGGCAATGGTCACTCATTCTCTCATCACTTCATGATTATTGTAATAGGATCTATGTAGGTTGTCAGTGAAGATCACCCAAAAACTGCAACTTGTACAAAATGCAGCAGTTCCCATATTAATCCCTGGCTAGATATGATGCAATCAATACTTGGTTCAGTTCAGCAGATAGAAATAACTTAATAGGATTTCTAAGAGAGAGCTGATGTCGCGACGGCATGATGTGCGATCTTGGTGCTCCGAGATCGCAGTCGAATTTCTGCCGCTGGCGGTCCATTTGGACCTAAACCGTCCCACAGAGACGGTGATTGAGAAGGGCACCTCCTGCTGATCTCAGGGACACTGCAAAGTCCCTGAAAGATCCAGGAATATCCTTTTTTCCTGGCAACAGAAACGCAGCTAATGAAGCTGCTGAAGTTGGGACAGCTCTGGAACGGGAAGAAAGTGGAAAGAGAAAGTGTGTCAAATTGGTGAGGAAATTTTATTAGAGGAAGAGACTACCCAAGAAAAAAAATTAAGTTAAATTAAGATTGAAGATAAAAGACTATAGGCGGCGAGATTGATCTGCATTAAACTTAGTGTGTTATCCAGTTTCTAATTTCTTCCCCCCCCCCCTCAAGGATTTCTAGTAGTCTAAGTACAGAACATTCCTCCCAAAGTTTCTTCCTATTCCTCATGACTAACACAAGGCAGGTATGTAAATTAAGTCAAGAGCTTACAGACAGACTAAATGAATTACAGGAAATGGGAGTGTTTTATCAAAACAAACTGAAAAACTGATGACAGCTTAATTTTCAAAGTAAGTGAGCATTTGGCAGGGGAACGGGGAACATCTTAAATCAGATAAAATACTTATGGTAATGAAACTCCTGTCAGAACGGAGACTAGAATAACAAATAAAATCTAGGGAATTTTGATAGAGTTAACATTTAAATTCTTCAAATATTATCAGCCGCATTTCTTGCAATGGCATGTGCAATTATTTCTTTCTATGAACATATTCATTGAAAGAAAAACATTTTTCATAGATGAGGAAGTTTTTGTGTTACTTTTATTTCTCTGAAAATTCACCAACACTATTATGCAGAAAATGTATGTCGAAAAGGCTTTTTACTTTGATAAGGACTTGCATAAAAGTTTGCATTTTTTTAAAAATAAAGTCCAAGTATAAATGTGAACTTCTGGTTGCCCTTGGTCAGACCTTTTTTACACTTTGCTTATTTAAGCTAGTTTATTAAAAACCAGCACTAGTGATCACCATACACCATCTTACAGAGATCTATCATTTCAGTCACTAAGCAGTTATTTTCTGATACAGGTTAATTCATCCACCCACTCATTGCTGGCTTTATATCTAATCTTTTGTTCAGTTCAAGCAATGTATTTATAATTATATTGAGTCACAATTCTAAAACATAAATTTGTTCTCTTCCCATCTTTTCCCAAACAATACCCCCTCCTTTTGAGATAGGTTAGGCAGAGAGTGAGTGACTGATGACTGACCAATCACCTTGTGAGCTTTTATGGCTATGAGTTTTCTTGCTTCATATGTCAACCATCCCACCACAGCAGTCCCCAAATATTTAACACTTCAACTTAATGATGCTTTTCCTATTTGTGAGAAGGTGACAAGTGCATCTGAATAATTAGAACTGTTTAAAGTGGCAAAATATTGCTTTCATACATTGTACTCATTCATCATGCTAGCAACTCTTTTTTTCCTTTAAGTTAAAGAAGGTCAGGGTGTTCTGCTCAAGAGGACAGGCAGGCAACTTGTCTAAATTTGAGAACTATTTCCTGAATGATGAACAATAAGGCAGCAAATCCAGTTTTATTTATTCACATAGAACATGGCTTCACAGCAGGGAATGGAAACCCCACCTGCTCTGCCATTCCCCCCCCCCCCATCTTCTGAAATTGTGCTAGAAATTTTTTATTTCAGAAAAGTCTCAATGAAGCCACAACAGTGGTGGGTTCCTACCGGTTTGGACTGTTCCAGTGAACCGGTAGTAACTTGGTGGCCTGGGTCGCTGGAACCGGAAGCGACCCAGGCTTGCCATGCCCCTGAATCAGTTCTCCTGGCAACGCCCTAGGTGCCACCCTTTTGTTTTTTGCTTCTGCGCATGCGCATAATAAATGTAGTTGTACTGCACATGAACACACAACGCGTATCAAGCACACGCACACACACAGGGAGCATCTCTGAGCAAACCGGCAGTGGTCTCTGCCAGAACCCACCCTTGAGCCACAACATTGGCAAATCACAAAGCCCTTGCCACATTTTCAAATCCATGTTGCTGTAATGTCAGTTCTTGCTTTAAAAGAAGAAAAGGAATATTGACAAAAAACCCCAGCAACCTAGCATACTCCGTTCTCTAAACCAGGTTTCCAACCTTGGCAACTTTGAGACTTGTGGACTTCAACTCCCAGATTTCCTCAGCTTTCTGGCTGAGGAATTCTGGGAGTTGAAGACCACAAGTCTTATAGTTGCCACGGCTGGAGACCCCTGCTCTAAACTCACCTTGTTGGGGAATGCTGATCGGAGTCAGAGCTCTGTGAGCGTGCTGGGTGCGAGTTGCTTCGTTTCACCCAGGCATTTTCTTTAGGAGGAGGAGCTGGCATTACTTTCAAAGGAAGCTTCTCTTCTCTAGGGGTCTTGGAGGTTGGAGAAAGACTTTCATCCTCTTTGCCGATGTTTTCATTTTCCAATGACTTCTCACTCTCCCTCCTTCGTGAAGCTACAACAGTAGAATAGGAGGCAGAAACTGAGTTTCTTTCCACAGCAACATATGACTGGTGTAGCTGAATGTTTCAAGATTAGTCAGCATGTCTCACCAAAAAGTACCATTAAGTTGCCAAAAACTGTTTGTGAGTTCAGTGCGTATTTGCAGAAAAAAGTTCCATTTGCATTTTATATTCAATCCACAAGGCGTAACAATAGATTTATTTATAAAACCAAAAACCCCATGGGTCCCAAATTGTGTGTTTGTAACACCTTGGCATGGCATGGGCCGTTATGGCTTATGTAAAAATTTCAAGGTAAACATAGAAATACTTGACATCTGTCAGTCAGAGTGTGGTGTGAAGAAAAAAATGCTGGAATATTAACATTAGTGTGAATCAGGAAGGTTTAGGAACTGGACTGTAAGTTCTTGAACATATTCAAATCTTCCAAGTTCTAGTGTGACTTACATCCGATCCTCATATTTATGACCATTGTAGCATCCTTATAGTCATGTGATCAAATTTCAGGCGCTTGGCAATCAGCATGTATTTAAAGACAGGTGTAGCATCCCAGGGTCAAGTTATCTCTATCTGCAACTTTCTCAGTTGGCCATCAACAAGCAAAGTCAAGGGGGGGGGGAGCCAGATTCACTTAAAGACCATATGATTCACTTAACAATTGCCTTATTTATCAATGGAAATTCCAATCCCAATTGTGGCTGTTAAATGAAGAATCACCTGTATAGCAGTGGTGGGTTGCAGGTGGTACACCCCAGTACGGGTGTACCGGTGCCTGCTGAGAGCACTGGGTACCGTTCTGCTACGGTGCTCCAGAGGGCCCACCTTCCTTACCTATATTTGAGCTCTTCGGCACTTCCGCACTGAGTGTACAGCGCCTGTGCAATGCTCCGCTGAGCAGCTGGAGAGTTGCAGGAGGTGAGGCGCATGCGCACACTGTGCACATGTGTGCGCATGGTGAATGCTGGGCCCTGTTGCACAGTACCGGCAGCA
The DNA here is from genome assembly GCF_051295495.1 of Thamnophis sirtalis. Lineage (NCBI taxonomy): Eukaryota > Metazoa > Chordata > Lepidosauria > Squamata > Natricidae > Thamnophis > Thamnophis sirtalis. The sequence continues at coordinate 161,229,837 of NW_028261383.1, forward strand.
ACGGGATTCGGAACCCACCACTGCTTATAGATACATGTATGAATGTAGTGCAAGACTTAATCTAGTTTAAAAAGTTCCACCAGGCCTTCCTCCTGCAAAAAGCTAGCACTCAATTGGATGCAGAACCCCAAATGGCTCAGGACCAGATTATCTGAGGGACCATCTCTCTCCCATTTGCTTCTGTCCATGCTGTAAGATGAGAATGAATCAACATGCTCTGAATTAAACCATTCCATTTGATGATGCATAGGAAGTATGATCTCTCTATTACAGTGCCTGCCTTCTGAAACATCATTCCCCCCAAACATGAACAGCTTTCACCCTGCTGAACTTTAAATAAGCCTTAAAGAACTGGAAAGAAAGGCTCTTTCCACAAGCTGGAGGAGCATGAGTAATTCATACATCTGTTCCACTGGGATCAACATCTTTCTTTTCTGATGATTACTATTTCCTTAGTTTTCAATCTATATGCCACCCAGAGTCATCGAGAAACGGGGCAGCTTTATAAATGTGATTATAAATAAACAAAACAGAAACTTTAAATCTAACAAAGCTGCATGTAAAAGTATCTGTCACAATCTAAATCGGGAATATCCAACCTGTAGCCCACAACCCACATGTGGCCCTGGACAGCAAGCAATGTGGCACCCACAAGATTGCAATGCACATATTTTTTAAAAAGGAAGATTATTATTTATATACATTAACTAAATCATGTGTTTTATATGCAGCCCAAGACCATTCATCTTGACTCAATATGGCCTAGGCAAGCGAAAAAGGTTGGACAGTCCTGACATAAATAGAATATAGTAATCAGGTTAGGGAAGAATCACCTGCTGTTAATTACCCTTATCACATTAAAATAGTCTGATGTGATAATGATACCTCACAGTAAGAGGTGTCATAACAAATCCCATTGTGAAGGGAGAAAAGAAAATTCAATAAAAACATTATGAGAAAGGAGGAAATGTGCTGTTCTCTTCCCAGAAGTTCGGGCTTTCCAAATTTCCCAAACATTTTCAGGCTACAGATATATCTGGTCTACGAACCTTAAAAAATTGCCTTCATTTATTATTGTGATGGCCCTAGTGATTTCTACCAGTGTTATTATGCCTTAAGGATATACACCTTTGGAAAATGATTTGGAAGAAATGTTTTGGATCCTGTTGAGTACAGCACCAACACCTCTCCAATCTACAGTGAGGTACCATTACTTTTTCAGATGTGTGTGGCAGGTCGGAAAGAAAAAAGATGCCGCAACTTTCAGGAATCAGCTAATTAAACGTAATTAGTGTAATTAATGTAATTCCTACACCTATGTGGTGTCATGTTTAGGAATATAAACCCAAACTGCTTTTTAAAATTTTGAATATGTCTTGATCCAGCCTCCACTCCCTAGATCAAAGCTGTTTCTCCATTGATCAAAATGATAGTGATCATGCTCAAATAACCTGATAACATTGTTTGGCACTCTTTAATAAAGCGAATTACGAATTAGGGAAGAAAAGACCGTAGGTCTTGCTGACTATTTAATGCTCTTATTAGCTTCTGCTAAGGGTCATAGCTGTGTTTGATCTAGATTTCTTGTCCTGGCAACATGCTCTTCACCCACCCACCCACCAAAAGATATATTTTTGGATGAAGTGTGTATGAGGTGGCTTTTTGGATTAAGAAATTCAATTGCCATGCAAAAGAAGGAAAGATGTCTGGATGAAGGGTTTTTCCTGATTAGAATTTCTATTTAAAATCAGAAATGGGTCACAAATAAATTAACTTGATCTCAATCCCAGAAAGAATTTATAATTGCTGCAACTGTCTGGAAATAAAAGTGCTTTGCAGAAGATCTGAGTTCTAGGGCCTTATATTAAGGAATGATTTTGTCTGTTTTATTGGGTCCTGGAAACTGAGGACATCATGAATTTGCCTCTTGAACCTGAAAGTAATTCAACATGGCATTTCCTTAGTTTGCTTCCCTTTAAGCCCATTGGTGTGATGAAGGATTCTCAGACATTCTAGACTTGTGCAGACTTCCTCAAGGAAGGAACAGAGTTGCTAAAATTGCTGATAGTTGACTCTGAGGATCTAGGCGATTTTTTTACTTTAGGAAGAATTGGAAACTAAACTATATCTAGTAAACATTTATTCAACGTTCTGGGGATAAATATCTCAAAGGTACTTTTTCAAGAGACAACTGGACCTTCCGGTTTTTCTTTGAAGATGTTTCACTTCTCATCCAAGAAGCTTCTTCAGCTCTGAGTGGATAGTTTATACTCCTTGCAGACAGCTGGACATTTGCATTTTTAGTGAGTCGTTAAAACAGATCACAGGTCAATATTTACATTTTGATTCTCACCACCCACTGGAGCACAAAATGGGAGTCATCAGAACCCTACACCACTGAGCTACCAGCACATATGGGAAAGAAAAAGAACTAAAGTACATCAAAGAAACTCTCAGAATGTGTGGCTATCCCAAGTCAGTCTGTATAAAATTTCAAAAAAGACCCTTACAGGAGCTCCTCCATAACAGACAATAAAGAACACAATAATGAAGCAACATTGTCATGCCATACATTTCAGGAATATTGGAAAAGCTCAAGAGAATCTTCAGCTAACACAACATAGGTGCACACTTCAAACCCAAGAATACACTAAGGCAGAAGCTTGTCCGCCCCAAGGATAAAACACCCAGACACAAACTGAGCAATGTGGTATATGCAGATACCTTGTGCAGATCTGCACATCGGGGGCACAAAACAACCACTTTATAAACGCATGGCACAACATAGGGAGAACAGACCCATCAAGACCAGATTCAGCAGTCCACTTGCATTTAAAAGACAAATGCCACTCCTTTGAAGACAGTAAAGTCTATATTTTGGAGAGAGAGGACTGCTCTGTCTGGTTTGAAAGAGGGGTCAGAGGCCATCTATGTCAAAATTGAACAGCCCCCACTCAACAGGGGAGGAGAGATACGACATCATCTGTCTCCATTTTACAACACGGTCCTTTTAACAGTTCCAAGAAGGTTCCATGTGCATTTGTACCACTCTGATGAGCCTGATGACACAGATTGTGTTGATGACTCTCTAAAAGAATGCATGCAAATGACCAGCTGTCTGCAAGGAGTATAAATCCTTCCATTCTCCACCATCCAGTCAGAGCTGAAGAAGCTTCTTGGATGAGAAGTGAAATGTCTTCAAAGAAAAACAAGTACAGTTGCCTCTTGAAAAAGCCCCTTTGAGACATTTATAACTCTGAAGAAATGTATAATATGGTAGATATAG